>NC_054473.1:88661275-88988517 GCF_017639515.1 Carcharodon carcharias
GAGGGATTACTGGACAGTGGTCAGGAGCAGGAACCCTGGCTTGTTTCCTCTCTCTCTAACCCAGGGATCACTGGAAACTGATCAGGAGCTGGATCACTGGCTGATTTCCCCTCTCCGAAACCCAGGGCTCACTGGACAGTGATCAGGAGCAGGATCACTGGCTGATTTTTGCTCCTCCAAACCCAGAGCTCACTGGACAGTGATCAGGAACAGGAACCCTGTCTGAATTCCCCTCTCCCTCTAACCCAGAGCTCACTGGACAGTGATAAGGAGCAGGAACCCTGGCTGATTTCCCCCCTCTCTAAACCAGAGCTCACTGGACAGTGATCAGGAGCAGTAACCCTGACTGATTTCCGCTCTCTCTAGCCCAGGGCTCACTGGACAGTGATCAAGAGCACGAATCCTGGCTGATTTCACTCTCCCTCTAATCCAGGGCTCACTGGACAGTGATCAAGAGCACGAATCCTGGCTGATTTCACTCTCTCTCTAATCCAGGGATCACTGGACAGTGATTAGAAGCAGGAACACTGGCTGATTTCCCCTTTCTCTCTAACCCAGGGCTCACTGGACAGTGATCAGGAGCAGGAACTCTGGCTGGTTTCCCCTCTCGCTAACCCAGGGCTCCTTGGACAGTGGTCAGGAGAAGTAACTCTGGCTGACTTCCCCTCTCTCTCTAACCCAGGGCTCACTGGACAGTGATCAGGAGAAGGAACACTGGCTGACTTCCCCTCTCTCTAACCCAGGGACCACTGGACAGTGATCAGGAGCAGGAACCCTGGCTGATTTCACTCTCTCTCTAATCCAGTGATCACTGGACAGTGATCAGGAGAAGTAACTCTGGCTGACTTCCCCCCTCTCTCTAACCCAGGGACCACTGGACAGTGATCAGGAGCAGGAATGCGGGCTGATTTCCCATCTCTCTAACCGAGGGATTACTGGACAGTGGTCAGGAGCAGGAACCCTGGCTTGTTTCCTCTCTCTCTAACCCAGGGATCACTGGAATCTGATCAGGAGCTGGATCACTGGCTGATTTCCCCTCTCCGAAACCCAGGGCTCACTGGACAGTGATCAGGAGCAGGATCACTGGCTGATTTTTGCTCCTCCAAACCCAGAGCTCACTGGACAGTGATCAGGAACAGGAACCCTGTCTGAATTCCCCTCTCCCTCTAACCCAGAGCTCACTGGACAGTGATAAGGAGCAGGAACCCTGGCTGATTTCCCCCCTCTCTAAACCAGAGCTCACTGGACAGTGATCAGGAGCAGTAACCCTGACTGATTTCCGCGCTCTCTAGCCCAGGGCTCACTGGACAGTGATCAAGAGCACGAATCCTGGCTGATTTCACTCTCTCTCTAATCCAGGGATCACTGGACAGTGATTAGAAGCAGGAACACTGGCTGATTTCCCCTTTCTCTCTAACCCAGGGCTCACTGGTCAGTGATCAGGAGCAGTAACCCTGTCTGATTCTCCTTCTCTCTAACCCATAGCTCACTGGTAAGTGATCAGGCGCAGGATCTCTGGCTAATTTCCTCCCTCTCTAACCCAGGGCTCCCTGGACAGTGATCAGGAGCAGGAACTCTGGCTGACTTCCCCTCTCTCTCTAACCCAGGGACCACTGGACAGTGATTAGGAGCAGGAACACTGGCTGATTTCCCCTTTCTCTCTAAACCAGGACTCACTGGATAGTGATCAGGTGCAGAGACCCTGGCTGACTTCCCCACTCTCACTAGCCCAGGGCTCACTGGATAGTGATCAGGAACAGGAACCCTGCCTGAATTCCCCTCTTTCTTTAACCCAGGGCTCAGTTGACATTGATCAGGAGCAGGAAACAAGGCTGGTTTCCGCTCTCTCTAAACCAGGGATCACTGGACAGTGATCAGGCGCAGGATCACTGGCTAATTTCTGCTCCACCACACCCAGAGCTCACTGGACAGTGATCAGGAACAGGAACCCTGTCTGAATTACCCTCTCCCTCTAACCCAGGGCTCACTGGACAGTGATCAACAGCAGGTACCCTGGCTGACTTTCTGTCGCTTTCTCTAATCCAGGCCTCACTGTACAATGATGAGGAGCAGGTACCCTGGCTGTATTCTCCTCTCTCTAACCCAGGGACCACTGGACAGTGATCAGGAGCAGGAACCCTGGCTGATTTCCCCCCTCTCTAACCCAGGACTCACTGGATAGTGATCAGGTGCAGAGACCCTGGCTGACTTCCCCACTCTCACTAGCCCAGGGCTCACTGGATAGTGATCAGGAACAGGAACCCTGCCTGAATTCCCCTCTTTCTTTAACCCAGGGCTCAGTTGACATTGATCAGGAGCAGGAAACAAGGCTGGTTTCCGCTCTCTCTAAACCAGGGATCACTGGACAGTGATCAGGAGAAGGAACACTGGCTGACTTCCCCTCTCTCTAACCCAGGGACCACTGGACAGTGATCAGGAGCAGGAACCCTGGCTGATTTCACTCTCTCTCTAACCCAGGGATCACTGGACAGTGGTCAGGAGAAGTAACTCTGGCTGACTTCCCCTCTCTCTCTAACCCAGGGACCACTGGACAGTGGTCAGGAGAAGTAACTCTGGCTGACTTCCCCTCTCTCTCTAACCCAGGGACCACTGGACAGTGATCAGGAACAGGAACCCTGTCTGAATTACCCTCTCTCTCTAACCCAGGGCACACTAGACAGTGATCAGCAGCAGGTACCCTGGCTGACTACCTCTCGCTTTCCATAACCCAGTCCTCACTGTACAGTGATGAGGAGCAGGAACACTGGCTGTATTCCCCCCTCTCTAAATCCGGGCTCACTGGAGAATGATCAGGAACAGAAACCCTGGCTGATATCCTCTCTCTCTAATCCAAGGATCACTGGAGAGTGATCAGGAGCAGGAACCCTGGCTGACATCTCTTCTTTCTATAACTCAGGGCTCACCGGACAGTGAACAGGATCAGGATCCCTGACTGATTTCCCCTCTCTCTAAACCAGGCATCACTGCAGAGTGAACAGAAGCAGGACACCTACTGATTTCCCCTCTCTCTAACCCAGGTCTCACTGGACAATGATCAGGAGCAGGATCCCTGGCTGATTTCCTGTTTCTCACTAACCCAGGGCTCACTGGACACTGATCAGGATCAGGAACCCTGACTGATTTCCCCTCTCGCTAACCCAGGGCTCACTGCACAGTGATCAGGAGCAGGAACCCTGAGTGACTTCCACTGTCCCTTTAACCCAGTGCTCACTGGACAGTGATCAGGAGCAGGAACCACGACTGATTTCCCCTCTCTCTAATACAGGGATCACTGGACAGTGATCAGGATCAGGTACCGTGGCTGATTTCCTCTCTCTCTCAAACCCAGGTGTCACTGGACATTGATTGGGAGCAGGAACCCAGGCTGATTTCCCCTGTCCCTCTAAGCCAGGGCTCACTGGTCAGTGAACAACAGCACGAACTCTGGCTGACCTCCCCTCTCTCTCTAACCCAGTGGTCAGTGGACAGTGATCAGGAGCAGGAACACTGGTTGATTTCCACTCTCTCTCTTACCCAGGGCTCAGTGGACAGTGATCAGGAGCAGGAACCCTGAGTGACTTCCACTCTCCCTTTAACCTAGTGCTCACTGGACAGTGATCTGCAGCAAGAACCCTGGCTGATTCCCCCTCTCTCTTTCCGTGGGTTCACTGGACAGTTATCAGGAGCAGGAACCCTCGCTGATTCCCCTCTCTGTCAAACTCAGGTCTCACTGGACAGTGATCAGGAGCAGGAACCCTGGCTGATTTCCCCTCTCTCTCTAAGCCAGGGCTCACTGGACAGTGAACAGCAGCATGAACCCTGGCTGCCTTCCCATTTCTCTCTTACCCAGTGGTCAGTGGACAGTGAAAAGGAGCAGGAACCCTGGTTCAATTCCCCTCTCTCTCATACCCAGGGCTCCCTGGACAGTGATCGGGAACAGGATCCCTGAGTGACTTCCACTCTCCCTTTAACCCAGTGCTCACCAGACGGTGATCAGGAGCAGGAACCTAGGATGATTTCCCCTCTCTCTAACCCAGGGATCACTGCACAGTGATCAGGAGCAGGAAAGCTGGCTGATTACCCCAATTGCTAACCTAGGGCTCACTGTACATTGATCAGGAGCCGGATCCCTGACTGATTTCCCCTCTCTCTAGCCCAGGGCTCACGGGACAATGATCAGGAGCAGGAACCCTGGCAGATTTCCCCTCTCCATTAAGCAGAGATCACTGGACAGTGATCTGGAGCAGGAACCCTGGCTGATTCCCCCTCTCTCTTTCCGTGGGTTCACTGGACAGTTATCAGGAGCAGGAACCCTAACTGATTTCCCCTCCCTCTAGCCCAGGGCTCACTGGACAGTGATCAGGAGCAGGAACGCTGGCTGATTACCCCTCTCACTAACCTAGGGCTCACTGGACATTGATCAGGAGCAGGATCCCTGAGTGACTTCCACTCTCCCTTTAAACCAGTGTTCACTGGACAGTGATCAGGAGCAGGAGCCCTGGCTGATTTCCCCTCTCTCTAAACCAGGGCTCACTGGACAGTGATCAGGAGCAGGAACCCAGACTGATTTCCCCTCTCTCTAATACAGGGATCACTGGACAGTGATCAGGAGCAGGAATGCCGTCTGATTACCCCTCTCACTAACGTAGGGCTCACTGGACGTTGATTGGAAGCAGGAACCCTGGCTGACTTCCCCTCTTTCTCTAACCCAGGGCTTAGGGGACAGTGATCAGGAGCAGGAACCCTGGCTGATTTCCCCTCTCTCTCTAAGCCAGGGCTCACTGGTTAGTGAACAGCAGCACGAACCCTGGCTGCCTTCCCATTTCTCTCTAACCCAGTGGTCAGTGGACAGTGAAAAGGAGCAGGAACTCTGGTTCAATTCCCCTCTCTCTCGTACCCAGGGCTCACTGGACAGTGATCAGGAACAGGATCCCTGGCTGATTTCACCTCTCTCTCAAACCCAGGTCTCACTGGACATTTATCAGTAACAGGAACCCTGGTTGATTTCCACTCTCTCTCTTACCCAGGTCTCACTGGACAGTGATCAGGAGCAGGAACCTGGCTGTATTCCCCTCTCTCTCTAACCGAGGCCTCACTGGACAGTGATCAGGACCAGAAACCAAGGCTGACTTCCCCTCTCTCTTTAACGCAGGGCTCATTGGACAGTGATCAGGAGCAGGAACCCTGGCTGATTTCCCCTCACTCTATCCGTGGGTTCACTGGACAGTGATCAGGAGCAGGAACCCTGGCTGACTTCCTCTTTCTCACTAACCCAGGGCTCACTGGACAGTGATCAGGAACCGGAACCCTGACTGATTTCCCCGCTCTCTAACCCAGGGATCACTGCACAGAGATCAGGAGCAGGAAAGTTGGCTGATTACCCCAATTGCTAACCTAGGGCTCACTGTACATTGATCAGGAGCCAGATCCCTGACTGATTTCCCCTCTCTCTAGCCCAGGGCTCACGGGACAATGATCAGGAGCAAGAACTCTGGCTGATTTCCCCTCTCCATTAAGCAGAGATCACTGGACAGTGATCTGGAGCAGGAACCCTGGCTGATTCCCCCTCTCTCTTTCCGTGGGTTCACTGGACAGTTATCAGGAGCAGGAACCCTAACTGATTTCCCCTCCCTCTAGCCCAGGGCTCACTGGACAGTGATCAGGAGCTGGAACGCTGGCTGATTTCCCCTGTCCCTCTAAGCCAGGGCTCACTGGACAGTGAACAGCAGCACAAACTCTTGCTGACCTCCCCTCTCTCTCTAACCCAGTGGTCAGTGAACAGTGATCAGGAGCAGGAACCCTGGGTGATACCCCTCTCTGTCTAACCCAGGTCTCACTGGACAGTGATCAGGAGCAGGAACTTTAGCTGACTTCCCCTCTCTCTCAAACCCAGTGCTCCCTGGACATTGATCAGGAGCAGGATCCCTGAGTGACTTCCACTCTCCCTTTAACCCAGTGCTCACTGGAGAGTGATCAGGAGCAGGAGCACTGGCTGTGTTCCGCCCCTCTCTCGAACCCAGGGCTTACTAGAGAGTGATCAGGAGCAGGAGCCCTGGCTGATTACCCCTCTCCCTAACCCAGGGATTGCTGGACTGTGATCAGCAGCAGGAACCCTGACTGATTTCCTCTCTCCATAACGCAGAGATCACTGGACAGTGATCTGCAGCAAGAACCCTGGCTGATGCCCCCTCTCTCTTTCCGTGGGTTCACTGGACAGTTATCAGGAGCAGGAACCTTACTGATTTCCCCTCTCTCTAGCCCAGGGCTCACTGGACAGTGATCAGGAGCAGGAACCCTGGTTGACTTCCCCTGTGTCTCTTACCCAGGGCTTAGTGGACAGTGATCAGGAGCAGGAACCCTGGCTGATTTCCCCTCTCTCTCTAAGCCAAGGCTCACTGGATAGTGAACAGCAGCATGAACCCTGGCTGCCTTCCCATTTCTCTCTAACCCAGTGGTCAGTGGACAGTGAAAAGGAATAGGAACCCTGGTTCAATTCCCCTCTCTCTCGTACCCAGGGCTCACTGGAGAGTGATCAGGAGCAGGAGCCCTGGCTGATTTCCCCTCTCTCTAACACAGGGCTCACTGGACACTGATCAGGAGCAGGAACCCTGGTTGACTTCCCCTCTCACTCTAACCCAGGGCTCAATGGATAGTGATCAGGAGCAGGAACCCAGGCTGATTTCCCCTGTCCCCCTAAGCCAGGGCTCACTGGACAGTGAACAGCAGCACGAACTCTGGCTGACCTCCCCTCTCTCTCTAACCCAATGGTCGGTGGACAATGATCAGGAGCAGGAACCCTGGCTGATTTCCCCTCTCTTTTTAAAGCGGGGCTCACTGGACATTGATCAGGAGCAGGAACCCTGGCTGATTTCCCCTCTCCCTTAAGCAGAGATCACTGGACAGTGATCTGGAGCAGGAACCCTGGCTGATTGCCCCTCTCTCTTTCCGTGGGTTCACTGGACAGTTATCAGGAGCAGGAACCCTAACTGATTTCCCCTCTCTCTAGCCCAGGGCTCACTGGACAGTGATCAGGAGCAGGAACCCTGGCTGAATACCCCTCTCACTAACCTAGGGCTCACTGGACATTATTCAGGAGCAGGATCCCTGAATGACTTCCACTGTCCCTTTAACCCAGTGCTCACTGGACAGTGATCAGGAGCAGGAACCACGACTGATTTCCCCTCTCTCTAATACAGGCATCACTGGACAGTGATCAGGATCAGGTACCGTGGCTGATTTCCTCTCTCTCTCAAACCCAGGTGTCACTGGACATTGATTGGGAGCAGGAACCCAGGCTGATTTCCCCTGTCCCTCTAAGCCAGGGCTCACTGGTCAGTGAACAACAGCACGAACTCTGGCTGACCTCCCCTCTCTCTCTAACCCAGTGGTCAGTGGACAGTGATCAGGAGCAGGAACCCTGGTTGATTTCCACTCTCTCTCTTACCCAGGGCTCAGTGGACAGTGATCAGGAGCAGGAACCCTGAGTGACTTCCACTCTCCCTTTAACCTAGTGCTCACTGGACAGTGATCTGCAGCAAGAACCCTGGCTGATTCCCCCTCTCTCTTTCCGTGGGTTCACTGGACAGTTATCAGGAGCAGGAACCCTCGCTGATTCCCCTCTCTGTCAAACTCAGGTCTCACTGGACAGTGATCAGGAGCAGGAACCCTGGCTGATTTCCCCTCTCTCTCTAAGCCAGGGCTCACTGGACAGTGAACAGCAGCACGAACCCTGGCTGACTTCCCATTTCTCTCTTACCCAGTGGTCAGTGGACAGTGAAAAGGAGCAGGAACCCTGGTTCAATTCCCCTCTCTCTCATACCCAGGGCTCCCTGGACAGTGATCGGGAACAGGATCCCTGAGTGACTTCCAATCTCCCTCTAACCCAGTGCTCACCGGACGGTGATCAGGAGCAGGAACCTAGGATGATTTCCCCTCTCTCTAACCCAGGGATCACTGCACAGTGATCAGGAGCAGGAAAGCTGGCTGATTACCCCAATTGCTAACCTAGGGCTCACTGTACATTGATCAGGAGCCGGATCCCTGACTGATTTCCCCTCTCTCTAGCCCAGGGCTCACGGGACAATGATCAGGAGCAGGAACCCTGGCAGATTTCCCCTCTCCATTAAGCAGAGATCACTGGACAGTGATCTGGAGCAGGAACCCTGGCTGATTCCCCCTCTCTCTTTCCGTGGGTTCACTGGACAGTTATCAGGAGCAGGAACCCTAACTGATTTCCCCTCCCTCTAGCCCAGGGCTCACTGGACAGTGATCAGGAGCAGGAACGCTGGCTGATTACCCCTCTCACTAACCTAGGGCTCACTGGACATTGATCAGGAGCAGGATCCCTGAGTGACTTCCACTCTCCCTTTAAACCAGTGTTCACTGGACAGTGATCAGGAGCAGGAGCCCTGGCTGATTTCCCCTCTCTCTAAACCAGGGCTCACTGGACAGTGATCAGGAGCAGGAACCCAGACTGATTTCCCCTCTCTCTAATACAGGGATCACTGGACAGTGATCAGGAGCAGGTACCGTGGCTGATTTCCCCTGTCCCTCTAAGCCAGGGCTCACTGGACAGTGAACAGCAGCACGAACTCTGGCTGACCTCCCCTCTCTCTCTAACCCAGTGGTCAGTGGACAGTGATCAGGAGCAGGAACCCTGGTTGATTTCCCCTCTCTGTCTAACCCAGGTCTCACTGGACAGTGATCAGTAGCAGGAACCTGGCTGTATTCCCCTCTCTTTCTAACCCAGGCCTCACTGGACAGTGATCAGGACCAGAAACCAAGGCTGATTTCCCTGTCCCTCTAAGCCAGGTCTCTTTGGACAGTGAACAACAGCACGAACCCTGGCTGACCTCCCCTATCTCTCTAACCCAGTGGTCAGTGGACAGTGATCAGGAGCAGGAACCCTGGCTGATTTCCCCTCTATCTCTAACCCAGGGCTTACTGGACAGTGATCAGGAGCAGGAACCCTGGTTGACTTCCCCTCTGTCTCTTACCCAAGGCTTAGTGGACAGCGATCAGGAGCAGGAACCCTGGCTGATTTCCCCTCTCTCTCTAAGCCAGGGCTCACTGGATAGTGAACAGCAGCACGAACCCTGGCTGCTTTCCCATTTCTCTCTAACCCAGTGGTCAGTGGACAGTGAAAAGAATCAGGAGCCCTGGTTCAATTCCCCTCTCTCTCGTACCCAGGGCTCACTGGACAGTGATCAGGAGCAGCAACTTTGGATGACTTCCCCTCTCCCTTTAACCCAGTGCTCACTGGAGAGTGATCAGGAGCAGGAACCCTGGCTGACTTCCCCTCTCTCTCTAACCGAGGCCTCACTGGACAGTGATCAGGACCAGAAACCAAGGCTGATTTCCCCTGTCCCTCTAAGCCAGGTCTCTTTGGACAGTGATCAGGAGCAGGAACCGAGGCTGATTTCCCCTCTCCGTAACCGAGAGGTCACTTGACAGTGATCTGGAGCAGGAACCCTGGCTGATTTCCCCTCTCTCTATCCGTGGGTTCACTGGACAGTGATCTGGAGCAGGAACCCTGGCTGATTCCCCCTCTCTCTTTCCGTGGATTCACTGGACAGTGATCAGGAGCAGGAATCCTGACTGATTTCCCCTCCCTCTAGCCCAGGGCTCACTGGACAGTGGTCAGGAGCAGGAACCCTGGCTGATTTCCCCTCTCTCTATCCCAGGGCTTACTGGACAGTGATCAGGAGCAGGAACCCTGGCTGATTTCTTCTTTCTCACTAACCCAGGGCTCACTGGACACTGATCAGGAACCGGAACCCTGACTGATTTCCCTTCTCTCTCACCCAGGGATCACTGCACAGAGATCAGGAGCAGGAAAGCTGGCTGATTACCCCAATTGCTAACCTAGGGCTCACTGTACATTGATCAGGAGCCAGATCCCTGACTGATTTCCCCTCTCTCTAGCCCAGGGCTCACGGGACAATGATCAGGAGCAGGAACCCTGGCTGATTTCCCCTCTCTCTTTAAAGCGGGGCTCACTGGACAGTGATCAGGACCAGAAACCAAGGCTGATTTCCCCTGTCCCTCTAAGCCAGGTCTCTTTGGACAGTGAACAACAGCATGAACCCTGGCTGACCTCCCCTCTCTCTCTAACCCAGTGGTCAGTGGACAGTGAAAAGGAGCAGGAACCCTGATTGATTTCCCATCTCTCTCACCCAGGGATCACTGGATATTGATCTGGAGCAGGAACCCTGACTGACTTCCCCTCTCATTAAACCAGGGATCAGTGGACAATAATCAGGAGCAGGAACACTAGCTGATTTTCCCTCTCTCTAACTCAAGGCTCACTGCACAGTGACCAGGAGCAGGACCCCTGGCGGATTTCCCCTCTCTCTCTAACCCAGGGCTTACTGGACAATGATCAGGAGCAGGACCCCTGGCTGATTTCCCCTCTCTCTCTAACCCAGGCCTCACTGGACAGTTATCAGGAGCAGGAACACTAGCTGACTTACCCTCTCTCTCTAACCCAGGGGTCAGTGGACACTGATCAGGAGCAGGAACCCTGGCTGTATTCCCCGCTTTCTCAAACCCAAGGCAAACTTGAAAGTGATCAGGAACAGGAACCCTGTCTGACTTCCCCTCGTTCTCTAACCCAGGGATCACTGGACAGTGATCAGGAGCAGGAACCGTACCTGATTCCCCTCTCTCTCTAACCATGGACTCATGGACAGTGATCAGGAGCAGGAACCCTGGCTGACTTCCCCTCTCTCCTTAACCTCGTGCTCACTGGACAGTGATCAGGAGTAAGAACACTGACTGATTTTCTCTCTCTCTAACCCAGGGTTCACTGGACAGTGATCAGGAACAGGAACATTGGCTGACTTCTCCTCTCTCTCTAACCCAGGGCTCACTGGACAGTGATCAGGAGCAGAAACCCTGGCTGATTTCCCCTCTCTCGCTAACCCAGGGCTCACTGGACAGTGATCAGGAGCAGGATCCCTGGCTGATTTCCCCTCTCTCTCTAACCCAGTGCTCACTGGACAGTGATCAGGAGCAGGATCCCTGGCTGATTTCCCCTCTCTCCTTAACCTATGGCTCACTGGACAGTGATCAGGAGCAGGAAACTTGATTGATTTTCTCTCTCTCTAACCCAGGGTTCACTGGACTGCGATCAGGAACAGGAACCCTGACTGACATCTCCTCTCTCTCTAACCCAGGGTTCACTGGACAGTGATCAGGAGCAGGATCCCTGGCTGATTTCCCCTTTCTCTCTAACCAGGGGCTCAGTGGACACTGATCAGGAGCAGAAACCCTGGCTGACTTCCCCTCTCTCCTTAACCTAGGGCTATCTGGACAGTGATCAGGAGCAGGAACCCTGGCTGATTTCCTCTCTCTTGAACCCAGGGCTCACTGGACAGTGATCAGGAGCAGGAACCCTCGCTGACTTCCCCTCTCTCTCTAACCCAGGGCTCACTGTTCAGTGATCAGGAGCAGGAACCTGGCTGATTTCCCCTGTCTCTCTAACCCAGGGATCACTGGACAGTGATCAGGAGCAGGAACCCTGGCTAATTTCCCATCTCTCTAACCCAGGGCTTACTGCACCTTGATCGTGTGCAGGGACCCGGCTGGATTCCTCTCTCTCTCTAACCCAGGGTTCACTGGACAGTGATCATGAGCAGGAACCCTGGCAGACTTCCCCTCTCTCTCTAACCCAGGTCTCACTGGACAGTGATCAGGAGTAGGAACCTGGCTGATATCCCCTCTCTCTAAACCAAAGCTCACTGGACAGTGATCAGGAGCAGGATCCCTTGCTGACATCTACTCTCTCTGTTACCCAGGGCTCACTGGAAGTGATCAAGTGTGGGAACCCTTGCTGATTCCCCTCTCTCCAAACCAGGGCTCACTGGACAGTGATCAGGAGCAGGATCCCTGAATGATTTCCCTTCTCTCTAGCCTGGGGTCACGGGTCAGTGATCAGGAGCAGGAACCCTGGCTGATTTCCCTTCTCTCTTTAACGCAGGGCTCACCGGACAGTAATCAGGAGTAGGAACATGGCTGATATCCCCTCTCTCTAAACCAAAGCTCACTGGACACTGATCAGGAGCAGGAACCCTGGCTGACTTCACCTCTCTCTCTAACACGGGGATCACCGGACAGTGATCAAGAGAAGGAACCTTGGCTGACATCGCCTCTTTCTAACCCAGGTCTCACTGGACAGTGATCAGGAACAGAACGCTGGCTGATTTCCCCTCTCTGTCTAACCCAGGGCTCACTGGACAGTGATCAGGAACAGAATGCTGGCTGATTTCCCCTCTCTGTCTAACCCAGGGTTCACTGAAAGGTGAGCAGGAGCAGGAGCCCTGGCTGACTTCCCCTCTCTCTCTAACCCTGGGATCACTGGACACTGATCCGGAGCAGGAAACCTGATTGATTTCCCTTCTCTCTAACCTAAGGATCACTGGACAGTGATCAGGAGCAGGAACCCTGGCTGATTTCCCCTCTCTATAAACCAGGGCTCATTGGCCAGTGATCAGGAGCAGGAACCCTGGCTGACTTCCCCTCTCTCTCTAACCCAGGGCTTACTCAACATTGATCAGGAGTAGGAACCCTGATTGATCTCCTCTCTGTCTAACCCAGGGTTCAATGAACAGTGATCAGGAACAGGAACCCTGGCTGACTTCCTCTCTCTCACTAACCGAGGGTTCGCTGGACATTGATCCAGAGCAGGAAACCTGATTGATTTCCCAACTTTGTAAACCAGGGCTCACTGGACAGTGATCAGGAGCAGGATCCCTGACTGATTTCCCTTCTCTCTAGCCCAGGGCTCATGGGATCAGTGATCAGGAGCAGGAAACCTGGCTGACTTCCCCTCTCTCTTTAACCCAGGGCTTACTCGACAGTGATCAGGAGTAGGAACCCTGATTGCTTTTCTCTCTCTCTAACCCAGGGTTCACTGGACGGTGATCAGGAGCAGGAACTCTGGCTGATTTCCTCCCTCTCACTAACCCAGGGTACACTGGACACTGATCAGGAGCAGTAACCCTGGCTGATTTTCCCCTCTTTCTAACCCAGGGATCGCTGGACAGCGATCAGGAGCAGGAAATCTGGCTGACCTCCCCTCTCTCTCTAACCCAGGGCTCACTGGACAGTGATCAGAAGCAGGAACCCTGGATGATTTCCCCCCTCTCTCTCTAACCCAGGGATCACTGGACAGTATTCAGGGGCAGGAACCCTGGCTGATTTCTCCTCTCTGTCTAACCCAGGGCTCACTGGACAGTGAACAGAAGCAGGAACCCTGGCTGATTTCCCCTCCCTCTTTAACGCAGCGCTCACTGGACAGTGTTCAGGAGCAGGAACCCTGGATGTCTTCCTCTCTCTCTCTAACCCAGGGATCACTGGACAGTGATCAGGAACAGGAACCTTGGCTGATTTCCTCTCTCTCACTATCCCAGGGATCACTGGTCAGTAATCAGGAGCAGGACCCCTGGCTGATTTCCTCTCTCTCACTAACCCAGGGATCACTGGACAGCGATCACCTTCCTCAGCTGAAGTAGCAGCTCAGTTTAGTGCTGAGCATTGCTTTTAATAAAGCAGTATTAATACGTACAGTTTATTCCTTTTTCTTCTCTCTGTTATAGAACTTCACCCAGTGTCCACAGATGATACCAAATTACATCACACCAATGGCCACAGGGAGTATCCATAACATTCTGGTCTCCTTAGTCAACAGCGAGTTGCTCAAGGTAAGCTCTGAAAGTCCTTTCTATATCATCCAACCAGTTTTAGACAGACAGCAAGCAGCACCCAGGTCTCTCTGCTCATGCACTCCCTTTAGAATTATGCCCTTTATTTTATATTGTCTCTCTGTGTTCTTCCTACCAAAATGAATCACTTCACATTGTCTGGATTAAATTTCACCTGCCACTTGTTTGCCATTCCACCAACAAGTCTATGCCCTTTTGACGTTCTACACTCTCCTCCTCACAGTTCACAATACTTCCAATTTTTGTAACGTTTGCAAGTTTTGAAATTGTGCCCTTTGCACCAAGGTCTAGGTCATTAACATATATCAGGACAAGCAGGGGTCCTAACACTGACCACTGAGGAACTCCACTATAAACCTACCTCCAGTCCCAAAAACAAGCATTCACCACTACTCTTTGTTTCCCCTCAATCAGCCAATTTTGTACCCATGTTGCTACTTTCCCTTTTATTCCATGAGCTCTAACTTTGCTCACAAGTCTGTTATCAAATGCCTTTTGGAAGTCAATGTACACCAAATGAAGAGTATTACTCTGATCAACCCTTTCTGTTAGCTCATCAAAAAGCTAAAATTAATTAGTTAAACATGATTTTCCCTTAACAAATCTATTCTGCCTTTCCTTAATTAACCAACATTTTCCCAAGCAGCTGTTAATTTTGTCCCGAATTATTGTTTCTAAAGACTTCTTCACCAGCGAGGTTAAAATGACTGGCCTGTATTTCCTGGGTTTATCTTTACACCCTTTTTTGAACAAAAGTGTATTACTTACAATTCTCCAGTGCTCTGGCACCATCCCTGAGTCTAAGAACGAGTGGTAAATTCTGGCCAGTGTCTCCGCAATTTCCACTCTGACTTCCCTCAGTATCCTTGGGTGCATCTCATCCAGTCCTGGTGCCTTAACAATTTTAAGTATAGATAGCCCATCCAAACCTCCTCATTACCAAGTTTAAGCCCTTCAAATGTCTGAATTACCTCCCCTTTCACCATGACCTGGGTAGCATCTTCTTCCTTGGTAAAGACCTTGACTCTCCCCTAAATATCTCTCCTCTAAAAGGTATTGTCCAGTTACCATTCTGCCTTTGATTCCAGTTAACCTGGGTCAGATCCATTCTCACCCCACTGAAGTTGGCTTTCCTCCAGTTAATTATTCTTACTCTGAATTGTTCTCTGCCCTTTTCCATAGCCAACCTAAACCTTATAAACCTTATGATACAATGATCACTGTCCCCTAAATGTTCTCCTACTGACTCTTGATCCACTTAGCTCCTAAGTACCGGGCCTAGCAGTGACTCCTTTCTCATTGAACTGGACACATGCTGCTGTAGAAAATTCCCCTGAACACACTCTAGGAACTCTTGCCCCTCTCTGCCCTTTACACTGATGCTAACCCAGTCTATATTTGGGCAATTAAAGTCCCCCATTATAACTACTCTATAATTTTTGCATCTCTCTCTGGAATTTCCCTGCAGATTTATTCCTCTATCTCTTCCCCAATAGCTGTTGTTATAGACTCCCTCTGAAGAACAATGCCTGCAATTTGTCTTTCCTTCCATCTCTTTTCAGTCGAGTGAAGCCTCCATTAGGATGCCAGCCTGTGTCAGCCCTCAGCTTTACTTCTCTGTCCTAGAGGTAACATTGTGTGAGCTATATCACTACAGTGGGCATCAGATGCCATCTGACCTTGTCTTCACCCAGTGCAAAGGTTATACCCTGCTGCCAGTGGTACTGATTAAACCAGGGAACACAGATTTCCCCTTACTGCTCCCAGCTCTAGGGAAGGGAGCTTGTGGTTCAGCAGGGGCGGGCTTGGTGAGGCAGAGTGGAGCTGGTGACTGGCCAACCCCCGAATTCGGAGCTCCACATGTTCAATCCCATTAGCTACCGACTGCCCAGAGAGCATTAAGGACTATTCTGATTGGCTAATATGATTAATGTAGCAGAATGTGATTAGAGTTTTCACAGTTTTCTCTCCACCCACAGCGCACCAGACTGCAATGTGAGATTGGGCACAAGAGTTATGAAGCACGCTGGCTGAACAGTTCCATGGTGCAGTGTGTAGATGTCGGGGTAAGTATGACACAGGAATCTCTACACACATCACTCAGGACAAGCACTCACACACATAACTCACACTCACACATAACTCACACTCACACACAACTCACTCCCACACACACATTCACACACACACACACAGCTCACACTAACACACACACACCCACACACAACGCTCACACTAACACATACACACAACTCACACTAATACACAATTACACACACACACATATACTCACACACACGCAAACAGATACAACTCACACTAAGACACACATGCACACATACACAAAACACACAAACACTCACATTTATGCACACATATTTACACACAATCACACAAACACACACACACACTCACACTCACATTGACACACACAACTCCCACTAGCACACGCACACTTGCACACTAACATGCCCACACACTCACACGAACACACACAGACACACTCATCCACATACACATGCACACACTCACACACACAACTCCCACCCACTCACACACACAACTCGTGCACACGCACAAACTCACATACGGACTCACACACACACTTGTACACTCACATGAACACACACACTCATACTCACACTCACACTGACAGTCACACACAGCTCACACTCACACAAATGCACACACAACTCGCTTACACACTCTCACAGACTCACACTACCACACACACGGCTCTCTTACACACACAGACACACACATACACAGCTCTGTTACACACACATGACTCTCTCTCACACACACATGCACTCACACCTCACAATCTCATTCACACACACATTCAAAACTCACACATACACACTTGCACACTCATACAAACACTCATACTAACAGTCAAACACACATACACACCCACACATTCATTCATTCACTCTTTAACACACACTAACACACACACACACCCATTCACACATGCTTACACACTCACACAGACACACAAGCTCATGTGCACACGCACACTCACATGCTCACACACACACTCACATGCTCACACACTCACACTGACAATTACATACACATACAACTCACACTCAAACACTCATACACAACTCTGTTACACACACATATATACAAACTCACACTCATGCCTCACAATCTCACTCATACACACACATAACTTTCTCTCCCTCTCACAAACACACACACCCACAACTCTCTTACACACCCTCAACTAACACACACACACCTCTATAACCTCACTAACCTCTACCAACCCTCAAGACCTCACTAACTAACCCCTACCAACCCTCTATAACCTCACAAATCCTTCCAACCTTCAATAACCTCACTAATGAACCCCTTAAAACTTGCTATAACCTCACTAACCATTACCAACCATCTATAACCTCACTAACTATCCCCTACCAACTGTCAATACCCTCACGAACAAACCTCTATCAACCCTCTATAACCTCACTAACTATCCCCATGAACCCTCTATAACCTCATTAACTAACCCCTACAACATTCTATAACCTCACCAAAATAACCTGTACCAACCCTCTGTAACCTCACTTACTAACGCCTACAACACTCTCTAATCTCACTAACTAATCCCTACCAACCCTCAATAACCATACTAACACCTACCAACCCTCAATAGCCTCACTAATTAACCCCTAAAGCTCTCTATAACCTCGCTAACCATTACCACCCTCTATAACCTCTAACTAACCACTACCAACCCTCTATAACCTCACTAACAATCGCCTACCAACTCTCTATAACTTCACTAACTAACCCCTATCAACCCTCCACAACCTCCCTAGCTAACCCCTACCAACCCTCTATGACCTCACTAACTAACCCCTATCCACGCTCTATAACCTCACTAACTAACTCATACAACCCTCTAATTCCACAAACACCTAAGCACTCTTTAATCCCCCTGGCTGTCACAGTAGACGGTGTCTATCTGAAGCACTCTTGCCTGGATTCGTTTCTGTGACTGCACATGGTGGAGGGAGGAGTGTAAAGGTGTGTAAACAAAGCCCATGCTCCCTCTGTTTAAGCCCCACAAGTAACAACCCTCCCCTTTATCCTTCCAGCTGTCCACATCCAACAGGAGCCATCTGTTTCCAGTCCACCTGAGGCTGAATGGGGAACAGGAGAAGTTTATTGACAATCCGAGCACCACCTCAGGTTTCGCTAAGTTACTATTTGATTATTGGGTGGCAGCAGCTGGGAAAGGCAGTCTGGTTGAGATCGAGCTTCCTCGACCTTGTTGCTGGCTGATGTGACTTGCAGCTACACATATGGAGCACTAACTGTCCTCTGTTACATCAGAGACTGCTCCTCAAACATACAACAATTACTAACTAGCAGAGCAGGAGGCCATTCAGTCCATCAATGCCAGTTCATTGGTGACTCGTAAAGTGATTTTTGGGAGTCTGAGGATATGTGCAGCTTGTGTTATCAGCTCTCCAGGATTACCCTGGATATTAAACTCCTGTACACTAGAGTAAGATCATAGAGGCATTAACACAAACCAGATTGTCTTCATTTTCTTTTTCTTGAATAGCCTGTTTTTGAATTATAAAGATATTGGGGTGTGCTGGGAGGCAAGTTATGTAACCAGGTCATGTGATTGGAGGGGATAGGTGACCTGATATAAGCTCAAGGAATGTGTCCAATCAGAGTTGGCATCCTAGCTCAGCACCTGATTGGACAGAGTGGGAGAGGGAGCCCACGAGAATCTGAAACGGGGACAAAGGCAGCTGGCTAATGGCTCCGCAGGCCTGGTCAGTGGAGTGGAAGCCCAAGACCTAAGACCAATTCAGAAACAGACTTTATTTAAATCCCATTTGCACCAAATATGCTTGAGGTTACCAATCAGAGAGGGGAGTTACTGGCTCCTGCCACCCTGTGTGTGGGGTAGGTTTTGGGGTGGAGGCCTGATACACCCACAGCAGAGTGGAATTGTTGGTCCTCAGAGGAATACAGATTCCCAGAAAGTTTTCATGAAAAGCACTGAGCATCCATTTCTGACTGGCCTATTAGACCAGCCAATACCTGCACAACCAGAGAGATTACCCATGGTGCAAGATCTTCCCATTTGAAGCAGAATTTAACAGTCGGGCTCCTATCAGTGGCTCAGGAGCCCGTTTGGCATATTGAAGCAGCATAGTGCTTGTTTCAGGTAAATACCCTGAACTGGCAATGATGGCGGCCAGTGTAGTTAGGGAATGACGCATCAGCATGAAAAATACAGAGCCACTCCATTCCTCCTGCAAGCCCTTTCTTTTCAATGCAATATTATTGGGAATGAATTTGGTCAATTCAATCGAAGAGGTGACAAGATTAGTTCCTACGTAGAATTGGCAACAAATCCCAATACTGGAGGAGGGGTTGCTTCAAAACTCAGGCCAAGGTACATTAACAGAGGGAGCTTTACTCTGTATCTAACCCCATGCTGTACCTGCCCTGGGAGTGTTTGATAGGGACATTGTAGAGGGAGATTTGCTCTGTATCTAACCCTGTGCTGTTCTTGCCCTGAGAGTGTTTAATGGGGACAGTGTAGAGGGAGCTTTACCCTGTATTTAACCTCGTGTTGTACCTGCCCTGGGAGTGTTTGATAGGGACAGTGTAGAGGGAGCTTTACTCTGTATCTAACCCCGTGCTGTACCTGTCCTGGGTGTGTTTGCTGGGGACGGCGTAGAGGGATCTTTACTCTGTATCTAACCCCATGCAGTACCTGCCCTGGGAGTGTTTGATGGGGACAGTGTAGAGGGAACTTTACTCTGTATCTAACCCTGTGCTGTACCTGCCCTGGGAGTGTTTGATGGGACAGTGTAGAGGGAACTTTACTCTGTATCTAACCCCGTGCTGTACCTGCCCTGGGAGTGTTTGATGGGGACAGTGTAGAGGGAGCTTTACTCTATATCTAACCTCATGCTGTACCTGTCCTGGAAGTGTTTGATGGGACAGTGTAGGGGGAGCTTTACTATGTATCGAACCCCATGCTGCTCCTGTCCTGGGAGTGTTTGATAGGGACAGTGTAGAGGGAACTTTACTCTGTATCTAACCCTGTGCTGTACCTGTCCTGGGAGTGTTTGATGGGACAGTGTAGAGGGAGCTTTACTCTGTATCGAACCCCATGCTGTACCTGCCCTGGGAGTGTTTGATGGGGACAGTGTAGATGGAGCTTTACTCTGTATCGAACCCCGTGCTGTACCTGTCCTGGGAGTGTTTGATGGGACAGTGTAGAGGGAGCTTTACTCTGTATCGAACCCCATGCTGTAGCTGTCTTGGGAATCGCAGTTGGATTTTCCTGGACATGACACTGAGGATGCCATTCTGGGTTTGGGATCAGTGTTGCTCGGTGCTGTTGATTTGCTCCTGAAGTTCTGTGCATAATTTAGTAAAAATTCTCCATCAGTGGGAAACTGTTAGCAAATCTTATTAAATACAAGATTTTATATCGTGTGCACTACCAGCCTCCTGATTTAAAAATGTGTAATTGTGTTGGAAGAAGTTCAGCGAAGGTTTACCAGACTAATACCAGGAATGGGCCGGTTGTCTTATGAGGAAAGATTGGATAGATTAGGCTTGTATACACTGGAGTTTAGAAGAGTAAGAGGTGACTTAATTGAAATATTTAAGATTCTGAGGGGTCTTGACAGGTTGGATGTGGAGAGGGTGTTTCCTCTTGTGGGAGAATCTAGAACTAGGGGGTCACTGTTTAAAAATAAGGGGCCGCCCATTTAAGACAGAAATAAGGTGAAATTTTTTCTCTCAGAGGGTTGTGAATCTTTGGCACTCTCTTCCTCAAAAGACAGTAGAAGCAGAGTCTTTAAATATTTTTAAGACAGAGCGAGATAGATTCTTGATTAACAAGGGGGTGAAAGGTTATCGGGGTGGGCATGAATGTGGAGATGTGATCACATTCAGATCAGCCATGATCTTATTGAATAGCAGAGCAGGATCGAGAGGCTGAATGGCCTATTCCTGCTTCTAATTCGTATGTTCAAATTTTTGTATGTTTGAATGTTTGTCTGTTTACACATGTGGATGTGGACTCCTGATGACTCCAATAACTGGTAAAGTTTTGATGTGTTTCTGCAGTGGAAGTGTATAACTGTGAGAGTGGGAGCTCCGAGTGCTCAGCCTGCTGGGGCCGGGAAGACCAAGGCCATCAGTGTGTCTGGTGTAAAAGCACCCAGAGCTGTAAACTGCGGCGTGAGTGCGGACAGATAGACGAGACTTGCCCTGCCCCCGAGATCCAATTGGTGAGTAATTGGTGACGTTTCACATTCATCGCAGAGCCTGAACCTTTCTGTGTTCCAACTCCCCTCTATCTCTGCTATCGGCTCCAGGGTACAGACCTTACTCATCGGCTGCTGCCTGTTAAAGGATAGTGTGCGTGCGTGCGTGTGTGCACATGCATGTATGTGTGTTTGTGTGTGCGTGTGGATGCAAGTGTACGCATGCGTGTGTATGTGTATGTTGGCGTGCATGTGGGGGTGCGTGTGCGCATGTGTCTGTGTATGTATGTGTGTGTATGCATGTGCATGCATGTGTATGTGTGTGCATACTTGTACATGTGTTCATGCGTATATATGTGTGTGTGCATGTGTGCACGTGTGTGTGTATGCAGGTGTACACATGTGTGCTTGCATGCATGTGCACACGTGTGTGTGTGTGCACATGTGCGTGCATACGTGTGCATGCATGAATATCTATGCCCAGGTTTCCATACTGGGGAGTTCCATTGCTGAATCCCCTGCCATTAACATCCCGGGGGTTACCACTGACCAGAAACTGAACTGGACCAGCCATATAAATAGTGTGGCTACAAGAGCAGGTCAGAGGCTAGGAATCCTGCAGTGAGTAACTCACCTCCTGACTCCCTGAAGCCTGTTCACCATCTACAAGGCACAAGTCAGGAGTGTGATGGAATACTCTCAACTTGCCTGGATGAGTGCAGCTCCCACAACACTCAAGAAGCTCGACACCATCCAGGACAAAGCAGCCCGCTTGATTGTTTGTGGATGGGGTGCCATTCACTCCCTTCACCACCGATGCACAGTAGCAGCAGTGTGTACCATCTACAAGATGCACTGCAGGAATTCACCAAGGCTCCTTCGACAGCACCTTCCAAACCCATGACCTCTGCCACCTAGAAGGATAAGGCCAGCAGACACATGGGAACACCAACCCTGGAAGTTCGTGACTTGGAAATATTTCACCGTCCCTTCACTGTCGCTGGATCAAAATCCTGGATAGCCAGAGATGTCCACATCCTGTAAAAGTATAAAATAAGGGAGGTTTTCAGCTTTCTTTGCTTCAGTAGAATACAATGAGCGAGGAAGCAGCTGACTGAAGGGTGTATGTTTTTCAGATAGAGCCCCTGACTGGTCCTGTGGATGGAGGGACCCTCCTCACAATTCGAGGGAGGAACCTGGGCCGCAGGTTCAGTGACATTGTTGAGGGTGTTCACATTGCTGAAGTCTCATGTATTCCTGTGCAGGAGAGTTATATCGTTTCAGAACAGTAAGTAAACTGACTGTTGTTTCTTCATTTTATAACTCTTCTTACTCCCCTCTGATTTTCTGCTTTCAGTGGCCAGAAAAGTACCATAATGGTGGCTTTCAGCACTCCCATTGATGTATGTGGTGAATGTGGTCCATGTGATCCTCTGTGTGGTCAGATTCACTCTCGTCTGGCTCTCTACAGCTGCTGTGTGTCTTAGTGTTAGCTCCTCGACATACATCACAGTGTGTAAAAGGAAAGAAACAGGAATTGTAGAAGGGTCTGAGGGGAAAGGCTGTGAGGGATGGGGGCAGGGCTATGAGAGGAGGGGGTGACTATGAGGAGAAGGGGAGGGGCTGTGAGGAGTGGGGTAGGACTTTGAGGGAGGAGGGCAGTGAGGAGATTGGAGGAGAGGCTGTGAAGTGATTAGGGGTGGGGTTGTGTGGGGAGGGAGAGGGGCTGATGGGAGATTTGCATAAGGGGCTCTGAGGAGGGCATTTGGGGAAGGGTCGATAAGAGGGGTATTTGGGGAAGGTCTGTGAGGGGGGTATTTGGGGAATGGTCTGTGGGGAGGTATTTGGGGAAGGTCTGTGAGGGGGGTATTTGGGGAATGGTCTGTGGGGAGGTATTTGAGGAAGGGTCTGTCAGGAGGTATTTGGGGAAGGGCCTGTGAGGGGGATATTTGGGGAAGGGTCTATGAAGGGGTTATTTGGGGAAGGGTTTGTAGGGAGGTATTTGGGGAAGGTCTATGAGGGGGTATTTGGGGAAGGGTCTATGGGGAGGTATTTGGGGTGAGGACTGTGAGGGGGTTATTTGGGGAAGGATCTCTGAGGGGAGTATTTGGGGAAAGATCTGTGGAGAGGTATTTGGGGAAGGGTCTGTGAGAGCGGTATTTGGGGAAGAGGCTGTGGGAGGGGTATTTGGGGCAAGGTCTTTGAGAGGGGTATTTGGGGCAGGGTCTGTGAAGGTGGAATTTGGGGAAGGGTTGTGAAGCGTGTTGATCTTCCTTCCTGCTGAATGCTCATATTCCTGACTGCAGGATTGTTTGCCGCACCGGTCAAGCTAATCGAGAGTTTACGGACTCGGTGAGAGTGAGTATACGGGAGGAAGGGCACTCCAACCAGAGATTCTCATATCTGGTAAGTCTGAGTATTGATATCCCCCTTGAACAATAGCAAGGTCTCGTATCACTTGTACAGATTTCAATGTTCAATATTAGAAAGAGCAGACAGGAGGTACAAGTGAAAAGGACTAGGATTGTCCAATTGCTTTATCTGGGAAACACCTGATTCAGAGAAAGAAAAGGTCGGAGATAAAGCTGCAGAAAACGTGGCTGTGACTGTGTTGTTGTCACTGGATGGAAAGGCTAGCCCCTCCCCCACCCCTCACAGCCCCTCCCCCAACCCTCACAGCCCCTCCCCCAACCCTCACAGCCCCTCCCCCACCCCTCACAGCCCCTCCCCCAAGCCTCACAGCCCCTCCCCCAACCCTCAGCCCCTCCCCAACCCTCACAGCCCCTCCCCCACCCCTCACAGCCCCTCCCCCACCCCTCACAGCCCCACCCCACCCCTCACAGCCCCTCCCCCACCCCTCATAGCACCCCCCCTACCCCTCAGCACCCCCCCCACTCCTCACAGCCCCCTCCCCAACCCTCACAGCTCCTCCCCCACCCCTCACAGCCCCTCCCCCACCCCTCACAGCCCCTCCCCCACCCCTCATAGCACCCCCCCTACCCCTCAGCACCCCCCCACTCCTCACAGCCCCATCCCCACACCTCACAGCCCCTCCACCACCCCTCACAGAATGACCTCACCCCTCACATCCCCACCCCTACCCCACACAGACCCACCCCCACTCCTCACAGCCCCCCCATCCCTCACAGCCCCTCCTCCACCCCTCAGCCCCTACCCAACCCCTCAGAGCCCCTCCCCCAGCCCTCACAGCCTTTCCCCCACCCCTCACAGCCCCTCCCCTGCCCCTCACAGACCCACCCCCAGTCCTCACAGCCCCTCCACCACCCCTCACAGCCTCACCCCTCACAGCCCCTCCACCACCTCTCACAGAATGACCCCACCCCTCACAACCACACCCCCACCCTCACAGCCCCTCCCCCACCCCTCACAGACTGAGCCTGCCCCTCACAGCCAAAACACACATTGGTCACTGGGGCTGACCTGTGTCTAGGCAGATGCACAGTTAGGAACAGAAAGGCTAAAGGACCTTTAGGATCCTGAATGAAACAAAATAAGATTGTTCTCCAGGTGTGAAATGGAACTGCAGAGAGGAGCTAACAGTTAGAGAAGAAGTAAAATTATAACAAGGGAAACCACTTGCAAAAGATCTGCACAGGGCGTAGGCCTGGAGAGATGTACAAACAGACACAGGAGGTCAAGGACTGGTGAGAATAAATCACAGGCTAACAGAAAAGGGGATGTAAGGGAGCCATCAAGGATGGATTGATGACAGGGGAACAAGCACAGACATGCAGAAATTCTTTAAAGGGGTTAGTTTCTGAACAACAGTCTGTGTGGAGATGATTATCAGAGAGTTGAGGTAACAGTCTGTTATTTCAGAGTGAGGAAGAATGCATGGGGACTGAGAAATTAGTAAAAAGCAGTTAAGTTCAGAAAAGGACAATGCATGTTTTGAAGGAAAGAAGGTGAGTATTAAAGTTGGTCCTTCCCATCTGGAAGTGCCAAGTGTTTCACAGCAATGACGTGACGTAATTCAGAGACAATTGATTATGTGTCAATAAACTCAAGGATTCGCACTGGCTGCTTAGAATTCAGTTATATATTAAGCTGAATGAACCAATACATAAAGTAATTCCCTTTTACCTGCATTACACAAAGACCTGAATATAATTCAAAATAAAGGAGAGATTTAACAATGGAGGAAAAGTGGATTAACAAAAGAAACCCCTTGATTAGATTCCAGTCTGTAACTCACTCCCGAGCATCAGGTATTCTATGTATAAACCACCGAAACACCTCGATTAGATTCCAGTCTGTAACTCACTCCCGAGTATTTGTTATTCTATATATAAACCACTCGAACACCAGGATTTGATTCCAGTCACTCACTCCCGGGTATTTGTTTTTTCTATATATAAACCTCCCAAATCTCTCGATTAGATTCCAATCTGTAATTCACTCCCAAGAATCTGTTATTCTATATATAAACCACTCCGAACCCCTCGATTAGATTCCATTCTGTAACTCACTCCCGGATATCTGTTATTCTACATATAAATCACCCGAACCCCTTGATTAGATTCCAGTCTGTAACTCACTCCGGGGTATCTGTTATCCTATATATAAACCACCCGAACCCCTCGATTAGATTCCAGTCTATAGCTCACTCTGGGAAGTCTGTTATCCTATATATAAACCAGCCGAACCCATTGATTAGATTCCAGTCTGTAACTCACTCCCGGGTATCTGTTATTCTATATATAAACCACCCGAACCCCTCGATTAGATTCCAGTCTGTAACTCACTCCGGAGTATCTGTTATTCTATATATAAACCACCCCAGCCTCTCGATTAGATTCCAGTCTGTAACTCACTCCCGAGTATCTGTTATTTATATATAAACCATCCGAACCCCTCGATTAGCTTCCAGTCTGTAACTCACTCCCGCGTTTCTGTTATTCAGGTATCTGTTATTCTATATATAAACCATCCGAACCTTTCGATTAGATTCCAGTCCGTAACTCACTCCCAGGTATCTGTTATTCAATAGATAAACCACCCGAACCTCTCGATTAGATTCCAGCCTGTAACTCACTCCTGGGTATTTGTTATTCTATATATAAAACACCCGAACCCCTCGATTAAATTGCAGTCTGTTACTCACTCCCGTGCATCTATTATTAGAGTCCATTATTAAGGATGAGATTTCAGAACACTTGGAAATGTATGGTAAAATAGGGCAAAGTCAGAATGGTTTCATCAAGGGGAGGTCATGCCTGATAAGTCTGTTTGAATTCTTTGAGGAGGTAATGAGTAGATTAGACAAAGGAGAGCCAATGGATGTTATCTACTTGGACCTCCAGAAGGCCTTTGACAAGGTGCCACACAGGACGCTGCTCAGTAAGATAAGAGCCCATGGTGTTAGAGGCAAGGTACTAGCATGGATAGAAGATTGGCTGTCTGGCAGGAGGCAGAGAGTGGGGATAAGGGGGTCCTTCTCAGGTTGGTGGCCGGTGACTAGTGGAGTTCCACAGGGGTCAGTGTTGGGACCACAACATTTCACTTTATACATTAATGATCTAGATGAAGGAACTGAGGGCATCCCGGCTAAGTTTGCAGATGATACAAAGATAGGTGGAGGGACAGGTAGTATTGAGGAGGCGGGGAGTCTGCAGAAGGATTTGGACAGGTTAGGAGAATGGGCAAAGAAGTGGCAGATGGAATACAACGTGGGGAAGTGTGAGGTCATGCACTTTGGTAGGAAGAATAGGGGCATAGGCTATTTTCTAAATGGGGAGAGAATTCAGAAATCTGGAGTGCAAAGGGACTTGGGATTCCTAGTCCAGGATTCCCTTAAGGTTAACTTGCAGGTTGATGCGGTAGTTAGGAAGGCAAATGCAATGTTGGCATTTATTTCGAGAGGACTAGAATATAAAAGCAGGGATGTGCTGCTGAGGCTTTATAAGGCTCTGGTCAGACTACATTTAGAATACTGTGAGCAGTTTTGGGCCCCGTATCTCAGGCAGGATGTTCTGGCCCTGGAGAGGGTCCAGAGGAGGTTCACGAGAATGATCCCAGGAATGAAAGGCTTAACATATGAGGAACGTTTGAGGACTCTGGGTCTATACTCGATGGAGTTTAGAAGGATGAGGGGGGATCTGATTGAATCTTACAGAATACTGAAAGGCCTGGATAGAGTGGACGTGGGGAAGATGTTTCCATTAGTAGGAGAGCCTAGGACCCAAAGGCACAGCCTCAGAGTAAAGGGAAGACCTTTTAGAGCAGAGATGAGGATAAACGTCTTTAGCCAGAGAGTGGTGAATCTATGGAATTCATTGCCACAGAAGGCTGTGGACACCAGGTCATTGAGTGTATTTAAGACCGAGATAGATAGGTTCTTGATTGGTAAGGGGATCAAAGGTTATGGGGAGAAGGCGGGAGAATGGGGTTGAGAAACTTATCAGCCATGATTGAATGGCAGAGCAGACTGGATGGGCCGAATGGCCTAATTTTTGCCCCTATGTCTTATGGTCTTATGGTCTTATTCTATATATAAACCACCCGAACCCCTCGATTAGATTCCAGTCTGTAACTCACTCCCGGGTATCCGTTATTCTATATATAAACCACCCGAACCCCTCGATTAGAGTCCAGTCTGTAACCCACTCTGTGGTATTTGTTATTCTGTATGTAAACCACCTGAACCCCTCAATTAGATTCCAGTCTGTAATTCACTCCCGAGTATCTGTTCTTCTGTATATAAACCACCCGAACCCATCAATTAGATTCCAGTCTGTAACTCACTCCTGGGTATCTGTTATTCTATATATAAACCACCTGAACCCCTCGATTAGATTCCAGTCTGTAACTCAGTCCCGAGTGTATGGTGAGGCCACAGCTGGAGTACTGTGTGCAGTTCTGGTCGCCACATTATAGGAAGGATGTGATTGCACTGGAGGGGGTGCAGAGGAGATTCACTAGGATGTAGCCTGGGATGAAACATTTAAGTTATGAAGAGAGGTTGGATAGACTTGGGTTGTTTTTGTTGGAGCAGAGAAGACTGAGGGGCGACCTCATCGAGGTGTACAAGATTATGAGGGGCATGGACAGGGTGGATAGGGAGCAGCTGTTCCCCTTAGTTGAGGGGTCAGTCACGAGGGGACATTAGTTCAAGGTGAGGGGCAAGAGGTTTAAGGGAGGATGTGAGGAAGAACCTTTATTTCCCAGAGGGTGGTGACGGTCTGGAATGCACTGCCTGGGAGGGTGGTGGAGGCAGGTTGCCTCACATCCTTTAAAAAGTACCTGGATGAGCACTTGGCACATCATAACGTTCAAGGCTATGGGCCAATGCTGGTAAATGGGATTAGGTAAGTAGGTCAGGTGTTTCTCACATGTCAGTGCAGATTCAATGGGCCAAAAGGCCTCTTCTGCACTGTGTGACTCTGTGATTCTGTATCTGTTATACTATATATAAACCACCCAAACCCCTCGATTAGATTCCAGTCTGTAACTCACTCCCGGCTATCTGTTATACTATATATAGACCACCCGAACCTTTCAATTAGATTCCAGTCTGTATCTCAGTTTTAAATTTTTATCTGAACCCTTCATTTGATTTGAATTTTTTGTTAGTTCTGAAATTTTCTCTGCTTTACACTTTACTTCTTTGAACTATTTATTGAAATAAAGCTTAGCTGCTAGATGCTGTTAAATGGTTTTCCGTTGTTTGTCCGCTTCCCTGACTGGTGCCTTTCCTCTGGGATCTGAGAATTGCTACATGTGGACTGCAGGGTTTCCAGGAGGCTTCCGGCCACTTGGAGTCTGTTGCTGGAGACTGAATTGAACCAGAGAATGTACTGAAACATCAACAAAGGGAGGGAGCATTCTTTGTAACTCCTACAATAACTCAGGAAACACCTGGATACTGAGATGTGGACAATTCTGTCTTAAACTAGTTCTTGTAAAAGGAATTGATTCATTGTCTTTGCACTATAAGCTATCCTGGAGGACCACTGAATCAGTAAGCTGTTCGGGTCATGGCTCTGAGTGTGAGAATTTGACAAGGAGCCAGCTGACAGGGAAAATTTCACAAACAGTCAAGGCCTCGACTTAGATCCAGTGTCCCAAGCTTTAAAAAAACCCAATCGGTGTGACATGCAGGGAATGGGTGGTCCCCCAACCCCACCCCAATGTCCAATCCCCACACCAACCCCAATACCTATTTCAAACTCCCATTCCGTTCCCCACACCCAACTCAATGCCCATTCCGCGCACCAACTCCATTCCATAACCCCATCCCTATTTCCATTCTTGTATGTCACACTGACTGGGTTTTTTTGTGGCTTTAAACACTGGCTGTAATGGGCATTGGGCTGGGGTTGGGGGGGAATGGACAGTGTGGTGGGGTGCGGGGATGGGGAATGGACAGTGTGGTGGGGTGCGGGGATGGGGAATGGACATTGTGGTGGGGTGTGGGAGTGGGAAATGGACATTGTGGTGGGATGGGCGAGTGGGGAATGGACATTGTGGTGGGGTGGGGGAGTGGGGAATGGACATTGTGGTGGGGTGTGGGGATGGGGAATGGACATTGTGGTGGGGTGTGGGAGTGGGCAATGGACAGTGTGGTGGGGTTTGTGGATGGCGAATGGACATTGTGGTGGGGCGCGGGAGTGGGGAATGGACATTGTGGTGGGATGGGCGAGTGGGGAATGGACACTGTGGTGGGATGGGCGAGTGGGGAATGGACAGTGTTGTAGGGCGTGGGAGTTGTGAAGGGATATTGTGGTGGGGAGCGGGAGTGGGGAATGGACATTGTGGTGAGGCGTGGGAGTGGGGAATGGACATTGTGGTGGGGTGCGGGAGTGGGGAATGGACATTGTGGTGGGGCGTGGGAGTGGGGAATAGACATTGTGGTGGGGTGCGGGAGTGGGGAATGGACAGTGTGGTGGGGTGGGGGGATGAGGAATGGACAATGTGGTGGGGCGTGGGAGTGGGGAATGGACATTGTGGTGGGGCGTGGGAGTGGGGAATGGACATTGTGGTGGGGTGTGGGTGCGGGGAATGGACATTGTTGTGAGGTGGGGGAATGGGGAAAGGACAATGTGGTGGGGTGCGGGAGTGGGGAATGGTCATTGTGGTGGGGCGCGGGAGTGGGGAATGGACATTGTGGTGGGGAGTGGGAGTGGGGAATGGACATTGTGGTGGGGTGGGGGGATGGGGAAAGGACAATGTGGTGGGGTGCGGGAGTGGGGAATGGTCATTGTGGTGGGGCGCGGGAGTGGGGAATGGACAGTGTGGTGGGGCATGGGAGTGGGGAATGGACATTGTGGGGGAGTAGGGAATGGACATTGTGGGTGATTGGGGAATGGACAGTGTGGTGGGGTGGGGGAGTGGGGAATGGACATTGTGGTGGGGTGGGGGATTGGGGAAAGGACATTGTGGGGGAGTAGGGAGTGGACATTGTTGGGGAGTGGGGAATGGACAGTGTGGTGGGGCACGGGGATGGGGAATGGACAATGTGGTGGGGCGCGGGGATGGGGAATGGACATTGTTGGGGAGTGGGGAATGGAAACTGTGGTGGGGCGCGGGGATGGGTAATGGCCAGCGTGGTGGGGTGCGGGGATGGGGAATGGACATTGTGGTGGGGCGCGGGGATGAAGAATGGACATTGTGGGGGAGTGGGGAATAGACATTGTGGTGAGGCACGGGGATGGGGAATGGACATTGTGGTGGGGCGCGGGGATGGGGAATCAACATTGTAGTGGGGTGGGGGAGTGGGGAATGGACATTGTGGTGGGGTGCGGGAGTGGGGAATGGACATTGTGGTGGGGTGCGGGAGTGGGGAATGGACATTGTGGTGGGGTGCAGGGATGGGGAATGGACATTGTCGTGGGGCACGGGGATGGGGAGTGGGCATTGTGGTGATGCTTGGGAGTGGGGAATGGACATTGTGGTGGGGCGCGGGGATGGGGAATGGACGTTGTGGTGGGGTGCGGGAGTGGGGAATGGACATTATGGTGGGGTGCGGGAGTGGGGAATGGACATTATGGTGTGGCGCGGGAGTGGGGAATGGACATTGTGGTGTGGTGCGGGGATGGGGAATGGACATTGTGGTGGGGTGCGGGGATGGGGAATGGACATTGTGGTGTAGCGCAGGGATGGGGATTGAACATTGTGGTGGGGCGAGGGATTGGGGAATGGACATTGTGGTGGGGTGTGGAGATGGTGAATGGAAAGTGTGGTGGGGTGAGGGAGTAGGGAATGGATATGGTGGTGGGATGCGGGAGTGGGGAATGGACATTGTGGTGGGGTGTGGAGATGGAGAATGGAAAGTGTGGTGGGGCACGGGAGTTGGGAATGGACAGTGTGGTGGGGTGCAGGAGTAGGGAATGGATATTGTGGTGGGGTTTGGGGATGGGGAATGGACATTGTGGTGGGGCGCGGGAGTGGGGAATGGACATTTTGGTGGGGTGCGGGAGTGGGGAATGGACAAAGTGGGGGATGGGGAATGGACATTGTAGTGGGGTGGGGGAGTGGGGAATGGACATTGTGGTGGGGTGCGGGAGTGGGGAATGGACATTGTGGTGGGGTGCGGGAGTGGGGAATGGACATTGTGGTGGGGTGAGGGAGTGGGGAATGGACAGTGTGGTGGGGTGGGGGGATGAGGCATGGACAATGTGGTGGGGCGTGGGAGTGGGGAATGGACATTGTGGTGGGGCGTGGGAGTGGGGAAAGGACATTGTGGTGGGGTGTGGGTGCGGGGAATGGACATTGTTGTTGGGTGGGGGAATGGGGAAAGGACAATGTGGTGGGGTGCGGGAGTGGGGAATGGTCATTGTGGTGGGGCGCAGGAGTGGGGAATGGACAGTGTGGAGGGGCGTGGGAGTGGGGAATGGACATTGTGGTGGGGCGCGGGAGTGGGGAATGGACATTGTGGTGGGGTGCGGGAGTGGGGAATGGACATTGTGGTGGGGCGTGGGAGTAGGGAATGGACATTGTGGTGGGGCACGGGAGTGGGGAATGGACAATGTGGTGGGGTGCGGGAGTTGGGAATGGACATTGTGGTGGGGTGCGGGAGTGGGGAATGGACATTGTGGTGGGGCGCGGGAGTGGGGAATGGACATTGTGGGTGATTGGGGAATGGACAGTGTGGTGGGGTGGGGGAGTGGTGAATGGACATTGTGGTGGGGTGGGTCAGTGGTGAATGGACATTGTGGTGGGGTGGGGGAGTGGGGAATGGACATTGTGGTGGGGTGGGGGATTAGGGAAAGGACATTGTGGGGGAGTAGGGAGTGGACATTGTTGGGGAGTGGGGAATGGACAGTGTGGTGGGGCACGGGGATGGGGAATGGACATTGTTGGGGAGTGGGGAATGGAAACTGTGGTGGGGCGCGGGGATGGGTAATGGACAGTGTGGTGGGGTGCGGGGATGGGGAATGGACATTGTGGTGGGGCGCGGGGATGAAGAATGGACATTGTGGGGGAGTAGGGAATAGACATTCTGGTGAGGCACGGGGATGGGGAATGGACATTGTGGTGGGGTGCGGGGATGGGGAATCAACATTGTAGATGGGTGGGGGAGTGGGGAATGGACATTGTGGTGGGGTGCGGGAGTGGGGAATGGACATTGTGGTGGGGTGCAGGGATGGGGAATGGACATTGTCGTGGGGCACGGGGATGGGGAGTGGGCATTGTGGCGATGCTTGGGAGTGGGGAATGGACATTGTGGTGGGGCGCGGGGATGGGGAATGGACGTTGTGGTGGGGTGCGGGAGTGGGGAATGGACATTATGGTGGGGTGCGGGAGTGGGGAATGGACATTATGGTGTGGCGCGAGAGTGGGGAATGGACATTGTGGTGCGGTGCGGGGATGGGGAATGGACATTATGGTGGGGTGCGGGAGTGGGGAATGGACATTGTGGTGGGGTGCAGGGATGGGGAATGGACATTGTCGTGGGGCACGGGGATGGGGAGTGGGCATTGTGGCGATGCTTGGGAGTGGGGAATGGACATTGTGGTGGGGCGCGGGGATGGGGAATGGACGTTGTGGTGGGGTGCGGGAGTGGGGAATGGACATTATGGTGGGGTGCGGGAGTGGGGAATGGACATTATGGTGTGGCGCGAGAGTGGGGAATGGACATTGTGGTGCGGTGCGGGGATGGGGAATGGACATTATGGTGGGGTGCGGGGATGGAGAATGGACATTATGGTGGGGTGCGCGGATGGGGAATGGACATTGTGGTGTAGCGCAGGGATGGGGAATGGACATTGTGGTGGGGCGAGGGATTGGGGAATGGACATTGTGGGGGAGTAGGGAATGGACATTGTGGGTGATTGGGGAATGGACAGTTTGGTGGGGTGGGGAAGTGGGGAATGGACATTGTGGTGGGGTGGGGGATTGGGGAAAGGTCATTGTGGGGGAGTAGGGAGTGGACAATTTTGTGGAGTGGGGAATGGACAGTGTGGTGGGGCACGGGGATGGGGAATGGACATTGTGGTGGGGCGAGGGATTGGGGAATGGACATTGTGGTGGGGTGTGGAGATGGAGAATGGAAAGTGTGGTGGGGCGCGGGAGTTGGGAATGGACAGTGTGGTGGGGTGCGGGAGTAGGGAATGGATATTGTGGTGGGGTGCGGGAGTGGGGAATGGACATTGTGGTGGGGTGTGGAGATGGAGAATGGAAAGTGTGGTGGGGCACGGGAGTTGGGAATGGACAGTGTGGTGGGGTGCGGGAGTAGGGAATGGATATTGTGGTGGGGTTCGGGGATGGGGAATGGACATGGTGGTGGGGCACGGGGATGGGGAGTGGGCATTGTGGCGATGTTTGGGAGTGGGGAATGGACATTGTGATGGGGCGCGGGGATGGGGAATGGGCATTATGGTGGGGCGCGGAAGTGGGGAATGGACAAGATGGTGGGGCGCGGGGATGGGGAATGGACGTTGTGGTGGAGTGGGGGTGTGGGGAATGGACATTGTGGTGGGGTGGGGGGATGGGAAAAGGACAATGTGGTGGTGTGCGGGAATGGGCAATGGTCATTGTGGTGGGGCGCGGGAGTGGGGAATGGACATTGTGGTGGGGCGTGGGAGTGGGGAATGGATATTGTGGTGGGGTGGGGGGATGGGGAAAGGACAATGTGGTGGGGTGCGGGATTGGGGAATGGTCATTGTGGTGGGGCGCGGGAGTGGGGAATGGACAGTGTGGTGGGGCGTGGGAGTGGGGAATGGACATTGTGGGGGAGTAGGGAATGGACATTGTGGGTGATTGGGGAATGGACAGTTTGGTGGGGTGGGGAAGTGGGGAATGGACATTGTGGTGGGGTGGGGGATTGGGGAAAGGTCATTGTGGGGGAGTAGGGAGTGGACAATTTTGTGGAGTGGGGAATGGACAGTGTGGTGGGGCACGGGGATGGGGAATGGACAATGTGGTGGGGTGCGGGGATGGGGAATGGACATTGTGGTGGGGCGCGGGGATGAAGAATGGACATTGTGGGGGAGTGGGGAATAGACATTGTGGTGAGGCACGGGGATGGGGAATGGACATTGTGGTGGGGCGCGGGGATGGGGAATCAACATTGTAGTGGGGTGGGGGAGTGGGGAATGGACATTGTGGTGGGGTGCGGGAGTGGGGAATGGACATTGTGGTGGGGTGCGGGAGTGGGGAATGGACATTATGGTGTGGCGCGAGAGTGGGGAATGGACATTGTGGTGCAGTGCAGGGATGGGGAATGGACATTATGGTGGGGTGCGGGGATGGAGAATGGACATTGTGGTGTAGCGCAGGGATGGGGAATGGACATTGTGGTTAGGCGAGGGATTGGGGAATGGACATTGTGGTGGGGTGTGGAGATGGAGAATGGAAAGTGTGGTGGGGCGCGGGAGTTGGGAATGGACAGTGTGGTGGGGTGCGGGAGTAGGGAATGGACATTTTGGTGGGGTGCGGGAGTGGGGAATGGACATTGTGGTGGGGTGTGGAGATGGAGAATGGAAAGTGTGGTGGGGCACGGGAGTTGGGAATGGACAGTGTGGTGGGGTGCGGGAGTAGGGAATGGATATTGTAGTGGGGTTCGGGGATGGGGAATGGACATGGTGGTGGGGCACGGGGATGGGGAGTGGGCATTGTGGCGATGTTTGGGAGTGGGGAATGGACATTGTGATGGGGCGCGGGGATGGGGAATGGGCATTGTGGTGGGGCGCGGAAGTGGGGAATGGACAAGATGGTGGGGCGCGGGGATGGGGAATGGACGTTGTGGTGGAGTGGGGGTGTGGGGAATGGACATTGTGGTGGGGTGGGGAGATGGGGAAAGGACAATGTGGTGGGGTGCGGGAGTGGGGAATGGTCATTGTGGTGGGGCGCGGGAGTGGGGAATGGACAGTGTGGTGGGGCGTGGGAGTGGGGAATGGACATTGTGGGGGAGTAGGGAATGGACATTGTGGGTGATTGGGGAATGGACAGTGTGGTGGGGTGGGGAAGTGGGGAATGGACATTGTGGTGGGGTGGGGGATTGGGAAAAGGTCATTGTGGGGGAGTAGGGAGTGGACATTGTTGGGGAGTGGGGAATGGACAGTGTGGTGGGGCACGGGGATGGGGAATGGACAATGTGGTGGGGCGCGGGGATGGTGAATGGACATTGTTGGGGAGTGGGGAATGGAAACTGTGGTGGGGCGCGGGGATGGGTAATGGCCAGCGTGGTGGGGTGCGGGGATGGGGAATGGACATTGTGGTGGGGCGCGGGGATGACGAATGGACATTGTGGGGGAGTGGGGAATGGACATTGTGGTGGGGTGCGGGAGTGGGGAATGGACATTGTGGTGGGGTGCAGGGACGGGGAATGGACATTGTCGTGGGGCACGGGGATGGGGAGTGCGCATTGTGGCGATGCTTGGGAGTGGGGAATGGACATTGTGGTGGGGCGCGGGGATGGGGAATGGACGTTGTGGTGGGGTGCGGGAGTGGGGAATGGACATTATGGTGGGGTGCGGGAGTGGGGAATGGACATTATGGTGTGGCGCGGGAGTGGGGAATGGACATTGTGGTGGGGTGTGGGGATGGGGAATGGATATTGTGGTGGGGTGCGGGGATGGGGAATGGACATTGTGGTGTAGCGCAGGGATGGGGAATGAACATTGTGGTGGGGCGAGGGATTGGGGAATGGACATTGTGGTGGGGTGTGGAGATGGAGAATGGAAAGTGTGGTTGGGCGCGGGAGTTGGGAATGGACAGTGTGGTGGGGTGCGGGAGTAGGGAATGGATATTGTGGTGGGATGCGGGAGTGGGGAATGGACATTGTGGTGGGGTGTGGAGATGGAGAATGGAAAGTGTGGTGGGGCGCGGGAGTTGGGAATGGACAGTGTGGTGGGCTGCGGGAGTAGGGAATGGATATTGTGGTGGGGTTCGGGGATGGGGAATGGACATTGTGGTGGGGCGCGGGAGTGGGGAATGGACATTTTGGTGGGGTGCGGGAGTGGGGAATGGACAATGTGGGGGATGGGGAATGGACATTGTAGTGGGATGGGGGAGTGGGGAATGGACATTGTGGTGGGGTGCGGGAGTGGGGAATGGACATTGTGGTGGGTTGCGGGAGTGGAGAATGGACATTGTGGTGGGGTGGGGGAGTGGGGAATGGACATTGTGGTGGGGTGCGGGAGTGGGGAATGGACATTGTGGTGGGGCGCGGGAGTGGGGAATGGACATTGTCGTGGGGCACGGGGATGCGGAGTGGGCATTGTGGCGATGCTTGGGAGTGGGTAATGGACATTGTGATGGGGCGCGGGGATGGGGATTGGGCATTGTGGTGGTGCGCGGAAGTGGGGAATGGACAAGATGGTGGGGTGCGGGGATGGGGAATGTACGTTGTGGTGGGGTGGGGGAGTGGGCAATGGACATTGTGGTGGGATGGGCGAGTGGGGAATGGACATTGTGGTGGGATGGGCGAGTGGGGAATGGACAGTGTTGTAGGGCGTGGGAGTTGCGAATGGATATTGTGGTGGGGTGCGGGAGTGGGGAATGGACATTGTGGTGGGGCATGGGAGTGGGGAATGGACATTGTGGTGGGGCGTGGGAGTGGGGAATGGACATTGTGGTGGGGTGCGGGAGTGGGGAATGGACAGTGTGGTGGGGTGGGGGGATGAGGCATGGACAATGTGGTGGGGCGTGGGAGTGGGGAATGGAAATTGTGGTGGGCGTGGGAGTGGGGTGTGGTGGGGGTGGGAGTGGGGAAAGGACATTGTGGTGGGGTGTGGGTGCGGGGAATGGACATTGTTGTGGGTTGGGGGAATGGGGAAAGGACAATGTGGTGGGGTGCGGGAGTGGGGAATGGTCATTGTGGTGGGGCGCGGGAGTGGGGAATGGACAGTGTGGTGGGGCACGGGAGTGGGGAATGGACATTGTGGTGGGGCGCGGGAGTGGGGAATGGACAGTGTGGTGGGGCGTGGGAGTGGGGAATGGATATTGTGGGGGAGTAGGGAATGGACATTGTGGGTGATTGGGGAATGGACAGTGTGGTGGGGTGGGGAAGTGGGGAATGGACATTGTGGTGTGGTGGGGGATTGGGGAAAGGACATTGTGGGGGAGTAGGGATTGGACATTGTTGAGGAGTGGGGAATGGACAGTGTGGTGGGGCACGGGGATGGGGAATGGACAATGAGGTGGGGCGCGGGGATGGGAATGGACATTGTTGGGGAGTGGGGAATGGAAACTGTGGTGGGGCGCGGGGATGGGTAATGGACAGTGTGGTGGGGTGCGGGGATGGGGAATGGACATTGTGGTGGGGCGCGGGGATGAAGAATGGACATTGTGGGGGAGTGGGGAATAGACATTGTAGTGAGGCACGGGGATGGGGAATGGACATTGTGGTGGGGCGCGGGGATGGGGAATCAACATTGTAGTGGGGTGGGGGAGTGGGGAATGGACATTGTGGTGGGGTGCGGTAGTGGGGCATGGACATTGTGGTGGGGTGGGGGAGTGGGGAATGGACATTGTGGTGGGGTGCGGGAGTGGGGAATGGACATTGTGGTGGGGTGCAGGGATGGGGAATGGACATCGTCGTGGGGCACGGGGATGGGGAGTGGGCATTGTGGCGATGCTTGGGAGTGGGGAATGGACATTGTGGTGGGGTGCGGGGATGGGGAATGGACGTTGTGGTGGGGTGCGGGAGTGGGGAATGGACATTATGGTTGGGTGCGGGAGTGGGGAATGGACATTATGGTGTGGCGCGAGAGTGGCGAATGGACATTGTGGTGCGGTGCGGGGATGGGGAATGGACATTATGGTGGGGTGCGGGGATGGAGAATGGACATTGTGGTGGGGCGAGGGATTGGGGAATGGACATTGTGGTGGGGTGTGGAGATGGAGAATGGAAAGTGTGGTGGGGCATGGGAGTTGGGAATGGACAGTGTGGTGGGGTGCGGGAGTAGGGAATGGATATTGTGGTGGGGTGCGGGAGTGGGGAATGGACATTGTGGTGGGGTGTGGAGATGGAGAATGGAAAGTGTGGTGGGGCACGGGAGTTGGGAATGGACAGTGTGGTGGGGTGCGGGAGTAGGGAATGGATATTGTGGTGGGGTTCGGGGATGGGGAATGGACATGGTGGTTGGGCACGGGGATGGGGAGTGGGCATTGTGGCGATGTTTGGGAGTGGGGAATGGACATTGTGATGGGGCGCGGGGATGGGGAATGGGCATTATGGTGGGGCGCGGAAGTGGGGAATGGACAAGATGGTGGGGCGCGGGGATGGGGAATGGACGTTGTGGTGGAGTGGGGGTGTGGGGAATGGACATTGTGGTGGGCTGGGGGGATGGGGAAAGGACAATGTGGTGGGGTGCGGGAGTGGGGAATGGTCATTGTGGTGGGGCGCGGGAGTGGGGAATGGACATTGTGGTGGGGCGTGGGAGTGGGGAATGGATATTGTGGTGGGGTGGGGTGATGGGGAAAGGACAATGTGGTGGGGTGCGGGAGTGGGGAATGGTCATTGTGGTGGGGCGCGGGAGTGGGGAATGGACAGTGTGGTGGGGCGTGGGAGTGGGGAATGGACATTGTGGGGGAGTAGGGAATGGACATTGTGGGTGATTGGGGAATGGACAGTGTGGTGGGGTGGGGAAGTGGGGAATGGACATTGTGGTGGGGTGGGGGATTGGGGAAAGGTCATTGTGGGGGAGTAGGGAGTGGACAATTTTGTGGAGTGGGGAATGGACAGTGTGGTGGGGCACGGGGATGGGGAATGGACAATGTGGTGGGGCGTGGGGATGGGGAATGGACATTGTTGGGGAGTGGGGAATGGAAACTGTGGTGGGGCGGGGGGATGGGTAATGGCCAGCGTGGTGGGGTGCGGGGAAGGGGAATGGACATTGTGGTGGAGCGTGGGGATGAAGAATGGACATTGTGGGGGAGTGGGGAATAGACATTGTGGTGAGGCACGGGGATGGGGAATGGACATTGTGGTGGGGTGGGGGAGTGGGGAATGGACATTGTGGTGGGGTGCGGGAGTGGGGAATGGACATTGTGGTGGGGTGCGGGAGTGGGGAATGGACGTTTTGGTGCAGTGCGGGGATGGGGAATGGACATTATGGTGGGGTGCGGGGATGGAGAATGGACATTGTGGTGTAGCGCAGGGATGGGGAATGGACATTGTGGTGGGGCGAGCGATTGGGGAATGGATATTGTGGTGGGGTGTAGAGATGGAGAATGGAAAGTGTGGTGGGGCGCGGGAGTTGGGAATGGAAAGTGTGGTGGGGCACGGGAGTTGGGAATGGACAGTGTGGTGGGGTGCGGGAGTAGGGAATGGATATTGTGGTGGGGTTCGGGGATGGGGAATGGACATGGTGGTGGGGCACGGGGATGGGGAGTGGGCATTGTGGCGATGTTTGGGAGTGGGGAATGGACATTGTGATGGGGCGCGGAAGTGGGGAATGGACAAGATGGTGGGCGCGGGGATGGGGAATGGACGTTGTGGTGGAGTGGGGGTGTGGGGAATGGACATTGTGGTGGGGTGGGGGGATGGGGAAAGGACAATGTGGTGGGGTGCGGGAGTGGGGAATGGTCATTGTGGTGGGGCGCGGGAGTGTGGAATGGACATTGTGGTGGGGCGTGGGAGTGGGGAATGGACATTGTGGTGGGGTGGGGGGATGGGGAAAGGACAATGTGGTGGGGTGTGGGAGTGGGGAATGGTCATTGTGGTGGGGCGCGGGAGTGGGGAATGGACAGTGTGGTGGGGCGTGGGAGTGAGGAATGGACATTGTGGGGGAGTAGGGAATGGACATTGTGGGTGATTGGGGAATGGACAGTGTGGTGGGGTGGGGAAGTGGGGAATGGACATTGTGGTGGGGTGGGGGATTGGGGAAAGGTCATTGTGGGGGAGTAGGGAGTGGACATTGTTGGGGAGTGGGGAATGGACAGTGTGGTGGGGCACGGGGATGGGGAATGGACAATGTGTTGGGGCGCGGGGATGGGGAATGGACATTGTTGGGGAGTGGGGAATGGAAACTGTGGTGGGGCGCGGGGATGGGTAATGGCCAGCGTGGTGGGGTGCGGGGATGGGGAATGGACATTGTGGTGGGGCGCGGGGATGAAGAATGGACATTGTGGGGGAGTGGGGGAGTGGGGAATGGACATTGTGGTGGGGTGCGGGAGTGGGGAATGGACATTGTGGTGGGGTGCAGGGATGGGGAATGGACATTGTCGTGGGGCACGGGGATGGGGAGTGCGCATTGTGGCGATGCTTGGGAGTGGGGAATGGACATTGTGGTGGGGCGCGGGAATGGGGAATGGACATTGTGGTGGGGTGCGGGAGTGGGGAATGGACATTATGGTGGGGTGCGGGAGTGGGGAATGGACATTATGGTGTGGCGCGGGAGTGGGGAATGGACATTGTGGTGGGGTGTGGGGATGGGGAATGGACATTGTGGTGGGGTGCGGAGATGGGGAACGGACATTGTGGTGTAGCGCAGGGATGGGGAATGAACATTGTGGTGGGGCGAGGGATTGGGGAATGGACATTGTGGTGGGGTGTGGAGATGGAGAATGGAAAGTGTGGTTGGGCGCGGGAGTTGGGAATGGACAGTGTGGTGGGGTGCGGGAGTAGGGAATGGATATTGTGGTGGGATGCGGGAGTGGGGAATGGACATTGTGGTGGGGTGTGGAGATGGAGAATGGAAAGTGTGGTGGGGCGCGGGAGTTGGGAATGGACAGTGTGGTGGGGTGCGGGAGTAGGGAATGGATATTGTGGTGGGGTTCGGGGATGGGGAATGGACATTGTGGTGGGGCGTGGGAGTGGGGAATGGACATTGTGGTGGGGTGCAGGGATGGGGACTGGACATTGTCGTGGGGCACGGGGATGGGGTGTGGGCATTGTGGCGATGCTTGGGAGTGGGGAATGGACATTGTGATGGGGCGCGGGGATGGGGAATGGGCATTGTGGTGGTGCGCGGAAGTGGGGAATGGACAAGATGGTGGGGCGCGGGGATGGGGAATGGACGTTGTGGTGGGGTGGGGGAGTGGGCAATGGACATTGTGGTGGGATGGGCGAGTGGGGAATGGACATTGTGGTGGGATGGGCAAGTGGGGAATGGACAGTGTTGTAGGGCGTGGGAGTTGCGAATGGATATTGTTGTGGGGTGCGGGAGTTGGGAATGGACATTGTGGTGGGGCGTGGGAGTGGGGAATGGACATTGTGGTGGGGTGCGGGAGTGGGGAATGGACATTGTGGTGGGGCGTGGGAGTGGGGAATGGACATTGTGGTGGGGTGCGGGAGTGGGGAATGGACAATGTGGTGGGGTGGGGGAATGAGGCATGGACAATGTGGTGGGGCGTGGGAGTGGGGAATGGACATTGTGGTGGGCGTGGGAGTGGGGTGTGGTGGGCATGGGAGTGGGGAAAGGACATTGTGGTGCGGTGTGGGTGCGGGGAATGGACATTGTTGTGGGTTGGGGGAATGGGGAATGGACAATGTGGTGGGGTGCGGGAGTGGGGAATGGTCATTGTGGTGGGGGGCGGGAGTGGGGAATGGACAGTGTGGTGGGGGGTGGGAGTGGGGAATGGACATTGTGGTGGCGCGCGGGAGTGGGGAATGAACATTGTGGTGGGGTGCGTGAGTGGGGAATGGACATTGTGGTGGGGCACGGGAGTGGGGAATCGACATTGTGGTGGGGCGCGGGAGTGGGGAATGGACAGTGTGGTGGGGCGTGGGAGTGGGGAATGGATATTGTGGGGGAGTAGGGAATGGACATTGTGGGTGATTGGGGAATGGACAGTGTGGTGGTTTGGGGGAGTGGGGAATGGACATTGTGGTGTGGTGGGGGATTGGGGAAAGGACATTGTGGGGGAGTCGGGAGTGGACATTGTTGAGGAGTGGGGAATGGACAATGTGGTGGGGCACGGGGATGGGGAATGGACAATGTGGTGGGGCGCGGGGATGGGGAATGGACATTGTTGAGGAGTGGGGAATGGAAACTGTGGTGGGGCGCGGGGATGGGTAATGGACAGTGTGGTGGGGTGCGGGGATGGGGAATGGACATTGTGGTGGGGCGCGGGGATGAAGAATGGACATTGTGGGGGAGTGGGGAATAGACATTGTGGTGAGGCACGGGGATGGGGAATGGACATTGTGGTGTTGTGGGTCAGTGGTGAATGGACATTGTGATGGGGTGGGGGAGTGGGGAATGGACATTGTGGTGGGGTGGGGGATTAGGGAAAGGACATTGTGGGGGAGTTGGGAGTGGACATTGTTGGGGAGTGGGGAATGGACAGTGTGGTGGGGCACGGGGATGGGGAATGGACAATGTGGTGAGGCGCGGGGATGAGGAATGGACATTGTTGGGGAGTGGGGAATGGAAACTGTGGTGGGGCGCGGGGATGGGTAACGGACAGTGTGGTGGGGCGCGGGGATGGGGAATGGACATTGTGGTGGGATGCGGGAGTGGGGAATGGACATTGTGGTGGGGCACGGGGATGGGGAGTGGGCATTGTGGCGATGCTTGGGAATGGTGAATGGACATTGTGGTGGTGTGGCGGGATGGGGAATGGACGTTGTGGTGGGGTGCGGGAGTGGGGAATGGACATTATGGTGGGGTGCGGGAGTGGGGAATGGACATTATGGTGTGGCGCGGGAGTGGGGAATGGACATTGTGGTGGGGTGCGGGGATGGGGAATGGACATTCTGGTGGGGTGCGAGGATGGGGAATGGACATTGTGGTGGGGCGCGTGGATGAAGAATGGACATTGTGGGGGAGTGGGGAATAGACATTGTGGTGAGGCACGGGGATGGGGAATCAACATTGTAGTGGGGTGGGGGAGTGGGGAATGGACATTGTGATGGGATGCGGGAGTGGGGAATGGACATTGTGGTGGGGCATGGGGATGGGGAGTGGGCATTGTGGCGATACTTGGGAGTGGTGAATGGACATTGTGGTGGGGTGCGGGGATGGGGAATGGACGTTGTGGTGGGGTGTGGGAGTGGGGAATGGACATTATGGTGGGGTGCGGGAGTGGGGAAATGACATTATGGTTTGGCGCGGGAGTGGGGAATGGACATTGTGGTGGGGTGCGGGGATGGGGAATGGACATTGTGGTGTAGCGCGGGGATGGGGAATGGACATTGTGGTGGGGCGAGGGATTGGGGAATGGACATTGTGATGGGGTGCGGGAGCAGGGAATGGCTATTGTGGTGGGGTGCGGGAGTGGGGAATGGACATTGTGGTGGGGTGTGGAGATGGAGAATCGAAAGTGTGGTGGGGCGCGGGAGTTGGGAATGGACAGTGTGGTTGGGTGCGGGAGTAGGGAATGGATATTATGGTGGGGTTCGGGGATGGGGAATGGACATGGTGGTGGGGCACGGGGATGGGGAGTGGGCATTGTGGCGATGCTTGGGAGTGGGGAATGGACATTGTGATGGGGCGCGGGGAATGGGAATGGGCATTGTGGTGGGGCGCGGAAGTGGGGAATGGACAAGATGGTGGGGCGCGGGGATGGGGAATGGACGTTGTGGTGGGGTTGGGGTGTGGGGAATGGACATTGTGGTGGGGCGCGGGGAATGGGAATGGGCATTGTGGTGGGGCGCGGAAGTGGGGAATGGACAAGATGGTGGGGTGCGGGGATGGGGAATTGACGTTGGGGGTGGGAGTGTGGGGAATGGACATTGTGGTGGGGCGTGGGAGTGAGGAAAGGACATTGTGGTGGGGTGCGGGAGTGGCGAATGGACATTATGGTGGGGTGCGGGAATGTCGAATGGACATTGTGCTGGGGGGCGTGAGTAGGGAATGGACATTGTGGTGGGTGCGGGGATGGGGAATGGACAGTGTCGTGGGGCATGGGAGTAGGGAATGGATATTGTGGTGGGTTGCGGGATTGGGGAATGGGCAGTGTGGTGGGGTGCGGGGATGGGGAATGGACATTGTGGTGGGGCAAGTGATTGGGGAATGGACATTGTGGTGGGGTGTGGAGATGGAGAATGGAATGTGTGGTGGGGCGTGGGAGTGGGGAATGGACATTGTGGTGGGCTGCGGGAGTAGGGAATGGATATTGTTGTGGGGTTCGGGGATGGGGAATGGACGCTGTGGTGGGGCATGGGAGTAGGGAATGGATATTGTGATGGGGTGCGGGAGTGGGGAATGGACAGTGTGATGGGGTGCGGGGATGGGGAATGGACAATGTGGTGCTGCGCGGGAGTGGTGAATGGACATTGTGGTGGGGTGGTGGAGTGAGGAATGGACATTGTGTTGGGGTGGGGGAGTGGGGAATGGACATTGTGGTGGGGTGGGGGAGTGGGGAATGGACATTATGGTGGGGTGCGGTAGTGCGGAATGGACATTGTGGTGGGGCGCGGGAGTGCGGAATGGACATTGTGGGGGAGTAGGGAATGGACATTGTGGGGAGTGGGGAGTGGACAGTGTGGTGGAGTGGGGGAGTGGGGAATGGACATTGTGGTGGGGTGGGGGAGTAGGGGAATGGACAGTGTGGGGCAGTGGGGAATGGACAGTGTGGTGGGATGCGGGGATGGTGAATGGACATTGTGGTGGGGCTCGGGAGTGGGGATTGGACATTGTGGTGCGGCGCGGGGATGGGGAATGGACAGTGTGGGGGAGTGGGGAATGGACAGTGTGGTGGGGCGCGGGGATGGTGAATGGACATTGTGGTGGGGCGCGGTGTGGGGAATGGACATTGTGGTGGGGTGCGGGAGTGGGGAATGGACAATGTGGGGGAGTGGGGAATGGACAGTGTGGTGGGCCGCGGGGATGGGGAATGGACAGTGTGGTGGGCCGCGGGGATGGGGAATGGACATTGTCGTGGGGCGCGGGGATGGGGAATGGGCATTGAGGCGATGCTTGGGAGTAGGCTTTGGACATTGTGGTGGGGCGCGGGGATGGGGAATGGGCATTATGGTGGGCCGAGTGAGTGGGGAATGAACAGTGTTGTGGGGTTCGGGGATGGTGAATGGACATTGTGGGGGGGGCGCGGGGATGGGGAAGGGACATTGTGCTGGGGCGCAGGAGTGGGGAATGGACATTGTGGTGGGGTGGGGGGGTGGGGAATGGATATTGTGGTGGCGCGCGGGGAAGGGAAATGGACATTTTGGTGGGGTGTGGGGATGGGGAATGGACATTGTGATGGGGTGCGGGTGTGGGGAATGGACATTGTGGTGGGGTGTGGGAGTGGGGAATGGACATTGCGGTGGGGTGTGGGGATGGGGAATGGACATTGTGGTGGGGTGCGGGAGTGGGGAATGGACATTTTGGTTGCGAAAGGGATGAGGAATGGACCCTGTGGTGGGGCGCGGGAGTGGGGAATGGACATTGTGGTGGGGCGCGGGAGTGGGGAATGGACAGTGTGGTGGGATGTGGGAGTGGGTAATAGACATTGTTGTGGGGCGAGGGAGTGGGGAATGTACATTGTGGTTGCGAAGGGGATGAGGAATGGATATTGTGGTGGGGCGCGGGAGTGGGGAATAGACATTGTGGTTTGGCGCGGGAGTGGGGAATGGACATTGGGGTGGGGTGGGGAGTGGGGAATGGACATTGTGGTGGGGCGCGGGGTTGGGGAATGGACATTGTGGTTTGGCGTGGGTGTGAGGAATGGACATTGTGTTGGGATTCCGGGATGGCGAATGGACATTGTGGTGCGGCACGGGTGTGGGGAATGGACATTGTGTTGGGGTTCCGGGATGGCGAATGGACATTGTGGTGGGGCGGGGGGATGGGGACTAGACATTGAGTGGGGTGCGGGAGTAGGGAGTGGACATTGTGGTGGGGGGCAGGAGTAGGGAATGGACAGTGTGATGGGACGCGCGGATGCGGATTGGACATTGTGGTAGGGCGCGGGGATGGGGAATGGGCATTGTGGTGGGGCGCGGGAATGGGGAATGGATAGTGCGGTGGGGTGGGGGAGTGGGGAATGGACATTATGGTGGGGCGCGGGAGTGGGGAATGGACATTGTGGTTGCGAGGGGGATGAGGAATGGACATTGTGGTGGGGCGCCGGAGTGGGGAATGGAAATTGTGGTGGGGCGCGGGGATGGGGAATGGACAGTGTGGTGGGGCGCGGGGATGGGGAATGGACATTGTGGTGGGGTGGAGGGATAGGGAATGGACAGTGTGGTTGGTTGTGGGAGAGGGGAATGGATATTGTTGTGAGGTGCGGGAGTGGTGAAAGGACATTGTGATGGGGTGCGGGAATGGGGAATGGATAGTGTGGTGGGGTGCGGGAATGGGGAATGGATAGTGTGGTGGGGTGCTGGAGTGGGGAAAGGACATTGTGGTTGCGAAGGAGTTGAGCAATGGACATTGTGGTGGGGCGTGGGGTTGTGGAATGGACATTGTGCTGGGGCGCGGGAGTGGGGAATGGACATTGTGGTGGGGTTCGGGGTTGGGGAATGGACATTGTGGTGGGGTGCAGGAGTGGGGAATGGACAGTGTGGTGGGGTGCGGGAGTGGGGAATGGACAGTGTGGTGGGGTGCAGGAGTGGGGAAGGGGCATTGTGGTGGGGTGCAGGATTGGGGAATGGACAGTGTGGTGGGGTGCGGGAGTTGGGGAATGGACATTGTGGTGGGGTGTCGTAGTGGGGAATGGACAGTGTGGTGGGGTGCGGGAGTGGGGAATGGACAATGTGGTGGGGTGCGGGAGTGGGGAATGGACAGTGTGGTGGGGTGCGGGAGTGGGGAATGGACAGTGTGGTGGGGTGCAGGAGTGGGGAATGGACATTGTGGTGGGGTGCAGGAGTGGGGAATGGACATTGTGGTGGGGTGCAGGAGTGGGGAATGGACATTGTGGTGGGGTGCAGGAGTGGGGAATGGACATTGTGGTGGGGCGCTGGTTTGGAAAATGTTCAATGTGGTTTGGCACGGGTGTGGGGAATGGACATTGTGTTGGGGTTCCTGGATGGTGAATGGACATTGTGGTGGGGCGCGGGGATGGGGACTAGACATTGTGGTGCGGCGCGGGAGTGAGGAATGGACTTTGTGGTGGGGTGGGGGAATGGGAAATGGACATTGTGGTGGGGTGCGGGAGTGAGGAATGGAGAGTGTGGTGGGGTGCGGGGATGGGGAATGGACATTCTGGTGGGGCGCGGGAATGGGGAATGGACAGTAGGGAATGGACATTGTGGTGGGGTGCAGGAGCGGGGAATAGAAATTGTGGTTTGGCGCGGGTGTGAGGAATGGACATTGTATTGGGGCGTGGGTGTGAGGAATGGACATTGTCTTGGGGTTCCGGGATGGCGAATAGACATTGTGGTGGGGCGCGGGTGTGGGGAATGGACATTGTGTTGGGGTTCCGGGATGGCGAATGGACATTGTGGTGGGACGGGGGGATGGGGACTAGATATTGTGGTGGGACGCGGGAGTAGGGAATGGACATTGTGGTGGGGTGCAGGAGTAGGGAATGGACATTGTAGTGGGATGCGCGGATGGGGAATGGACATTGTGGTGGGGCGCGGGGATGGGGAATGGGCATTGTGTTGTGGGTGCGGGAATGGGGAATGGATAGTGCGGTGGGGTGAGGGATGGGAAATGGACATTGTGGTGGGGCGCGGGAGTGGGGAATGGAAATTGTGGTGGGGCGCGGGGATGGGGAATGGACAGTGTGGTGGGGCGCGGGGAAGGGGAATGGACATTGTGGTGGGGCGCGGAGATGGGGAATGGACTTTGTGGTGGGGTGGAGGGATAGGGAATGGACAGTGTGGTTGATTGCGGGAGAGGGGAATGGACATTGTGGTGGGGTGCGGGAGTGGGGAAAGGACATTGTGGTGGGGTGCGGGGATGGGGAATGGACATTGTGGTGGGGTGCTGGATTGGAAAATGGTCATTGTGGTTTGGCACGAGTGTGGGGAATGGACATTGTGTTGGGGTTCCGGGATGGCGAATGGACATTGTGGTGGGGTGCGAGGATGGGGAATGGACATTTTGGTTGGATGTGGAAGTGGGGAATTGACATTGTGGAGGGGTGCGGGAGTGAGGAACGGACATTACGATGGGTTGAGGGAGTGGGGAATGGACATTGTGGTGGGGCGCGTGAGTGGGGAATGGACATTATGGTGGGTTGAGGGAGTGGGGAATGGACATTGTGGTGGGATGCGTGAGTGGGGAATGGACATTGTGGTGGGTTGAGGGAGTGGGGAATGGACATTGTGCTGGGGTGTGGGAGTGGGGAATGCACAGTGTGGTGGGGTGCGGGAATGGGATATGGACAGTGTGGTGGGGTGCGGGAGTGGGGAATGGACAGTGTAGTGGGGCGCGGGGATGGGGAATGGACATTGTGGTGGGACGCGCGAATGGGGAATGAACATTGTGGTGGGGTGTGGGGATGGGGAATGGACATTGTGGTGGGGTGTGGGGATGGGGAATGGACATTGTGGGCCAGTGGGAAATGGACATTGTGTTGGGGCACAGGAAAGGGGAATGGACATTGTGGTGGGGTGCGGGGATGGGGAATGGACAATGTGGTGGGGTGCGGGGATGGGGAATGGACAATGTGGTGGGGTGCGGGTATGGGGAATGGACACTGTGGTGGGGTGCAGGAGTGGGGAATGGACATTGTGGTGGGGCGCGGGGATGGGGAATGGACTTTGTGGTTCGGTTCGGGTGTGGGGAATGGACATTGTGGTGGGGTGCAGGGATGGGGAATGGACATTTTGGTTCCAAAGGGCATGAGGAATGGACATTGTAGTGAGGCGTGGGAGTGGGGAATGGAAATTGTGGTGGGGTGGGGGAGTGGGGAATGGACATTGTGGTGGGGTGCGGGAGTGGGGAATGGACATTGTGGTGGGGTGCGGGAGTGGGGAATGGACGGTGTGGTGGGGTGCGGGAGTGGGGAATGGACATTGTGGTGCTGCGCGGGTGTGGGGAATGGACATTGTGGTGGGGCGTGGGGATGGGGAATGGACATTGTGGTAGGGTGGGGTAGTGGGGAATAGACATTGTGGTGGGGTGCAGGAGTGGGGAATGGACATGTGGTGGGGTGCGGGAGTGGGGAATGGACAGTGTGGCGGGGTGTGGGCATGGGGAATGGACATTTTGGTTGTGAAGGGGATGAGGAATGGACATTGTGGTGGGACGCGCGGATGGGGAATGGACATTGTGGTGGGGCGCGGGGATGGGGAATGGACATTGTGCTGGGGTGTGGGGATGGGGAATGGACATTGTGGTGGGGTGTGGGGATGGGGAATGGACATTGTGGGCCAGTGGGAAATGGACATTGTGTTGGGGCACAGGAAAGGGGAATGGACATTGTGGTGGGGTGCGGGGATGGGGAATGGAAAATGTGGTGGGGTGCGGGGATGGGGAATGGACAATGTGGTGGGGTGCGGGTATGGGGAATGGACACTGTGGTGGGGTGCAGGAGTGGGGAATGGACATTGTGGTCGGTTGCGGGAGTGGGGAATGGACATTGTGGTGGGGTGCGTGAGTGGGGAATGGACAGTGTGGTGGGGCGCGGGGATGGGGAATGGACATTGTGGTGGGATGCGAGAGTGGGGAATGGACATTGTGGTGGGGTGCAGGAGTGGGGAATGGAAATTATGGTGGGGTGGGGGAGTGGGGAATGGACATTGTGGTGGGGTGCGGGAGTGGGGAATGGACAGTGTGGTGGGGCGCAGGTGTGGGGAATGGGCATTGTGGTGGGACGCGCGGATGGGGAATGGACATTGTGGTGGGGTGCGGGAGTGGGGAATGGACAGTGTGGTGGGGTGTGGGAATGGGGAATGGATATTGTGGTGGGGTATGGGGATGGGGAATGGACATTGTGCTGGGGTGTAGGAATGGGGAATGGATATTGTGGTGGGGTGTGGGGATGGGGAATGGACATTGTGGTCCAGTGGGAAATGGACATTGTGGGGGGGGGCGCGGGAGTGGGGAATGGACTTTGTGGTGGGGTGTGGGAGTGGGGTAAGGACATTGTGCTGAGGTGCAGGAGTGGGGAATGGACAGTGTGGTGTGGTGCGGGGATGGGGAATGGACATTGTGGTGGGGTGGGGGAGTGGGGAATGAACAGTGTTATGGGGCGCGGGGATGGGGAATGGACATTTTGGTTGGGTGCGGTATTGGGGAATGGACAGTGTGGTGAGGCGCGGGGATGGGGAATGCACAGTGTGGTGGGGCTTAGGGATGGGGAATGGACAGTGTGGTGGGGCGCGGGGAGGGTGAATGGACATTGTGGTGGGGCTCAGGGATGGGGTATGGACAGTGTGGTGGGGCGCGGGGAGTGTGAATGGACATTGTGGTGGGGTGCGGGAGTGGGGAATGGACATTGTGGTGGGGTGCGGGAGTGGGAAATGGACATTGTGGTGGGGTGCGGGAGTGGGAAATGGACATTGTGGTGGGGTGCGGGGATGGGGAATGGACATTTTGGTTGGGTGCGGAATTGTGGAATGGACAATGTGGCGGGGTGCGGGGATGGGGAATGGACATTGTGGCGGGGTGGGGGATGGGGAATTGACATTGTGGCGGGGTGGGGGATGGGGAATGGACATTGTGGTGGGGTGCGTGAGTGGGGATTGGACATTGTGGTCGGTTGCGGGAGTGGGGAATGGACATTGTGGTGGGGTGCAGGAGTGGGGAATGGACATAGTGGTGGGGTGCGGGAGTGGGGAATGGACAGGGTGATGGGGTGCGGGGAATGGAATGGACATTGTAGTGGGGTGCGGGGATGGGGAATGGACATTGTGGTGGGGTGCGGGAGTGGGGAATGGACATTGTGGTGGGATGCGGGAGTGGGGAATAGAAATTGTGGTGGGGCGTGGGGTTGGGGAATGGACATTGTGGTTTGGCGCGGGTGTGAGGAATGGACATTGTATTGGGGCGTGGGTGTGAGGAATGGACATTGTCTTGGGGTTCCGGGATGGCGAATAGACATTGTGGTGGGGCGCGGGTGTGGGGAATGGACATTGTGTTGGGGTTCCGGGATGGCGAATGGACATTGTGGTGGGACGGGGGGATGGGGACTAGATATTGTGGTGGGACGCGGGAGTAGGGAATGGACATTGTGGTGGGGTGCAGGAGTAGGGAATGGACATTGTGGTGGGATGCGCGGATGGGGAATGGACATTGTGGTGGGGCGCGGGGATGGGGAATGGGCATTGTGTTGTGGGTGCGGGAATGGGGAATGGATAGTGCGGTGGGGTGAGGGATGGGAAATGGACATTGTGGTGGGGCGCGGGAGTGGGGAATGGAAATTGTGGTGGGGCGCGGGGAAGGGGAATGGACATTGTGGTGGGGCGCGGAGATGGGGAATGGACTTTGTGGTGGGGTGGAGGGATAGGGAATGGACAGTGTGGTTGATTGCGGGAGAGGGGAATGGACATTGTGGTGGGGTGCGGTAGTGGGGAAAGGACATTGTGGTGGGGTGCGGGGATGGGGAATGGACATTGTGGTGGGGTGCTGGATTGGAAAATGGTCATTGTGGTTTGGCACGAGTGTGGGGAATGGACATTGTGTTGGGGTTCCGGGATGGCGAATGGACATTGTGGTGGGGTGCGAGGATGGGGAATGGACATTTTGGTTGGATGTGGAAGTGGGGAATTGACATTGTGGAGGGGTGCGGGAGTGAGGAACGGACATTACGATGGGTTGAGGGAGTGGGGAATGGACATTGTGGTGGGGCGCGTGAGTGGGGAATGGACATTATGGTGGGTTGAGGGAGTGGGGAATGGACATTGTGGTGGGATGCGTGAGTGGGGAATGGACATTGTGGTGGGTTGAGGGAGTGGGGAATGGACATTGTGGTGGGGTGTGGGAGTGGGGAATGCACAGTGTGGTGGGGTGCGGGAATGGGATATGGACAGTGTGGTGGGGTGCGGGAGTGGGGAATGGACAGTGTAGTGGGGCGCGGGGATGGGGAATGGACATTGTGGTGGGACGCGCGAATGGGGAATGAACATTGTGGTGGGGTGTGGGGATGGGGAATGGACATTGTGGTGGGGTGTGGGGATGGGGAATGGACATTGTGGGCCAGTGGGAAATGGACATTGTGTTGGGGCACAGGAAAGGGGAATGGACATTGTGGTGGGGTGCGGGGATGGGGAATGGACAATGTGGTGGGGTGCGGGGATGGGGAATGGACAATGTGGTGGGGTGCGGGTATGGGGAATGGACACTGTGGTGGGGTGCAGGAGTGGGGAATGGACATTGTGGTGGGGCGCGGGGATGGGGAATGGACTTTGTGGTTCGGTTCGGGTGTGGGGAATGGACATTGTGGTGGGGTGCAGGGATGGGGAATGGACATTTTGGTTCCAAAGGGCATGAGGAATGGACATTGTAGTGAGGCATGGGAGTGGGGAATGGAAATTGTGGTGGGGTGGGGGAGTGGGGAATGGACATTGTGGTGGGGTGCGGGAGTGGGGAATGGACATTGTGGTGGGGTGCGGGAGTGGGGAATGGACGGTGTGGTGGGGTGCGGGAGTGGGGAATGGACATTGTGGTGGTGCGCGGGTGTGGGGAATGGACATTGTGGTGGGGCATGGGGATGTGGAATGGACATTGTGGTAGGGTGGGGTAGTGGGGAATAGACATTGTGATGGTTTGCAGGAGTGGGGAATGGACATGTGGTGGGGTGCGGGAGTGGGGAATGGACAGTGTGGCGGGGTGTGGGCATGGGGAATGGACATTTTGGTTGTGAAGGGGATGAGGAATGGACATTGTGGTGGGACGCGCGGATGGGGAATGGACATTGTGGTGGGGCGCGGGGATGGGGAATGGACATTTTGGTTGGGTGCGGTATTGGGGAATGGACAGTGTGGTGAGGCGCGGGGATGGGGAATGCACAGTGTGGTGGGGCTTAGGGATGGGGAATGGACAGTGTGGTGGGGCGCGGGGAGGGTGAATGGACATTGTGGTGGGGCTCAGGGATGGGGTATGGACAGTGTGGTGGGGCGCGGGGAGTGTGAATGGACATTGTGGTGGGGTGCGGGAGTGGGGAATGGACATTGTGGTGGGGTGCGGGAGTGGGAAATGGACATTGTGGTGGGGTGCGGGGATGGGGAATGGACATTTTGGTTGGGTGCGGAATTGTGGAATGGACAATGTGGCGGGGTGCGGGGATGGGGAATGGACATTGTGGCGGGGTGGGGGATGGGGAATTGACATTGTGGCGGGGTGGGGGATGGGGAATGGACATTGTGGTGGGGTGCGTGAGTGGGGATTGGACATTGTGGTCGGTTGCGGGAGTGGGGAATGGACATTGTGGTGGGGTGCAGGAGTGGGGAATGGACATTGTGGTGGGGTGGGGGAGTGGGGAATGGACAGTATGGTGGGTTGAGGGAGTGGGGAATGGACAGTGTGGTGGGGCAAGGGAGTGGGGAATGGACAGTGTGGTGGGGCGATGGAGTGGGGAATGGACACTCTGATGGGGCGAGGGAGTGGGGAATGGACATTGTGGTGGGGTGCGGGAGTGGGGAATGGACATTGTGGTGGGGTGCGGGAGTATGGAATGGACATTGTTGTGGGGTCGTGAAGTGGGGAATGGACATTGTGGTGGGGTGGGGGAGTTGGGAATGGACATTGTCTTTACCCCACTCCTGTGGCCCACCACAATGTGGTGGGGTGCGGGGATGGGGAATGGACATTGTGGTGTGGTGGGGGAGTTGGGAATGGACATTGTGGTGAGCCACGGGAGTGGGGTAAAGACATTGTGGTGGGGTGCGGGAGTGAGAAATGGACATTGTGGTGGCATTTGGGAGTGGGGAATGGACATTGTGGTTGGATGCGGGAATGGGGAATGTACATTGTGGTGGGATGCGGGAATGGGGAATGTACATTGTGGTGGGGTGCGGGAGTGGGGAATGGACATTGTGGTGGGATTTGGGAGTGGGGAATGGACATTGTGGTGGGGTGCGGGAGTGGGGAATGGACATTGAGGTGGGATGCGGGTGTTGGGAATGGACATTGTGGTGGGATGCGGGAGTGGGGAATGGAAAATGTGGTGGGGCGCGGGGATGGGGAATGGACATTGTGGTGGGGTGCGGGAGTGGGGAATGGACATTGTGGCGGGGTGCGCGGATGGGGAATGGACATTGTGGCGGGGTGCGGGGATTGGGAATGGACAATATGGTGGGGTGCGTGAATGTGGAATGGACATTGTGGTGGGGCGCAGGAGTGGGGAATGGACATGGTGGTGGGGAGGGGGAGTTGGGAATGGACATTGTGCTGGGGCGCAGGAGTGGGGAATGGAGATTGTGGTGGGGTGCGGGAGTGGGGAATGGACAGTGTGGTGGGGCGAGGGAGTGGGGACTGGACACTGTGATGGGGCGAGGGAGTGGGGAATGAATATTGTGGTGGGGTTGGGGAGTGGGGAAAGGTCATTGTGGTGGGGTGGGGGAGAGAGGAATGGACATTGTGATAGGGCGCGGGGATGGGAAATGGACATTGTGATGGGGTGCGGGAGTATGGAATGGACATTGTTGTGGGGTCAGGGAGTGGGGAATGGGCATTGTGGTGGGGTGGGGGATTTGGGAATGGACATTGTGGTGGGGTGCGGGAGTGGGGAATGGACAGTGTGGTGGGGTTGGGGAGTGGGGAAAGGACATTGTGGTGGGGTGTGGGAGTGGGGAATGGACATTGTGGTGGGGTGCGGGAGTGGGGAATGGACATTGTGGTGGGGTGCAGGAGTGGGGATTGGACAGTGTTGTGGGGCGCAGGAGTGGGGAGTGGACAGTGTTGTGGGGCGCGGGTGTTGGGAATGTACATTCTGGTGGGGTGTGGGAGTATGTAATGGACATTGTTGTGCGGTGGGGGAGTGGGGAATTGGCATTGTGGTGGGGTGCGGTTGTGGGCAATGGACATTGTGTTGGGGCAAGGGGATGGGGACTAGACATTGTGGTGGGGTGTGGGAGTGGGGAATAGACATTTTGGTGGGGTGCGGGAGTGGGGAATGGACATTATGGTGGGATGCGTGAGCATGGAATGGACATTGTTGTGGGGTGGGGGAGTGGGGAATTGGCATTGTGGTGGGGTGCGGGAATGGGGAATGGACATTGTGGTGGGGTGCGGGAGTGGGGAAAAGACAATGTGATGGGGCGCAGGGATAGGGAATGGACACTGTGGTTGAATGTGGGAGTATGGAATGGACATTGTTTTGGGGTCGGGGAGTGGGGAATGGACATTGTGGTGGGGTGCGGGAGTGGGGAATGGACATTGTGGTGGGGTGCAGGTGTGGGGAATGGACATTGTGGTGGGGTGCGGGAGTTGGGATTGGATATTGTAGTGGGGTGCAGGAGTGGGGAATGGACATTGTGGTGGGGTGCGGGAGTGGGAAATGGGAATTGTGGTGGAATGTGGGTGACGGGAATGGACATTGTGGTGGGGTTGGGGAATGGGGAAAGGACATTGTGTTGGGGTGGGGGAATGGGGAAAGGATATTGTGTTGGGGTGTGGGAGTGGGGAATGGACATTGTGCTGGGACGCCCGGATGGGGAATGTACATTGTGGTGGGGCACGGGGATGGGGAATGGGTATTGTGGAGGGGCGCGGGAATGGGGAATGGACAGTGCGGTGGGATGGGGGAGTGGGGAATAGGCATTGTGGTGGGGTGTGGGAGTGGGGAATGGACATTGTGGTAGGGTGCAGGAGTCGGGAATGGACATTGTGGTGGGGTGCGGGAGTGGGGAATGGACAGTGTGGTGGGGTGCGGGAGTGGGGAATTGACAGTGTGGTGGGACGCGCCGATGGGGAATTGACATTGTGGTGTGGCGTGGGGATGGGGAATGGGCATTGTGGAGGGGCGCGGGAATGGGGAATGGACAGTGCGGTTGGGTGGGGGTGTGGGGAATAAGCATTGTGGTGGGGTGCGCGAGTCGAGATTGGATATTGTGGTGGGATGTAGGAGTGGGGATTGGACATTGTGGTGGGGTGCGGGAGTGGGCAATGGACAGTGTGGTGGGATGCGGGAGTGGAGAATGGACAGTGTGGTGGGGTGTGGGGATGCGGAATGGACAGTGAGTTGGGGTGGGGGAGTGGGGAAAGGACATTGTGGTGGGGTGCGGGGATGGGGAATGGACATTGTAGCGGGATGCGGGAGTGGGGAATGGACATTGTGGTGGCGTGCGGGGATTGGGAATGGACAATATGGTGGGGTGCGTGAATGTGGAATGGACATTGTGGTGGGGAGGAGGCATTGGGAATGGACATTGTGGTGGGGACGGGGAGTGGGGAATGGACATTGTGGTGGGCGCGGAAGTACGGAATTCACATTTTGTTGGGGTGGGGTAGTGGGGAATGGACATTGTGGTGGAGTGCGTGTGTTGGGAATGGAGATTGTGGTGGGGTGTGGGAGTGGGGAATGGACATTGTGGGGCGTGGGGATGGGGAATGGACATTGTGGTGGGGTACACGAGTGGGGAATGGACATTGTGGTGGGGTGCGGGAGTTGGGAATGGACATTGTGGTGGGGTGCGGGAGTGGGGAATTGACAGTGTGGTGGGACGCGCCGATGGGGAATTGACATTGTGGTGTGGCGTGGGGATGGGGAATGGGCATTGTGGAGGGGCGCGGGAATGGGGAATGGACAGTGCGGTTGGGTGGGGGTGTGGGGAATAGGCATTGTGGTGGGGTGCGCGAGTCAAGATTGGATATTGTGGTGGGATGTAGGAGTGGGGATTGGACATTGTGGTGGGGTGCGGGAGTGGGCAATGGACAGTGTGGTGGGATGCGGGAGTGGAGAATGGACAGTGTTGTGGGGTGTGGGGATGCGGAATGGACAGTGAGTTGGGGTGGGGGAGTGGGGAAAGGACATTGTGGTGGGGTGCGGGGATGGGGAATGGACATTGTAGCGGGATGCGGGAGTGGGGAATGGACATTGTGGTGGCGTGCGGGGATTGGGAATGGACAATATGGTGGGGTGCGTGAATGTGGAATGGACATTGTGGTGGGGAGGAGGCATTGGGAATGGACATTGTGGTGGGGACGGGGAGTGGGGAATGGACATTGTGGTGGGCGCGGAAGTACGGAATTCACATTTTGTTGGGGTGGAGTAGTGGGGAATGGACATTGTGGTGGAGTGCGTGTGTTGGGAATGGAGATTGTGGTGGGGTGTGGGAGTGGGGAATGGACATTGTGGTGGGGCGTGGGGATGGGGAATGGACATTGTGGTGGGGTACACGAGTGGGGAATGGACATTGTGGTGGGGTGCGGGAGTTGGGAATGGACATTGTGGTGGGGTGCGGGAATGGGGAATAGACATTGTGCTGGGGCGCGGGAGTGGGGAATGGACAGCGTGGTGGGGTGCGTGAATGTGGATTGGACATTGTGGTGTGGTGCGGGAGTGGGGAATGGACATTTTGCTAAGGTGTGGGGATGGGGAATGGGCAGTGTGGTGGGGTGCGAGAATGAGGAATGGACATTGTGGTGGGGCGCGGGAGTGGGGAATGGACAGTGTGGTGGGGTGCTGGGATGGGGAATTGAATTTGCGGTGGTGCGGGGTGATGGGGAATGGATATTGTGATGGGGTGGAGGGATAGGGAATGGACATTGTGGTGGGGCGCGGGGATGGGAAATGGACATTTTGGTGGGTGCGGGAATGGGAAATGGACAGTGTGGTGGGGTGCGGGAGTGGGGAATGGACATTGTGGTGGGTTGAGGGAGTGGGGAATGGACAGTGTGGTGGGGTGGGGGAGTGGGGAATGGACATTGTGGTGGGGTGGGGGAGTGGGGAATGGACAGTATGGTGGGTTGAGGGAGTGGGGAATGGACAGTGTGGTGGGGCGAGGGAGTGGGGAATGGACAGTGTGGTGGGGCGATGGAGTGGGGAATGGACACTGTGATGGGGCGAGGGAGTGGGGAATGGACATTGTGGTGGGGTGCGGGAGTGGGGAATGGACATTGTGGTGGGGTGCGGGAGTATGGAATGGACATTGTTGTGGGGTCGGGAAGTGGGGAATGGACATTGTGGTGGGGTGGGGGAGTTGGGAATGGACATTGTCTTTACCCCACTCCCGTGGCCCACTACATTGTGGTGGGGTGCGGGGATGGGGAATAGACATTGTGGTGTGGTGGGGGAGTTGGGAATGGACATTGTGGTGGGCCACGGGAGTGGGGTAAAGACATTGTGGTGGGGTGCGGGAGTGAGAAATGGACATTGTGGTGGGATTTGGGAGTGGGGAATAGACATTGTGGTGGGATGCGGGAATGGGGAATGTACATTGTGGTGGGATGCGGGAATGGGGAATGTACATTGTGGTGGGGTGCGGGAGTGGGGAATGGACATTGTGGTGGGATTTGGGAGTGGGGAATGGACATTGTGGTGGGGTGCGGGAGTGGGGAATGGACAGTGTGGTGGGGCGAGGGAGTGGGGACTGGACACTGTGATGGGACGAGGGAGTGGGGAATGAATATTGTGGTGGGGTTGGGGAGTGGGGAAAGGTCATTGTGGTGGGGTGGGGGAGAGAGGAATGGACATTGTAATAGGGCGCGGGGATGGGAAATGGACATTGTGATGGGGTGCGGGAGTGGGGAATGGACAGTGTGGTGGGGTTGGGGAGTGGGGAAAGGACATTGTGGTGGGGTGCGGGAGTGGGGAATGGACATTGTGGTGGGGTGCGGGAGTGGGGAATGGACATTGTGGTGGGGTGCAGGAGTGGGGAATGGACAGTGTTGTGGGGCGCAGGAGTGGGGAGTGGACAGTGTTGTGGGACGTGGGTGTTGGGAATGTACATTCTGGTGGGGTGTGGGAGTATGGAATGGACATTGTTGTGCGGTGGGGGAGTGGGGAATTGGCATTGTGGTGGGGTGCGGTTGTGGGCAATGGACATTGTGGTGGGGCACGGGGATGGGGACTAGACATTGTGGTGGGGTGCGGGAGTGGGGAAAAGACATTATGGTGGGATGCGTGAGCATGGAATGGACATTGTTGTGGTGTGGGGGAGTGGGGAATTGGCATTGTGGTGGGGTGCGGGAATGGGGAATGGACATTGTGGTGGGGTGCGGGAGTGGGGAAAAGACAATGTGATGGGGCGCAGGGATGGGGAATGGACACTGTGGTTGGATGTGGGAGTATGGAATGGACATTGTTGTGGGGTCGGGGAGTGGGGAATGGACATTGTGGTGGGGTGCGGGAGTGGGGAATGGACATTGTGGTGGGGTGCGGGAGTGGGGAATGGACATTGTGGTGGGGTGCAGGTGTGGGGAATGGACATTGTGGTGGGGTGCGGGAGCTGGGATTGGATATTGTAGTGGGGTGCAGGAGTGGGGAATGGTTATTGTGTTGGGGTGCGGGAGTGGGGAATGGGAATTGTGGTGGAATGCGGGTGACGGGAATGGACATTGTGGTGGGGTGGGGGGGTGGGGAATGGACATTTTGGTGCGCTGCGGGAGTGGGGAATGGACAGTGCGGTGGGGTTGGGGAGTGGGGAAAGGACATTGTGGTGGGGTGGGGGAATGGGGAAAGGATATTGTGTTGGGGTGTGGGAGTGGGGAATGGACATTGTGCTGGGACGCCCGGATGGGGAATGTACATTGTGGTGGGGCACGGGGATGGGGAATGGGTATTGTGGAGGGGCGCGGGAATGGGGAATGGACAGTGCGGTGGGATGGGGGAGTGGGGAATAGGCATTGTGGTGGGGTGTGGGAGTGGGGAATGGACATTGTGGTAGGGTGCAGGAGTCGGGAATGGACATTGTGGTGGGGTGCGGGAGTGGGGAATGGACAGTGTGGTGGGGTGCGGGAGTGGGGAATTGACAGTGTGGTGGGACGCGCCGATGGGGAATTGACATTGTGGTGTGGCGTGGGGATGGGGAATGGGCATTGTGGAGGGGCGCGGGAATGGGGAATGGACAGTGCGGTTGGGTGGGGGTGTGGGGAATAGGCAATGTGGTGGGGTGCGCGAGTCGAGATTGGATATTGTGGTGGGGTGTAGGAGTGGGGATTGGACATTGTGGTGGGGTGCGGGAGTGGGCAATGGACAGTGTGGTGGGATGCGGATGTGGAGAATGGACAGTGTGGTGGGGTGTGGGGATGCGGAATGGACAGTGAGTTGGGGTGGGGGAGTGGGGAAAGGACATTGTGGTGGGGTGCGGGGATGGGGAATGGACATTGTAGCGGGATGCGGGAGTGGGGAATGGACATTGTGGTGGCGTGCGGGGATTGGGAATGGACAATATGGTGGGGTGCGTGAATGTGGAATGGACATTGTGCTGGGGAGGAGGCGTTGGGAATAGACATTGTGGTGGGGACGGGGAGTGGGGAATGGACATTGTGGTGGGCGCGGAAGTACGGAATTCACATTTTGTTGGGGTGGGGTAGTGGGGAATGGACATTGTGGTGGGGTGCGTGTGTTGGGAATGGAGATTGTGATGGGGTGTGGGAGTGGGGAATGGACATTGTGGTGGGGCGCGGGGATGGGGAATGGACATTGTGGTGGGGCGCGGGAGTGGGGAATGGACAACGTGGTGGGGTGCGTGAATGTGGAATGGACATTGTGGTGGGGTGCGGGAGTGGTGAATGGACATTTTGCTAGGGTGTGGGGATGGGGAATGGGCAATGTGGTGGGGTGCGAGAATGAGGAATGGACATTGTGGTGGGGCGCGGGAGTGGGGAATGGACAGTGTGGTGGGGTGCTGGGATGGGGAATTGAATTTGTGGTGTGGCTGGGTGATGGGGAATGGACATTGTGATGGGGTGGAGGGATAGGGAATGGACATTGTGGTGGGGCGCGGGGATGGGAAATGGACATTTTGGTGGGTGCGGGAATGGGAAATGGACAGTGTGGTGGGGTGCGGGAGTGGGGAATGGACATTGTGGTGGGGTGCGGGAGTGGGGAATGGACATTGTGGTCGGGTGCGGGAGTGGGGAATGGACATTGTGGTGGGTTGAGGGAGTGGGGAATGGACAGTGTGGTGGGGTGGGGGAGTGGGGAATGGACATTGTGGTAGGGTGGGGGAGTTGGGAATGGACAGTATGGTGGGTTGAGGGAGTGGGGAATGGACAGTGTGGTGGGGCGAGGGAGTGGGGAATGGACAGTGTGGTGGGGCGATGGAGTGGGGAATGGACACTGTGATGGGGCGAGGGAGTGGGGAATGGACATTGTGGTGGGGTGCGGGAGTGGGGAATGGACATTGTGGTGGGGTGCGGGAGTATGGAATGGACATTGTTGTGGGGTCGGGAAGTGGGGAATGGACATTGTGGTGGGGTGGGGGAGTTGGGAATGGACATTGTCTTTACCCCACTCCCGTGGCCCACCACATTGTGGTGGGGTGCGGGGATGGGGAATAGACATTGTGGTGTGGTGGGGGAGTTGGGAATGGACATTGTGGTGGGCCACGGGAGTGGGGTAAAGACATTGTGGTGGGGTGCGGGAGTGAGAAATGGACATTGTGGTGGCATTTGGGAGTGGGGAATGGACATTGTGGTGGGATGCGGGAATGGGGAATGTACATTGTGGTGGGGTGCGGGAGTGGGGAATGGACATTGTGGTGGGATTTGGGAGTGGGGAATGGACATTGTGGTGGGGTGCGGGAGTGGGGAATGGACATTGAGGTGGGATGCGGGTGTTGGGAATGGACATTGTGGTGGGATGCGGGGATTGGGAATGGACAATATGGTGGGGTGCGTGAATGTGGAATGGACATTGTGGTGGGGCGCAGGAGTGGGGAATGGACATGGTGGTGGGGAGGGGGAGTGGAGAATGGACATTGTGGTGGGGAGGGGGAGTGGGGAATGGACATTGTACTGGGGCGCAGGAGTGGTGAATGGAGATTGTGGTGGGGTGCGGGAGTGGGGAATGGACAGTGTGGTGGGGCGAGGGAGTGGGGAATGGACAGTGGTGGGGTGCGGGGATGGGGAATGGACAGTGTGGTGGGGTGCGGGAGTGGGGAATGGACAGTGTGGTGGGGCGAGGGAGTGGGGACTGGACATTGTCTTTACCCCACTCCCGTGGCCCACCACATTGTGGTGGGGTGCGGGGATGGGGAATAGACATTGTGGTGTGGTGGGGGAGTTGGGAATGGACATTGTGGTGGGCCACGGGAGTGGGGTAAAGACATTGTGGTGGGGTGCGGGAGTGAGAAATGGACATTGTGGTGGGATTTGGGAGTGGGGAATGGACATTGTGGTGGGATGCAGGAATGGGGAATGTACATTGTGGTGGGGTGCGGGAGTGGGGAATGGACATTGTGGTGGGATTTGGGAGTGGGGAATGGACATTGTGGTGGGGTGTGGGAGTGGGGAATGGACATTGAGGTGGGATGCGGGTGTCGGGAATGGACATTGTGGTGGGATGCGGGAATGGGGAATGGATAATGTGGGGCACGGGGATGGGGAATGGACATTGTGGTGGGGTGCGGGAGTGGGGAATGGACATTGTGGTGGGGTGCGGGGATGGGGAAGGGACATTGTGGTGGGGTGCGGGGATTGGGAATGGATAATATGGTGGGGTGCGTGAATGTGGAATGGACATTGTGGTGGGGCGCAGGAGTGGGGAATGGACATGGTGGCGGGGAGGGGGAGTGGGGAATGGACATTGTGGTGGGGAAGGGGAGTGGGGAATGGACATTGTGCTGGGGCGCAGGAGTGGGGAATGGAGATTGTGGTGGGGTGCGGGAGTGGGGAATGGACAGTGTGGTGGGGCGAGGGAGTGGGGAATGGACAGTCTGGTGGGGTGCGGGGATGGGGAATGGACAGTGTGGTGGGGTGCGGGAGTGGGGAATGGACAGTGTGGTGGGGCGAGGGAGTGGGGAATGGACACTGTGATGGGGCGAGGGAGTGGGGAATGAATATTGTGGTGGGGTTGGGGAGTGGGGAAAGGTCATTGTGGTGGGGTGGGGGAGAGAGGAATGGACATTGTGATAGGGCGCGGGGATGGGAATTGGCATTGTGGTGGGGTGCGGTTGTGGGCAATGGACATTGTGGTGGGGCACGGGGATGGGGACTAGACATTGTGGTGGGGTGTGGGAGTGGGGAAAAGAACTTTTGCTGGGGTGCGGGAGTGGGGAATGGACATTGTGGTGGGATGCGTGAGCATGGAATGGACATTGTTGTGGGGTGGGGGAGTGGGGAATTGGCATTGTGGTGGGGTGCGGGAATGGGGAATGGACATTGTGATGGGGTGCGGGAGTGGGGAAAAGACAATGTGATGGGGCGCAGGGATGGGGAATGGACACTGTGGTTGAATGTGGGAGTATGGAATGGACATTGTTGTGGGGTCGGGGTGTGGGGAATGGACATTGTGGTGGGGTGCGGGAGTTGGGAATGGACATTGTGGTGGGGTGCAGGTGTGGGGAATGGACATTGTGGTGGGGTGCGGGAGTGGGGAATGGACAGTGTGGTCGGGTGCGGGAGTGGGGAATTGACAGTGTGGTGGGACGTGCCGATGGGGAATTGACATTGTGGTGTGGCGTGGGGATGGGGAATGGGCATTGTGGAGGGGCGCGGGAATGGGGAATGGACAGTGCGGTTGGGTGGGGGTGTGGGGAATAGGCATTGTGGTGGGGTGCGCGAGTCGAGATTGGATATTGTGGTGGGGTGTAGGAGTGGGGATTGGACATTGTGGTGGGGTGCGGGAGTGGGGAATGGACAGTGTGGTGGGATGCGGGAGTGGAGAATGGACAGTGTTGTGGGGTGTGGGGATGCGGAATGGACAGTGAGTTGGGGTGGGGGAGTGGGGAAAGGACATTGTGGTGAGGTGTGGGGCTGGGGAATGGACAGTGTGTTGGGCTGTGCGGATGTGGAATGGACATTGTGGTGGGGTGTGGGAGTGGGGAATGGACAGTGTGGTGGGGTGCGGATGTGGGGCATGGAGATTGTGGTGGGACGCGCCGATGGGGAATGGACATTGTGGTGTGGCGCGGGGATGGGGTATGGGCATTGTGGAGGGGCGAGGGAATGGGGAAAGGATAGTACGGTGGGGTGGAGGAGTGTGGAATAGGCATTGTGGTTGCGATGGTGATGAGGAATGGACATTGTGGTGGGGCGCGGGAGTGGGGAATTGTCAGTGAGTTGAGGTGGGGGAGTGGGGAAATGACATTGTGGTGGGGTGTGGGGATGGGGAATGGACACTGTGATGGGGTTCGGGAGTGGGGAATGGACATTCTGGTGGGATGCGGGAGTGTGGAATGGACATTGTGGTGGGGTGCGGGATTGGGGAATGGACATTGTGGTGGGGCGCGGTAGCGAGAAAAGGACGTTGTTGTGGGTGCGGGGGTGGGGAATGGACATTGTGTTGCAGCGCGGAGTTGGGGATTGGAAATTGTGGTGGGATGAGGGAGTGGGGAATGGACATTGTGGTGGGGTGCGGGAGTGGGGATTGGACAGTGTGGTGGGGCGCGGGAGTTGGGTAAGGACATTGTGGTGGTGTGCAGGGATCAGGAATGGACATTGAGGTGGGGTGCGGGAGTGGGAAATGGACACTGTGGTGGGTTGCGGGAGTGGGAAATGGACATTGTGGTGGGGTGCGGGAGTGGGGAATGGACATTGTGGTGGGGTGCGGGAGTGGGAAATGGACATTGTGGTGGGGTGCGGGAGTGGGGAATGGACATTGTGGTGGGTTTCGGGAGTGGGGAATGGACAGTGTGGCGGGGTGTGGGGATGCGGAATGGACAGTGTGGTGGGGTGCGGGAGTGGGCAATGGACAGTGTGGTGGGGTGCGGGAGTAGGGTAAGGACATTGTGGTGGGGCGAGGGGATGGGGAATGGACCCTGTGGTGGGGTGTTGGAGTGGGGAAAGGACATTGTGGTGGGGTGTGGGGATGGGGAATGGACATTGTGGTGGGGCGCGGGGATGGGGAATGGACATTGTGGTAGGATGCGGGAGTGGGGAATGGACATTTTGGTGGGGCGCGGGATTGGGGAATAGACATTGGGGTTGAGCGCGGGAGCGAGAAAAGGACGTTGTTGTGGGGTGTGGGGGTGGGGAATGGACATTGTGGTGGGGTTCCGGGAAGGCGATTGGACATTGTGGTGGGGCGCGGAGTTGGGGAATGGACATTGTGCTGGGATGCGGGAGTGGGGATGGACATTGTGGTGGGGTGCGGGAGTGGGGAATGGACAGTGTGGTGGGGTGCAGGAGTGGGGAATGGACATTGTGGTGGGGTGCGGGAGTGGGGAATTGACATTGTGGTGGAGGGCGAGAGTGGGGAATGGACAGAGTGGTGGGGTGCAGGGATGGGGAATAGACATTGTGGTGGGGCGCGGGGTTGGGGAATAGACATTGTGGTGGGGTGCGGGGATGGGGAATGGACATTGTGGTGGGGCGCGGGAGTGGGGAATTGACATTGTGGTGGAGGGCGAGAGTGGGGAATGGACAGAGTGGTGGGGTGCGGGGATGGGGAATAGACATTGTGGTGGGGCGCGGGGATGGGGAATAGACATTGTGGTGGGGTGCGGGGATGGGGAATGGACATTGTGGTGGGGCGCGGGAATGGGGAATGGACATTGTGGTGGGATGCGTGAGTGGGGAATGGACAGTGTTGTGGGGTGTGGGGATGGCAAATAGACATTGTGGTGTGGTGTGGAGTGGGGAATGGACATTGTGGTGGGGCGCGGGAGTGGGGAAAGGACATTGTGGTGGGTTTTGGGAGTGGGGAATGGACAGTGTGGTGGTGTGCGGGAGTGGGAAATGGACATTGTGGTGGGTTTTGGGAGAGGGGAATGGTCAGTGTGGTGGGTTTCGGGAGTGGGGAATGGACATTGTGATGGGGTGTGGGGATAGGGAATGGACATTGTGGTGGGGTGGGGGAGTGGGGAACGGACATTGTGGTGGGGTGGAGGAGTTGGGAATGGACATTGTGTTGGGGTGCGGGAGTGGGGAATGGAAAGTGTGGTGGGGTGTGGGGATAGGGAATGGACATTGTGGTGGGGTGGGGGAGTGGGGAATGGACATTGTGATGGGGTGTGGGGATAGGGAATGGACATTGTGGTGGGGTGGGGGAGTGGGGAACGGACATTGTGGTGGGGTGGAGGAGTTGGGAATGGACATTGTGTTGGGGTGCGGGAGTGGGGAATGGAAAGTGTGGTGGGGTGTGGGGATAGGGAATGGACATTGTGGTGGGGCGTGGGGTTGGGGAATGGACAGTGTGGTGGGGCATGGGAGTGGGAATGGATATTGTGGTGGGGCATGGGAGTGGGAATGGACATTGCGGTGGGGCATGGGAGTGGGGAATGGACAGTGAGTTGAGGTGGGGGAGTGGGGAAAGGACAGTGTGGTGGGGTGCGGGAGTGGGGAATGGACATTGTGGTGGGGTGCGGGGATGGGGAATGGACACAGCAGTGGGGCGTGGGGATGGGGAATGGACATTGTGGGCCAGTGGGGAATGGACATTGTGGGGGGGTGCGGGAGTCGGGAATGAACATTGTGGTGGGATGCGGGAGTGGGGAACGGACATTGTGGTGGGGTGCGGGAGTGGGGAATGGACATTTTGGTGGGGTGCGGGAGTGGGGAGTGGATAATGTCGTGGGGTGCGGGAGTGGGGAAAGGACATTGTGGTTGCCGTGCGGAAGTATGGAATGGAAATTGTTGTGGAGTGGGGGAGTGTGGAATGGACATTGTGTTGGGGTGTGGGAGTGGGGAATGGACATTGTGGTGGGGTGTGGGAGTAGGGTAAGGACATTGTGGTGGCGCGAGTGGATGGGGAATGGACACCGTGGTGGGGTGTGGGGTTGGGGAATGGAAAGTGTGGTGGGGTGTGGGAGTGGGGAATGGACATTGTGGTGGGGCGCGGGAGTAGGGTAAGGACATTGTGGTGGGGTGAGTGGATGGGGAATGGACATTGCGGTGGGGCGTGGAGATGGGGAATGGACATTGCGGTGGGGCGTGGGGATGGGGAATGGACATTGTGGGCCAGTGGGGAATGGACATTGTGGTGGGGTGCGGAAATGGGGAATGGACATTGTGGTGAGGTGCGGGAGTGGGGAATGGATATTGTGGTGGGGTGCGGGTGTGGGGAATGGACATTTTGGTGGGGTGCGGGAGTGGGGAATGGACATTGCGGTTGCGAAGGGGATGAGGAATGACATTGTGATGGGGCGCGGGGATCAGGAATGGACATTGTGGTGTGGTGCGGGAGTGGGAATGGACAGTGTGGTGGGGCGCAGGGATGGGGAATGGACAGTGTGGTGGGATGCGGGAGTGGGGAATGGACATTGTGATGGGGTGCGGGAGTGGGAAATGGACATTGTGTTGGGGTTCGGGAGTGGGGAATGGACATTGTGGTGGGTTCAGGAGTGGGGAATGGACAGTGTGGTGGGTTTTGGGAGTGGGGAATGGACATTGTGGTGGGGTGTGGGGCTAGGGAATGGACATTGTGGTGGCGTGGCAGAGTTGGGAATGGACATTGTGTTGGGGTGCGGGAGTGGGGAATGGACATTGTGTTGAGGTGTGTGAATGGGGAATGGACAGTTTGGTGGGGTGCGGGAGTGGGGAATGTACATTGTGGTGGGGTGTGGGAGTGGGCAATGGACATTGTGGTGGGGTGCGGGAGTATGGAATGGACATTGTGGTGGGGTGCGGGAGTGGGGAATGGTCATTGTGCTGGGACGCCCGGATGGGGAATGTACATTGCGGTGGGGCACGGGGATGGGGAATGGGTATTGTGGAGGGGCGCGGGAATGAGGAATGGACAGTGCGGTGGGGTGGGGGACTGGGGAATAGGCTTTGTGGTGGGGTGTGGGAGTGGGGAATGGACATTGTGGTAGGGTGCAGGAGTCGGGAATGGACATTGTGGTGGGGTGCGGATGTGGGGCATGGACATTGTGGTGGGACGCGCCGATGGGGAATGGACATTGTGGAGGGGCGCGGGAATGGGGAATGGATAGTACGGTGGGGTGGAGGAGTGTGGAATAGGCATTGTGGTTGCGATGGTGATGAGGAATGGACATTGTGGTGGGGCGCGGGAGTGGGGAATGGACAATGTGTTGGGGTGGCGGTTTGGGGAATGGACATTGTGGTGGGGCAAGGGGATGGGGAATGGACATTCTGGTGGGATGCGGGAGTGGGGAATGGACATTGTGGTGGGGCGCGGGATTGGGGAATGGACATTGTGGTGGGGTGCGGGAGTGAGAAAAGGACATTGTTGTGGGGTGCGGGGGTGGGGAATGGACATTGTGGTGGGGCGCGGAGTTGGGGAATGGAAATTGTGGTGGGATGTGAGAGTGGGGAATGGACATTATGGTGGGGTGCAGGAGTGGGGAATGGACAGTGTGGTGGGGTGCGGGAGTGGGGAATGGACATTGTGGTGGGGTGCGGGAGTGGGGAATGGACATTGTGGTGGGTTTCGGGAGTGGGGAATGGACAGTGTGGTGGTTTTCGGGAATGGGGAATGGACATTGTGATGAGGTGTGGGGATAGGGAATGGACATTGTGCTGGGGTGCGGGAGTATGGAATGGACATTGTTGTGGGGTGGTGGATTGGGGAATGGACATTGTGGTGGCGTGGGGGAGTGGGGAATGGACAGTGTGGTGGGGTGCGGGAGTGGGGAATGGACAGTGTGGTGGGGTGCGGGAGTGGGCAATGGACAGTGTGGTGGGGTGCGGGCTTTGGGTAAGAACATTGTGGTGGGGCGAGGGGATGGGGAATGGACACTGTGGTGGGGTGTGGGAGTGGGGAATGGACAGTGTGGTGGGGTGTGGGAGTAGGGTAAGGACATTGTGGTGGGGCGAGGGGATGGGGAATGGACACTGTGGTGGGCTGTGCGGTTGTGGAATGGACATTGTGGTGGGGTGTGGGAGTGGGGAATGGACAGTGTGGTGGGGTGCGGATGTGGGGCATGGAAATTGTCGTGGGACCCGCCGATGGGGAATGGATATTGTGGTGTGGCGCGGGGATAGGGTATGGGCATAGTGGAGGGGCGAGGGATTGGGGAATGGATAGTACGGTGGGGTGGAGGAGTGTGGAATAGGCATTGTGGTTGAGATGGTGATGAGGAATGGACATTGTGGTGGCGTGGGGGAGCTGGGAATGGACATTGTGTTGGGGCGCGGGAGTGGGAATGGACAGTGTGGTGGGGTGCGGGAGTGGGGAAAGGACATTGTGGTGGGGTGTGGGATGGGGAATGGACATTGTGGGCCAGTGGGGAATGGACATTGTGGTGGAGTGCGGGAGTGGGGAATGGACATTGTGGTGGGGTGCGGGAGTGGGAAATGGACATTTTGGTGGGGTTCCGGGATGGCGAATGGACATTGTGGTGGGGCGCGGAGTTGGGGAATGGATATTGTGGTGGGCCGCGGGAGTGGGGAATGGACATTGTGGTGGAGGGCGTGAGTGGGGAATGGACAGAGTGGTGGGGTGCGGGGATGGGGAATGGATAATGTGGTGGGGTGCGGGAGTGGGGAAAGGACATTGTGGTTGCGGTGCGGAAGTATGGAATGGACATTGTTGTGGAGTGGGGGAGTGGGGAATGGACATTGTGTTAGTGTGTGGGAGTGGGGAATGGACATTGTGGTGCGGTGTGGGGATGCGGAATGGACAGTGTGGTGAGGTGCGGGAGTGGGGAATGGACATTGTGGTTGGGTGCAGGGATGGGGAATGGACATTGTGGTGGGGTGTGGGGATGGGGAATGGACAGTGTGGTGGGACACGGGAATGGGGAATGGACATTGTGGTGGGATGCGGGAGTGGGGAATGGACATTGTGGTGGGGTGCGGGAGTAGGGTAAGGACATTGTGGTGGCGTGAGTGGATGGGGAATGGACACCATGGTGGGGTGTGGGGATGGGAAATGGACAGTGTGGAGGGGTGTGGGAGTGGGGAATGGACATTGTGGTGGGGCGCGGGAGTAGGGTAAGGACATTGTGGTGGGGTGAGTGGATGGGGAATGGAAATTGCGGTGGGGCTTGGGGATGGGGAATGGACATTGCGGTGGGGCGTGGGGATGGGGAATGGACATTGTGGGCCAGTGGGGAATGGACATTGTGGTGGGGTGCAGAAGTGGGGAATGGACATTGTGGTGGGGTGCGGGAGTGGGGAATGGACATTGTGGTGGGGTGCGGGAGTGGGGAATGGACATTGCGGTTGCGAAGGGGATGAGGAATGACATTGTGATGGGGCGCGGGGATCAGGAATGGACATTGTGGTGGGGTGCGGGAGTGGGAATGGACAGTGCGGTGGGGCGCAGGGATGGGGAATGGACAGTGTGGTGGGATGCGGGGGTGGGGAATGGACAGTGTGGTGGGATGCGGGAGTTGGGAATGGACAATGTGTTGGGGTGACGGATTGGGGAATGGACATTGTGGTGGGGCACGGGGATGGGGAATGGACATTGTGGTGGGATGCGGGAGTGGGGAATGGACATTTTGGTGGGGTTCCGGGATGGCGAATGGACATTGTGGTGGGGCGCGGAGTTGGGGAATGGATATTGTGGTGGGATGCGGGAGTGGGGAATGGACATTGTGGTGGAGGGCGTGAGTGGGGAATGGACAGAGTGGTGGGGCGCGGGAATGGGGAATGGACATTGTGGTGGGCTGCGGGGATGGGGAATGGACATTGTGGTGGGGCGCGGGAATGGGGAATGGACATTGTGGTGGGGCGCGGGAGTGGGGTAAGGACATTGTGGTGGGTTTCAGGAGTGGGGATTGGACAGTGTGGTGGGTTTCGGGAGTGGGGAATGGACAGTGTGGTGAGTTTCGGGAGTGGGGAATGGACATTGTGGTGGGGTGCAGGTATGGAGAATGTACATTGTGGTGGGGTGCGGGAGTATGGAATGGACATTGTGGTGGGGCGAGGGGATGGGGAATGGACACTGTGTTGGGGTGTGGGGATAGGGAATGGACATTGTGGTGGGGCGCGGGATTGGGGAATGGACATTGTGGTGGGGTGCGGGAGCGAGAAAACGACGTTGTGGGGTGCGGGGGTGGGGAATGGACATTGTGGTGGGGTTCCAGGATGGCGAATGGATATTGTGGATTGGCGCGGAGTTGGGGAATGGACATTGTGGTGGGATGCGGGGATGGGGAATGGACATTGTGGTGGGGTGTGGGGATGGGGAATGGACATTGCGGTTGCGTAAGAGTTGAGGAATGACATTGTGATGGGGCGCGGGGCTCGGGAATGGACATTTTGGTGGGGTGCGGGAGTGGGAATGGACAGTGTGGTGGTGCGCAGGGATGGGGAATGGACAGTGTGGTGGGATGCGGGAGTGGGAAATGGACAGTGTGGTGAGATGCGGGAGTGGGGAATGGACAATGTGGTGGGGTGGCGGATTGGGGAATGGACATTGTGGTGGGGCACGGGGATGGGGAATGGACATTGTGGTTGGATGCGGGAGTGTGGAATGGACATTGTGGTGGGGTGCAGGATTGGGGAATGGACATTGTGGTGGGGTTCCGGGATGGCGAATGGACATTGTGGTGGGGCGCGGAGTTGGGGAATGGATATTGTGGTGGGATGCGGGAGTGGGGAATGGACATTGTGGTGGGGTGCGGGAGTAGGGAATGGACATTGTGGTGGGGCGCGGGAGTGGGGAATGGACATTGTGGTGGGATGCAGGAGTGGGGAATGGACATTGTGGTGGGGCGCGGGATTGGGGAATGGACATTTTGGTGGGGTTCCGGAATGGTGAATGGACATTGTGGTGGGGCGCGGAGTTGGGGAATGGATATTGTGGTGGGATGCGGGAGTGGGGAATGGACATTGTGGTGGGCCGCGGGAGTGGGGAATGGACATTGTGGTGGAGGGCGTGAGTGGGGAATGGACAGAGTGGTGGGGTGCGGGGATGGGGAATGGATAATGTGGTGGGGTGCGGGATTGGGGAAAGGACATTGTGGTTACGGTGCGGAAGTATGGAATGGACATTGTGGTGGAGTGGGGGAGTGGGGAATGGACATTGTGTTGGGGTGTGGGAGTGGGGAATGGACATTGTGGTGCGGTGTGGGGATGCGGAATGGACAGTGTGGTGGGGTGCGGGAGTGGGAAATGGACATTGTGGTTGGGTGCAGGGATGGGGAATGGACATTGTGGTGGGGTGCGGGAGTAGGGTAAGGACATTGTGGTGGCGCGAGTGGATGGGGAATGGACACCGTGGTGGGGTGTGGGGATGGGGAATGGACAGTGTGGTGGGGTGTGGGAGTGGGGAATGGACATTGTGGTGGCGCGCAGGAGTAGGGTAAGGACATTGTGGTGGGGCGAGTGGATGGGGAATGGACATTGCGTTGGGGCGTGGGGATGGGGAATGGACATTGTGGGCCAGTGGGGAATGGACAATGTGGTGGGGTGCAGGAGTGGGGAATGGACATTGTGGTGGGGTGCGGGAGTGGGGAATGGACATTGTGTTGGGGTGCGGGAGTGGGGAATGGACATTGCGGTTGCGAAGGGGATGAGGAATGACATTGTGATGGGGCGCGGGGATCAGGAATGGACATTGTGGTGGGGTGCGGGAGTGGGAATGGACAGTGTGGTGGGGCGTAGGGATGGGGAATGGACAGAGTGGTGGGATGCGGGAGTGGGGAATGGACAGTGTGGTGGGATGCGGGAGTTGGGAATGGACAATGTGTTGGGGTGGCGGATAGGGGAATGGATATTGTGGTGGGGCACGGGGATGGGGAATGGACATTGTGGTGGGGCGCGGGATTGGGGAATGGACATTTTGGTGGGGTTCCGGGATGGCGAATGGACATTGTGATGGGGCGCGGAGTTGGGGAATGGATATTGTGGTGGGATGCGGGAGTGGAGAATGGACATTGTGGTGGAGGGCGTGAGTGGGGAATGGACAGAGTGGTGGGGATCGGGGATGGGGAATAGACATTGTGGTGCGGCGCGGGAATGGGGAATGGACATTGTGGTGGGGCGCGGGAGTGGGGAATGGACAGTGTGGTGGGTTTCGGGAGTGGGGAATGGACATTGTGGTGGGGTGTGGGGATAGGGAATGGAAATTGTGGTGGGGTGCGGGAGTATGGAATGGACATTGTTGTGGGGTGGGGGAGTGGGGAATGGACGTTGTGGTGGGGTGGGTGAGTGGGGCATGGACGTTGTGGTAGCGTGGGGGAGTTGGGAATGGACATTGTGGTGGGGTGCGGGAGTGGGGAATGGACATTGTGGTGGGGTGCAGGTATGGAGAATGGACATTGTGGTGGGGCGCAGGAGTAGGGTAAGGACATTGTGGTGGGGCGAGGGGATGGGGAATGGACACTGTGGTGGGGTGTGGGGATAGGGAATGGACATTGTGGTGGGGCGCGGGATTGGGGAATGGACATTGTGGTGGGGTGTGGGGATGGGGAATGGACATTGTGGTGGGGCGCGGGAATGGGGAATGGACATTGTGGTGTGGTGCGGGAGTGGGGAATGGACATTGTGGTGGGGTGTGGAAGTGGGGAATGGACATTTTGGTGGGGTGCGGGAGTGGGGAATGGACATTGCGGTTGCGAAGGGGTTGAGGAATGACATTGTGATGGGGCGCGGGGCTCGGGAATGGACATTTTGGTGGGGTGCGGGAGTGGGAATGGACAGTGTGGTGGGGCGCAGGGATGGGGAATGGACAGTGTGGTGGGATGCGGGAGTGGGGAATGGACAGTGTGGTGGGATGCGGGAGTGGGGAATGGACAATGTGGTGGGGTGGCGGATTGGGGAATGGACATTGTGGTGGGGCACGGGGATGGGGAATGGACATTGTGGTTGGATGCGGGAGTGTGGAATGGACATTGTGGTGGGGTGCAGGATTGGGGAATGGACATTGTGGTGGGGTTCCGGGATGGCGAATGGACATTGTGGTGGGGCGCGGAGTTGGGGAATGGATATTGTGGGATGCGGGAGTGGGGAATGGACATTGTGGTGGGGTGCGGGAGTGGGGAATGGACATTGTGGTGGGGCGCGGGAGTGGGGAATGGACATTGTGGTGGAGGGCGTGAGTGGGGAATGGACAGAGTGGTGGGGTGCGGGGATGGGGAATAGACATTGTGGTGGGGCGCGGGAATGGGGAATGGACGTTGTGGTGGGGCACGGGAATGGGCAATGAACATTGTGGTGGGGTGAGGGAGTATGGAATGGACATTGTTGTGGGGTGGGGGAGTGGGGAATGGACGTTGTGGTGGGGTGGGGGAGTTGGGAATGGACATTGTGGTGGGTTTCAGGAGTGGGGAATGGACAGTGTGGTGGGTTTCGGGATTGGGGAATGGACAGTGTGGTGGGTTTCGGGAGTGGGGAATGGACATTGTGGTGGGGTGTGGGGATAGGGAATGGAAATTGTGGTGGGGTGCGGGAGTATGGAATGGACATTGTTGTGGGGTGGGGGAGTGGGGAATGGACGTTGTGGTGGGGTGGGGGAGTGGGGAATGGATGTTGTGGTGGCGTGGGGGAGTTGGGAATGGACATTGTGGTGGGGTGCGGGAGTGGGGAATGGACATTGTGGTGGGGTGCAGGTATGGAGAATGGACATTGTGGTGGGGCGCAGGAGTAGGGTAAGGACATTGTGGTGGGGCGAGGGGATGGGGAATGGACACTGTGGTGGGGTGTGGGGATAGGGAATGGACATTGTGGTGGGGCGCGGGATTGGGGAATGGTCATTGTGGTGGGGTGCAAGAGCGAGAAAACGACGTTGTGGGGTGCGGGGGTGGGGAATGGACATTGTGGTGGGGTTCCAGGATGGCGAATGGACATTGTCGAGTGGCGCGGAGTTGGGGAATGGACATTGTGGTGGGATGCGGGGATGGTGAATGGACATTGTGGTGGGGTGTGGGGATGGGGAATGGACATTGTGGTGGGGCGCGGGAATGGGGAATGGACATTGTGGTGGGGTGCGGGAGTGGGGAATGGACATTGTGGTGGGGTGTGGGAGTGGGGAATGGACATTTTGGTGGGGTGCGGGAGTGATGAATGGACATTGCGGTTGCGACGGGGTTGAGGAATGACATTGTGATGGGGCGCGGGGCTCGGGAATGGACATTTTGGTGGGGTGCGGGAGTGGGAATGGACAGTGTGGTGGGGCGCAGGGATGGGGAATGGACAGTGTGGTGGGATGCGGGAGTGGGGAATGGACAGTGTGGTGGGATGCGGGAGTGGGGAATGGACAATTTGGTGGGGTGGCGGATTGGGGAATGGACATTGTGGTGGGGCACGGGGATGGGGAATGGACATTGTGGTTGGATGCGGGAGTGTGGAATGGACATTGTGGTGGGGTGCAGGATTGGGGAATGGACATTGTGGTGGGGTTCCGGGATGGCAAATGGATATTGTGGTGGGATGCGGGAGTGGGGAATGGACATTGTGGTGGGGTGCGGGAGTAGGGAATGGACATTGTGGTGGGGCGCGGGAGTGGGGAATGGACATTGTGGTGGAGGGCGTGAGTGGGGAATGGACAGAGTGGTGGGGTGCGGGGATGGGGAATAGACATTGTGGTGGGGCGCAGGAATGGGGAATGGACATTGTGGTGGGGCGCGGGAAATAGGGAATGAACATTGTGGTGGGGTGCGGGGAAGGGGAATGGACATTGTGGTGGGGCGCGGGAATGGGGAATGGACATTGTGGTGGGGCGCGGGAGTGGGGTAAGGACATTGTGGTGGTGTGCGGGGATCGGGAATGGACATTGTGGTGGTGCACGGGAGTGGGAAATAGACATTGTGGTGGGTTTCAGGAGTGGGGAATGGACAGTGTGGTGGGTTTCGGGAGTGGGGAATGGACATTGTGGTGGGGTGTGGGGATAGGGAATGGAAATTGTGATGGGGTGCGGGAGTATGGAATAGACATTTTTGTGGGGTGGGGGAGTGGGGAATGGACATTGTGGTGGCGTGGGGGAGTTGGGCATGGACATTGTGGTGGGGTACGGGAGTGGGGAATGGACATTGTGGTGGGGTGCAGGGATGGGGAATGGACATTGTGGTGGGGCGCGGGAGTATGGTAAGCACATTGTGGTGGGGCGAGGGGTTGGGGAATGGACACTGTGGTGGGGTGTGGGGATAGGGATTGGACACTGTGGTGGGGTTCTGGGATGGCGAATGGACATTGTGGTGTGGCGTGGAGTTGGGGAATGGGCATTGTGGTGGGATGCGGGGATGGGGAATGGACATCGTGCTGGGGTGCGGGGATGGGGAATGGACATTGTGGTGGGGCGCGGGAATGGGAAATGGACGTTGTGGTGGGGCATGGGAGTGGGGAATGGACAGTGAGTTGAGGTGGGGGAGTATGGAAATGACATTGTAGTGGGGTGTGGCGATGGGGAATGGACATTGTGGTGGGGTGTGGGGATGGGGATTGGACAGTGTGGTGGGGTGTGAGAGTGGGGAATGGACATTGTGGGCCAGTGGGAATGGACATTGTGGTGGGGTGCGGGAGTGGGGAATGGACATTGTGGTGGGGTGCGGGAGTGGGGAATGGACATTGTGGTGGGGCGCGGGTATTTGGAAAGGACATTGTGGTTGCGAAGGGGATGAGGAATGACATTGTGATGGGGCGCGGGGATGGGGAATGGATATTGTTTTGGGATGCGGGAGTGGCGAATGGACAATGTGGTGGGATGGCGGATTGGGGAATGGACACTGTGGTGGGGATCGGGAGCGAGAAAAGGACGTTGTTGTGGGGTGCGGGGCTGGGGAATGGACATTGTGGTGGGGTTCCAGGATGGCGTTTGGACATTGTGGTGGAGCGCGGAGTTGGGGAATGGACATTGTGGTGGGATGCGGGAGTGGGGAATGGACATTGTGGTGGGGTGCTGGAGGAGGGAATGGACATTGTGGTGGGCCGCGGGAGTGGGGAATGGACATTGTGGTGGAGCGCGTGAGTGGGGAATGGACAATGTGGTGGGCTGCGGGGACGGGGAATAGACATTGTGGTGGGGCGCGGGAATGGGGAATGGACATTTTGGTGGGGTGCGGGGATGGGAAATGGACATTGTGGTGGGGTGCGTGAGTAGGGAATGGACAGTGTGGTGGGGTGCGGGGATGGGGAATAGACATTGTGTTGGGGTGTGGAGTGGGGAATAGACATTGTGGCAGGGTGTGGGGATCAGGAATGGACATTGTGGTGGGTTTCTGGAGTGGGGAATGGACAGTGTGGTGGGTTTCTGGAGTGGGGAATGGACAGTGTGGTGGGTTTCGGGAGTGGGGAATGGACATTGTGGTGGGGTGTGGGGATAGGGAATGGACATTGTGGTGCGGTGTGGGGATGCGGAATGGACAGTGTGGTGGGGTGCGGGAGTGGGGAATGGACATTGTGGTTGGGTGCAGGGATGGGGAATGGACATTGTGGTGGGGTGCGGGAGTAAGGTAAGGACATTGTGGTGGCGCGAGTGGATGGGGAATGGACACCGTGGTGGGGTGTGGGGATGGGGAATGGACAGTGTGGTGGGGTGTGGGAGTGGGGAATGGACATTGTGGTGCGGTGTGGGGATGCGGAATGGACAGTGTGGTGGGGTGCGGGAGTGGGGAATGGACATTGTGGTTGGGTGCAGGGATGGGGAATGGACATTGTGGTGGGGTGCGGGAGTAGGGTAAGGACATTGTGGTGGCGCGAGTGGATGGGGAATGGACACCGTGGTGGGGTGTGGGGATGGGGAATGGACAGTGTGGTGGGGTGTGGGAGTGGGGAATGGACATTGTGGTGGCGCGCAGGAGTAGGGTAAGGACATTGTGGTGGGGCGAGTGGATGGGGAATGGACATTGCGGTGGGGCGTGGGGATGGGGAATGGACATTGTGGGCCAGTGGGGAATGGACAATGTGGTGGGGTGCAGGAGTGGGGAATGGACATTGTGGTGGGGCACGGGATTGGGGAATGGACATTTTGGTGGGGATCCGGGATGGCGAATGGACATTGTGGTGGGGTGCGGAGTTGGGGAATGGATATTGTGGTGGGATGCCGGAGTGGGAATGGACAGTGTGGTGGGGCGCAGGGATGGGGAATGGACAGTGTGGTGGGATGCGGGAGTTGGGAATGGACAGTGTGGTGGGATGCGGGAGTGGGGAATGGACAATGTGTTGGGGTGGCGGATTGGGGAATGGACATTGTGGTGGGGCACGGGGATGGGGAATGGACATTGTGGTGGGATGCGGGAGTGGGGAATGGACATTGTGGTGGGGCGCGGGATTGGGGAATGGACATTTTGGTGGGGTTCCGGGATGGCGAATGGACATTGTGGTGGGGCGCGGAGTTGGGGAATGGATATTGTGGTGGGATGCGGGAGTGGGGAATGGACATTGTGGTGTAGGGCGTGAGTGGGGAATGGACAGAGTGGTGGGGTCCGGGGATGGGGAATAGACATTGTTGTGGGGCGCGGGAATGGGGAATGGACATTGTGGTGGGGTGCGGGGATGGGGAATGGACATTGTGGTGGGGCGCGGGAATGGGGAATGGACATTGTGGTGGGCGCGGGAGTGGGGTAAGGACATTGTGGTGGGTTTCAGGAGTGGGGAATGGACAGTGTGGTGGGTTTCGGGAGTGGGGAATGGACAGTGTGGTGGGTTTCGGGAGTGGGGAATGGACATTGTGGTGGGGTGTGGGGATAGGGAATGGAAATTGTGGTGGGGTGCGGGAGTATGGAATGGACATTGTTGTGGGGTGGGGGAGTGGGGAATGGACGTTGTGGTGGCGTGGGGGAGTTGGGAATGGACATTGTGGTGGGGTGCGGGAGTGGGGAATGGACATTGTGGTGGGGTGCAGGTATGGAGAATGGACATTGTGGTGGGGCGCAGGAGTAGGGTAAGGACATTGTGGTGGGGCGAGGGGATGGGGAATGGACACTGTGGTGGGGTGTGGGGATAGGGAATGGACATTGTGGTGGGGCGCGGGATTGGGGAATGGACATTGTGGTGGGGTGCGGGAGTGGGGAATGGACATTGTGGTGGGGTGTGGGAGTGGGGAATGGACATTTTGGTGGGGTGCGGGAGTGGGGAATGGACATTGCGGTTGCGAAGGGGTTGAGGAATGACATTGTGATGGGGCGCGGGGCTCGGGAATGGACATTTTGGTGGGGTGCGGGAGTGGGAATGGACAGTGTGGTGGGGCGCAGGGATGGGGAATGGACAGTGTGGTGGGATGCGGGAGTGGGGAATGGACAGTGTGGTGGGATGCGGGAGTGGGGAATGGACAATGTGGTGGGGTGGCGGATTGGGGAATGGACATTGTGGTGGGGCACGGGGATGGGGAATGGACATTGTGGTTGGATGCGGGAGTGTGGAATGGACATTGTGGTGGGGCGCAGGATTGGGGAATGGACATTGTGGTGGGGTTCCGGGATGGCGAATGGACATTGTGGTGGGGCGCGGAGTTGGGGAATGGATATTGTGGTGGGATGCGGGAGTGGGGAATGGACATTGTGGTGGGGTGCGGGAGTAGGGAATGGACATTGTGGTGGGGCGCGGGAGTGGGGAATGGACATTGTGGTGGAGGGCGTGAGTGGGGAATGGACAGAGTGGTGGGGTGCGGGGATGGGGAATAGACATTGTGGTGGGGCGCGGGAATGGGGAATGGACATTGTGGTGGGGCGCGGGAATGGGGAATGAACATTGTGGTGGTGTGCGGGGATCGGGAATGGACATTCTGGTGGTGCGCGGGAGTGGGAAATAGACATTGTGGTGGGTTTCAGGAGTGGGGAATGGACAGTGTGGTGGGTTTCGGGAGTGGGGAATGGACATTGTGGTGGGGTGTGGGGATAGGGAATGGAAATTGTGGTGGGGTGCGGGAGTATGGAATGGACATTTTTGTGGGGTGGGGGAGTGGGGAATGGACATTGTGGTGGCGTGGGGGAGTTGGGCATGGACATTGTGGTGGGGTACGGGAGTGGGGAATGGACATTGTGGTGTGGCGGGGGAGTATGGTAAGCACATTGTGGTGGGGCGAGGGGATGGGGAATGGACACTGTGGTGGGGTGTGGGGATAGGGATTGGACACTGTGGTGGGGTTCTGGGATGGCGAATGGACACTGTGGTGTGGCGTGGAGTTGGGGAATGGGCATTGTGGTGGGATGCGGGGATGGGGAATGGACATCGTGCTGGGGTGCGGGGATGGGGAATGGACATTGTGGTGGGGCGCGGGAATGGGAAATAGACGTTGTGGTGGGGCATGGGAGTGGGGAATGGACAGTGAGTTGAGGTGGGGGAGTATGGAAATGACATTGTGGTGGTGTGTGGGGATGGGGATTGGACAGTGTGGTGGGGTGTGAGAGTGGGGAATGGACATTGTGGGCCAGTGGGGAATGGACATTGTGGTGGGGTGCGGGAGTGGGGAATGGACATTGTGGTGGGGTGCGGGAGTGGGGAATGGACATTGTGGTGGGGCGCGGGTATTTGGAAAGGACATTGTGGTTGCGAAGGGGATGAGGAATGACATTGTGATGGGGCGCGGGGATGGGGAATGGATATTGTTTTGGGATGCGGGAGTGGCGAATGGACATTGTGGTGGGGCGCGGAGTTGGGGAATGGACATTGTGGTGGGATGCGGGAGTGGGGAATGGACATTGTGGTTGGGTGCTGGAGGAGGGAATGGACATTGTGGTGGGCCGCGGGAGTGGGGAATGGACATTGTGGTGGAGCGCGTGAGTGCGGAATGGACAATGTGGTGGGCTGCGGGGACGGGGAATAGACATTGTGGTGGGGCGCGGGAATGGGGAATGGACATTTTGGTGGGGTGCGGGGATGGGTAATGGACATTGTGGTGGGGTGCGTGAGTGGGGAATGGACAGTGTGGTGGGGTGCGGGGATGGGGAATAGACATTGTGTTGGGGTGTGGAGTGGGGAATAGACATTGTGGCAGGGTGCGGGGATCAGGAATGGACATTGTGGTGGTGTGCGGGAGTGTGGAATGGACATTGTGGTGGGTTTCTGGAGTGGGGAATGGACAGTGTGGTGGGATGCGGGAGTGGGGAATGGACATTGTGGTGGGGTGCTGGAGGAGGGAATGGACATTGTGGTGGGCCGCGGGAGTGGGGAATGGACATTGTGGTGGAGCGCGTGAGTGGGGAATGGACAATGAGGTGGGCTGCGGGGACGGGGAATAGACATTGTGGTGGGGCGCGGGAATGGGGAATGGACATTTTGGTGGGGTGCGGGGATGGGTAATGGACATTGTGGTGGGGTGCGTGAGTGGGGAATGGACAGTGTGGTGGGGTGCGGGGATGGGGAATAGACATTGTGTTGGGGTGTGGAGTGGGGAATAGACATTGTGGCAGAGTGCGGGGATCAGGAATGGACATTGTGGTGGTGTGCGGGAGTGTGGAATGGACATTGTGGTGGGTTTCTGGAGTGGGGAATGGACAGTGTGGTGGGTTTCGGGAGTGGGGAATGGACATTGTGGTGGGGTGTGGGGATAGGGAATGGACATTGTGGTGCGGTGTGGGGATGCGGAATGGACAGTGTGGTGGGGTGCGGGAGTGGGGAATGGACATTGTGGTTGGGTGCAGGGATGGGGAATGGACATTGTGGTGGGGTGCGGGAGTAGGGTAAGGACATTGTGGTGGCGCGAGTGGATGGGGAATGGACACCGTGGTGGGGTGTGGGGATGGGGAATGGACAGTGAGGTGGGGTGTGGGAGTGTGGAATGGACATTGTGGTGGCGCGCGGGAGTAGGGTAAGGACATTGTGGTGGGGCGAGTGGATGGGGAATGGACATTGCGGTGGGGCGGGGGGATGGGGAATGGACATTGTGGGCCAGTGGGGAATGGACAATGTGGTGGGGTGCAGGAGTGGGGAATGGACATTGTGGTGGGGTGCGGGAGTGGGGAATGGACATTTTGGTGGGGTGCGGGAGTGGGGAATGGACATTGCGGTTGCGAAGGGGATGAGGAATGACATTGTGATGGGGCGCGGGGATCAGGAATGGACATTGTGGTGGGGTGCGGGAGTGGGAATGGACAGTGTGGTGGGGCGCAGGGATGGGGAATGGACAGTGTGGTGGGATGCGGGAGTGGGGAATGGACAGTGTGGTGGGATGCGGGAGTGGGGAATGGACAATGTGTTGGGGTGGCGGATTGGGGAATGGACATTGTGGTGGGGCACGGGGATGGGGAATGGACATTGTGGTGGGATGCGGGAGTGGGGAATGGACATTGTGGTGAGGCGCGGGATTGGGGAATGGACATTTTGGTGGGGTTCCGGGATGGCGAATGGACATTGTGGTGGGGCGCGGAGTTGGGGAATGGATATTGTGGTGGGATGCGGGAGTGGGGAATGGACATTGTGGTGGGGCGCGGGAGTGGGGAATGGACAGTGTGGTGGGTTTCGGGTGTGGGGAATGGACATTGTGGTGGGGTGTGGGGATATGGAATGGAAATTGTGGTGGGGTGCGGGAGTATGGAATGGACATTGTTGTGGGGTGGGGGAGTGGGGAATGGACGTTGTGGTGGCGTGGGGGAGTTGGGAATGGACATTGTGGTGGGGTGCAGGAGTGGGGAATGGACATTGTGGTGGGGTGCAGGTATGGAGAATGGACATTGTGGTGGGGCGCAGGAGTAGGGTAAGGACATTGTGGTGGGGCGAGGGGATGGGGAATGGACACTGTGGTGGGGTGTGGGGATAGGGAATGGACATTGTGGTGGGGCGCGGGATTGGGGAATGGACATTGTGGTGGGGTGCGGGAGCGAGAAAACGACGTTGTGGGGTGCGGGGGTGGGGAATGGACATTGTGGTGGGGTGCAGGATTGGGGAATGGACATTGTGGTGGGGTTCCGGGATGGCGAATGGACATTGTGGTGGGGCGCGGAGTTGGGGAATGGATATTGTGGTGGGATGCGGGAGTGGGGAATGGACATTGTGGTGGGGTGCGGGAGTAAGGAATGGACATTGTGGTGGGGCGCGGGAGTGGGGAATGGACATTGTGGTAGGATGCAGGAGTGGGGAATGGACATTGTGGTGGGGCGCGGGATTGGGGAATGGACATTTTGGTGGGGTTCCGGAATGGGGAATGGACATTGTGGTGGGGCGCGGAGTTGGGGAATGGATATTGTGGTGGGATGCGGGAGTGGGGAATGGACATTGTGGTGGGCCGCGGGAGTGGGGAATGGACATTGTGGTGGGGTGCGGGAGTGGGGAATGGACATTGTGGTTGGGTGCAGGGATGGGGAATGGACATTGTGGTGGGGTGTGGGAGTAGGGTAAGGACATTGTGGTGGCGCGAGTGGATGGGGAATGGACACCGTGGTGGGGTGTGGGGATGGGGAATGGACAGTGTGGTGGGGTGTGGGAGTGGGGAATGGACATTGTGGTGGCGCGCAGGAGTAGGGTAAGGACATTGTGGTGGGGCGAGTGGATGGGGAATGGACATTGCGGTGGGGCGTGGGGATGGGGAATGGACATTGTGGGCCAGTGGGGAATGGACAATGTGGTGGGGTGCAGGAGTGGGGAATGGACATTGTGGTGGGGTGCGGGAGTGGGGAATGGACATTGTGGTGGGGTGAGGGAGTGGGGAATGGACATTGCGGTTGCGAAGGGGATGAGGAATGACATTGTGATGGGGCGCGGGGATCAGGAATGGACATTGTGGTGGGGTGCGGGAGTGGGAATGGACAGTGTGGTGGGGCGCAGGGATGGGGAATGGACAGTGTGGTGGGATGCGGGAGTGGGGAATGGACAGTGTGCTGGGATGCGGGAGTTGGGAATGGACAATGTGTTGGGGTGGCGGATTGGGGAATGGACATTGTGGTGGGGCACGGGGATGGGGAATGGACATTGTGGTGGGATGCGGGAGTGGGGAATGGACATTGTGGTGAGGCGCGGGATTGGGGAATGGACATTTTGGTGGGGTTCCGGGATGGCGAATGGACATTGTGGTGGGGCGCGGAGTTGGGGAATGGATATTGTGGTGGGATGCGGGAGTGGGGAATGGACATTGTGTTGGAGGGCGTGAGTGGGGAATGGACAGAGTGGTGGGGTGCGGGGATGGGGAATAGACATTGTGTTGGGGCGCGGGAATGGGGAATGGACATTGTCGTGGGGTGCTGGGATGGGGAATGGACATTGTGGTGGGGCGCTGGAATGGGGAATGGACATTGTGGTGGGGCGCGGGAGTGGGGTAAGGACATTGTGGTGGGTTTCAGGAGTGGGGAATGGACAGTGTGGTGGGTTTCGGGAGTGGGGAATGGACAGTGTGGTGGGTTTCGGGAGTGGGGAATGGACATTGTGGTGGGCTGTGGGGATAGGGAATGGAAATTGTGGTGGGGTGCGGGAGTATGGAATAGACATTTTTGTGGGGTGGGGGAGTGGGGAATGGACATTGTGGTGGCGTGGGGGAGTTGGGCATGGACATTGTGGTGGGGTACGGGAGTGGGGAATGGACATTGTGGTGGGGTGCAGGTATGGAGAATGGACATTGTGGTGGGGCACAGGAGTAGGGTAAGGCCATTGTGGTGGGGCGAGGGGATGGGGAATGGACACTGTGGTGGGGTGTGGGGATAGGGAATGGACATTGTGGTGGGGCGCGGGATTGGGGAATGGACATTGTGGTGGGGTGCGGGAGCGAGAAAACGACATTGTGGGGTGCGGGGGTGGGGAATGGACATTGTGGTGGGGTTCCAGGATGGCGAATGGACATTGTGGAGTGGCGCGGAGTTGGGGAATGGACATTGTGGTGGGATGCGGGGATGGGGAATGGACATTGTGGTGGGGTGTGGGGATGGGGAATGGACATTGTGGTGGGGCGCGGGAATGGGGAATGGACATTGTGGTGGGGTGCGGGAGTGGGGAATGGACATTGTGGTGGGGTGCGGAAGTGGGGAATGGACATTTTGGTGGGGTGCGGGAGTGGGGAATGGACATTGCGGTTGCGAAGGGGTTGAGGAATGACATTGTGATGGGGCGCGGGGCTCGGGAATGGACATTTTGGTGGGGTGCGGGAGTGGGAATGGACAGTGTGGTGGGGCGCAGGGATGGGGAATGGACAGTGTGGTGGGATGCGGGAATGGGGAATGGACATTGTGGTGGGGCGCGGGAGTGGGGTAAGGACATTGTGGTGGGTTTCAGGAGTGGGGAATGGACAGTGTGGTGGGTTTCGGGTGTGGGGAATGGACAGTGTGGTGGGTTTCGGGAGTGGGGAATGGACATTGTGGTGGGGTGTGGGGATATGGAATGGAAATTGTGGTGGGGTGCGGGAGTATGGAATGGACATTGTTGTGGGGTGGGGGAGTGGGGAATGGACGTTGTGGTGGCGTGGGGGAGTTGGGAATGGACATTGTGGAGTGGCGCGGAGTTGGGGAATGGACATTGTGGTGGGATGCGGGGATGGGGAATGGACATTGTGGTGGGGTGTGGGGATGGGGAATGGACATTGTGGTGAGGCGCGGGAATGGGGAATGGACATTGTGGTGGGGTGCAGGAGTGGGGAATGGACATTGTGGTGTGGTGTGGGAGTGGGGAATGGACATTTTGGTGGGCTGCAGGAGTGGGGAATGGACATTGCGGTTGCGAAGGTGTTGAGGAATGACATTGTGATGGGGTGCGGGGCTCGGGAATGGACATTTTGGTGGGGTACGGGAGTGGGAATGGACAGTGTGGTGGGGCGCAGGGATGGGGAATGGACAGTGTGGTGGGATGCGCGAGTGGGGAATGGACAATGTGGTGGGGTGGCGGATTGGGGAATGGACATTGTGGTGGGGCACGGGGATGGGGAATGGACATTGTGGTTGGATGCGGGAGTGTGGAATGGACATTGTGGTGGGGCGCGGGATTGGGGAATGGACATTGTGGTGGGGTTCCGGGATGGCGAATGGACATTGTGGTGGGGCGCGGAGTTGGGGAATGCATATTGTGGTGGGATGCGGGATTGGGGAATGGACATTGTGGTGGGGTGCGGGAGTAGGGAATGGACATTGTGGTGGGGCGCGGGAGTGGGGAATGGACATTGTGGTGGAGGGCATGAGTGGGGAATGGACAGAGTGGTGGGGTGCGGGGATGGGGAATAGACATTGTGGTGGGACGCGGGAATGGGGAATGGACGTTGTGGTGGGGCGCGGGAATGGGGAATGAACATTGTGGTGGGGTGCGGGGAAGGGGAATGGACATTGTGGTGGGGAGCGGGAATGGGGAATGGACATTGTGGTGGGGTGCGGGAGTGGGGTAAGGACATTGTGGTGGTGTGCGGGGATCGGGAATGGACATTGTGGTGGTGCGCGGGAGTGGGAAATGGACATTGTGGTGGGGTGCGGGAGTGGGAAATGGACATTGTGGTGGGTTTCAGGAGTAGGGAATTGACAGTGTGGTGGGTTTCGGGAGTGGGGAATGGACATTGTGGTGGGGTGTGGGGATAGGGAATGGAAATTGTGGTGGGATGCGGGAGTATGGAATGGACATTGTGGTGGGGTACGGGAGTGGGGAATGGACATTGTGGTGGCGTGCAGGGATGGGAATGGACATTGTGGTGGGGCGCGGGAGTATGGTAAGCACATTGTGGTGGGGCGAGGGGATGGGGAATGGACAGTGTGGTAGGGTGTGAGAGTGGGGAATGGACATTGTGTGCCAGTGGGGAACGGACATTGTGGTGGGGTGCGGGAGTGGGGAATGGACATTGTGGTGGGGTGCGGGAGTGGGGAATGGACATTGTGGTGGGGCGCGGGTATTTGGAAAGGACATTGTGGTTGCGAAGGGGATGAGGAATGACATTGTGATGGGGCGCGGGGATGGGGAATGGATATTGTTTTGGGATGCGGGAGTGGCGAATGGACAATGTGGTGGGGTGGCGCATTGGGGAATGGACATTGTGGTGGGGCGCGGGAGCGAGAAAAGGACGTTGTTGTGGGGTGCGGGGCTGGGGAATGGACATTGTGGTGGGGTTCCGGTATGGCGAATGGACATTGTGGTGGAGCGCGGAGTTGGGGAATGGACATTGTGGTGGGATGCGGGAGTGGGGAATGGACATTGTGATGGGGTGCTGGAGGAGGGAATGGACATTGTGGTGGGCCGCGGGAGTGGGGAATGGACATTGTGGTGGAGCGCGTGAGTGGGGAATGGGCATTGTGGTGGGCTGCGGGGATGGGGAATAGACATTGTGGTGGGGCGCGGGAATGGGAAATGGACATTGTGGTGGGGTGCGTGAGTGGGGAATGGACAGTGTGGTGGGGTGCGGGGTTGGGGAATAGACATTGTGTTGGGGTGTGGAGTGGGGAATAGACATTGTGGCAGGGTGCGGGGATCAGGAATGGACATTGTGGTGGTGTGCGGGAGTGTGGAATGGACATTGTGGTGGGTTTCAGGAGTGGGGAATGGACAGTGTGGTGGGTTTCGGGGGTAGGGAATGGACATTGTGGTGGGGTGTGGGGATAGGGAATGGACATTGTGGTGGGGTGTGGGAGTATGAAATGGACATTGTTGTGGGGTGGGAGAGTGGGGAATGGACATTGTGGTGGCGTGGGGGAGTTGGGAATGGACATTGTGGTGGGGTGCAGGGATGGGGAATGGACATTGTGGTGGGGTGCGGGAGTAGGGTAAGGACATTGTGGTGGGGCGAGTGGATGGGGAATGGACACCGTGGTGGGGTGTGGGGATGGGGAATGGACATTGTGGTGGGGTGTGGGAGTGGGGAATGGACATTGTGGTGGGGCGCGGGAGTAGGGTAAGGACATTGTGGTGGGGTGTGGGGATGGGGAATGGACATTGCGGTGGGGCGTGGGGATGGGGAGTGGACATTGTGGGCCAGTGGGGAATGGACATTGTGATGGGGTGCGGGAGTGGGGAATGGACATTGTGGTGGGGTGCGGGAGTGGGGAATGGACATTTTGGTGGGGTGCGGGAGTGGGGAATGGACATTGCGATTGCGAAGGGGATGAGGAATGACATTGTGATGGGGCGCGGGGATCGGGAATGGACATTGTGGTGGGGTGCGGGAGTGGGGAATGGACATTGTGATGGGGTGCGAGAGTGGGAAATGGATATTGTGTTGGGGTGCGGGAGTGGGGAATGGACATTGTGGTGGGTTTCGGGAGTGGGAATGGACAGTGTGGTGGGTTTCGGGAGTGGGGAATGGACATTGTGGTGGGGTGTGGGGCTAGGGAATGGACATTGTGGTGGCGTGGCGGAGTTGGGAATGGACATTGTGTTGGGGTGCGGGAGTGGGGAATGGACATTGTGGTGAGGTGTGTGAGTGGGGAATGGACAGTTTGGTGGGGTGCGGGAGTGGGGAATGTACATTGTGGTGGGGTGTGGGAGTGGGCAATGGACATTGTGGTGGGGTGCGGGAGTATGGAATGGACATTGTGGTTGGGTGCGGGAGTGGGGAATGGTCATTGTGATGGGGCGCGGGGATTGGGAATGGACACTGTGGTGGAATGCGGGAGCATGGAATGGACATTGTGCTGGGACGCCCGGATGGGGAATGTACATTGTGGTAGGGTGCAAGAGTCGGGAATGGACATTGTGGTGGGGTGCGGATGTGGGGCATGGACATTTTTGTGGGACGCGCCGATGGGGAATGGACATTGTGGTGTGGCGCGGGGATGGGGTATGGGCATTGTGGAGGGGTGCGGGAATGGGGAATGGATAGTACGGTGGGGTGGAGGAGTGTGGAATAGGCATTGTAGTAGCGATGGTGATGAGGAATGGACATTGTGGTGGGGCGCGGGAGTGGGGAATGGAAACTGTGGCGGGATGCGGGAGTGGGGAATGGACAATATGTTGGGGTGGCGGATTGGGGAATGGACATTGTGGTGGGGCAAGGGGATGGGGAATGGACATTCTGGTGGGATGTGGGAGTGGGGAATGGACATTGTGGTGTGGCGCGGGATTGGGGAATGGACATTGTGGTGGGGTGCGGGAGCGAGAAAAGGATATTGTTGTCGGGTCCGGGGGTGAGGAATGGACAGTGTGGTGGGGTGCGGGAGTGGGGAATGGACATTGTGGTGGGGTGCGGGAGTGGGGAATGGACATTGTGGTGGGTTTCGGGAGTGGGGAATGGACAGTGTGGTGGGTTTCGGGAGTGGGGAAGGGACATTGTGATGGGGTGTGGGGATAGGGAACGGACATTGTTGTGGGGTGGGGGAGTGGGGAATGGACATTGTGGTGGCGTGGGGGAGTTGGGAATGGACATTGTGTTAGGGTGCGGGAGTGGGGAATGGACAGTGTGGTGGGGTGCGGGAGTGGGGAATGGACAGTGTAGTGGGGTACGGGAGTGGGCAATGGACAGTTTGGTGGGGTGCGGGCTTAGGGTAAGGACATTGTGGTGGGGCGAGGGGATGGGGAATGGACACTGTGGTGGGCTGTGCGGATGTGGAATGGACATTGTGGTGGGGTGTGGGTGTGGGGAATGGACAGTGTGGTGGGGTGCGGATGTGGGGCATGGAAATTGTCGTGGGACGCGCCGATGGGGAATGGATATTGTGGTGTGGCGCGGGGATGAGGTATGGGCATTGTGGAGGGGCGAGGGAATGGGGAATGGATAGTACGGTGGGGTGGAGGAGTGTGGAATAGGCATTGTGGTTGCGATGGTGATGAGGAATGGACATTGTGGTGGCGTGGGGAGTTGGGAATGGACATTGTGTTGGGGCGCGGGAGTGGGGAATGGACAGTGTGGTGGGGTGCGGGAGTGGGGAATGGACAGTGTGGTGGGGTGCGGGAGTGGGCAATGGACAGTGTGGTGGGGTTCGGGAGTGGGCAATGGACAGTGTGGTGGGGTGCGGGAGTAGGGTAAGGACATTGTGGTGGGGCGAGGGGATGGGGAATGGACACTGTGGTGGGGTGCGGGAGTGGGGAATGGACATTGTGGTGGGGTGCGGGAGTGGGAAATGGACAGTGTGGTGGGGCACGGGGATGGGGAATGGACATTGTGGGCCAGTGGGGAATGGACATTGTGGTGGGGTGCGGGAGTGGGGAATGGACATTGTGGTGGGGTGCGGGAATGGGAAATGGACAGTGTGGTGGGGCACGGGGATGGGGAATGGACATTGTGGTGGGATGTGGGAGTGGGGAATGTACATTGTGGTGCGGCGAGGGATTGGGGAATAGACATTGGGGTGGGGCGCGGGAGCGAGAAAAGGACGTTGTTGCGGGGTGCGGGGGTGGGGAATGGACATTGTGGTGGAGTTCCGGGAAGGCGAATGGACATTGTGGTGAGGCACGGAGTTGGGGAATGGACATTGTGTTGGGATGCGGGAGTGGGGATGGACATTGTGGTGGGGTGTGGTAGTGGGGAATGGACATTGTGGTGGAGGGCGAGAGTGGGGAATGGACAGAGTGGTGGGGTGCGGGGATGGGGAATAGACATTGTGGTGGCGTGCGGGGATGGCAAATAGACATTGTGGTGGTGTGCGGGAGTGGGAAATGGACATTGTGGTGGGTTTTGGGAGTGGGGAATGGACAGTGTGGTGGGTTTCGGGAGTGGGGAATGGACATTGTGGTGGGGTGCGGGAGTGGGGAATGGACATTGTGGTGGGGTGCGGAGTTGTGGAATGGACATTGTGGTGGGGCATGGGAGTGGGAATGGACATTGTGGTGGGGTGCGGGAGTGGGGAATGGACAGTGAGTTGAGGTGGGGGAGTGGGGAATGTACATTGTGGTGGGGCACGGAGTTGGGGAATGGACATTGTGGTGGGGTGCGGGGATGGGGAATGGACATTGTGGTGGGGTGCCGGAGTGGGGAATGGACATTGTGGTGGGGTGTGGGGATGGGGAAGGGACATTGTGGTGGGGTGTGGGAGTTGGGAATGGACATTGTGGTGGGGTGCGGGGATGGGGAATGGTCACAGCGGTGGGGCGTGTGGATGGGGAATGGACATTGTGGGCCAGTGGGGAATAGACATTGTGGTGGGGTGCGGGTGTCGGAAAAGAACATTGTGGTGGGGTGCGGGAGTGGGAAATGGACATTGTGGTGGGATGCGGGAGTGGGGAATGGACATTGTGGTGGGGAGCGGGAGTGGGGAATGGACATTGTGGTGGGGCGAGTGGATGGGGAATGGACACCGTGGTGGGGTGTGGGGATGGGGAATGGACAGTGTGGTGGGATGCGGGAGTGGGGATGGACATTGTGGTGGGGTGTGGTAGTGGGGAATGGACATTGTGGTGGGCCGCGGGAGTGGGGATGGACATTGTGGTGGAGGGCGAGAGTGGGGAATGGACAGAGTGGTGGGGTGCGGGGATGGGGAATAGACATTGTGGTGGCGTGCGGGGATGGCAAATAGACATTGTGGTGGTGTGCGGGAGTGGGAAATGGACATTGTGGTGGGTTTTGGGAGTGGGGAATGGACAGTGTGGTGGGTTTCGGGAGTGGGGAATGGACATTGTGGTGGGGTGTGGGGATAGGGAATGGACATTGTGGTGGGGTGCGGGAGTGGGGAATGGACATTGTGGTGGGGTGCGGAGTTGTGGAATGGACATTGTGGTGGGGCATGGGAGTGGGAATGGACATTGTGGTGGGGTGCGGGAGTGGGGAATGGACAGTGAGTTGAGGTGGGGGAGTGGGGAATGTACATTGTGGTGGGGCGCGGAGTTGGGGAATGGACATTGTGGTGGGGTGCGGGGATGGGGAATGGACATTGTGGTGGGGTGCCGGAGTGGGGAATGGACATTGTGGTGGGGTGTGGGGATGGGGAAGGGACATTGTGGTGGGTTGTGGGAGTTGGGAATGGACATTGTGGTGGGGTGCGGGGATGGGGAATGGTCACAGCAGTGGGGCGTGTGGATGGGGAATGGACATTGTGGGCCAGTGGGGAATAGACATTGTGGTGGGGTGCGGGTGTCGGGAAAGAACATTGTGGTGGGGTGCGGGAGTGGGAAATGGACATTGTGGTGGGATGCGGGAGTGGGGAATGGACATTGTGGTGGGGAGCGGGAGTGGGGAATGGACATTGTGGTGGGGCGAGTGGATGGGGAATGGACACCGTGGTGGGGTGTGGGGATGGGGAATGGACAGTGTGGTGGGATGCGGGAGTGGGGAATGGACAGTGTGTTGGGATGCGGGAGTTGGGAATGGACAATGTGGTGGGGTGGAGGATTGGGGAATGGACATTGTGGTGGGGCACGGGGATGGGGAATGGACATTGTGGTGGAGCGCGGGATTGGGGAATGGACATTGTGGTGGGGTTCCGGGATAGCGAATGGACATTGTGGTGGGGCGCGGAGTTGGGGAATGGATATTGTGGTGGGATGCGGGAGTGGGGAATGGACATTGTGGTGGGGTGCGGGAGTAGGGAATGGACATTGTGGTGGGGCGCGGGAGTCGGGAATGGACATTGTGGTGGAGGGCGTGAGTGGGGAATGGACATTTTGGTGGGATGCGGGAGTGGGGAATGGACATTGCGGTTGCGAAGGGGATGAGGAATGACATTGTGATGGGGCACGGGGGTCGGGAATGGACATTGTGGTGGGGTGCGGGAGAGGGAATGGACAGTGTGGTGGGATGTGGGAGTGGGGAATGGACAATGTGATGGGGTGGCGGATTGGGGAATGGACATTGTGGTGGGGCACGGGGATGGGGAATGGACATTGTGGTGGGATGCGAGAGTGGGGAATGGACATTGTGGTGGGGCTCGGGATTGGGGAATGGACATTGTGGTGGGGTTCCGGGATGGCGAATGGACATTGTGGTGGGGCGCGGAGTTGGGGAATGGATATTGTGGTGGGATGCGGGAGTGGGGAATGGACATTGTGGTGGGGTGCGGGAGTAGGGAATGGACATTGTGGTGGGGCGCGGGAGTGCGGAATGGACATTGTGGTGGAGGGCGTGAGTGCGGAATGGACAGAGTGGTGGGGTGCGGTGATGGGGAATAGACATTGTGGTGGGGCGCAGGAATGGGGAATGGACATTGTGGTGGGGTGCGGGGATGGGGAATGGACATTGTGGTGGGGCGCAGGAATGGGGAATGGACATTGTGGTGGGGCGCGGGAGTGGGGTAAGGACATTGTGGTGGTGTGTGGGTATCGGGAATGGACATTGTGGTGGTGTGCGGGAGTGGGAAATGGACATTGTGGTGGAGTGCGGGAGTGGGGAATGGACATTGTGGTGGGTTTCAGGAGTGGGGAATGGACAGTATGGTGGGTTTCGGGAGTGGGGAATGGACATTGTGGTGGGGTGTGGGGATAGGGAATGGAAATTGTGGTGGGGTGCGGGAGTATGGAATGGACATTGTTGTGGGGTGGGGGAGTGGGGAATGGACATTGTGGTGGCGTGGGGAGTTGGGAATGGACATTGTGGTGGGGCGCGGGATTGGGGAATGGACATTGTGGTGGGGTTCCGGGAATGGACATTGTGGTGGGGTGCTGTAGTGGGGAATGGACATTGTGGTGTGGCATGGGAGTGGGGAATGGACAGTGAGTTGAGGTGGGGGAGTGTGGAAATGACATTGTGGTGGGGTGTGGGGATGGGGAATGTACAGTGTGGTGGGCTATGCGAGTGGGGAATAGACATTGTGGTGGGGTGTGGGGATGGGGAATGGACATTGCGGTGGGGCGTGGGGATGGGGAATGGACTTTGTGGGCCAGTGGGGAATGGACATTGTGGTGGGGTGCGGGAGTGGGGAATGGACATTGTGGTGGGGTGCCGGAGTGGGGAATGGACATTGTGGTGGGGCGCGGGACTGGGGAATGGAAATTGTGGTGGGGGCGCGGCAGCGAGAAAAGGACGTTGTTGTGGGGTTCGGGGGTGGGGAATTCACATTGTGGTGGGGTTCCGGGATGGCGAATGGACATTGTGGTGGAGCGCGGAGTTGGGGAATGGACATTGTGGTGGTATGCGGGAGTAGGGAATGGACATTGCGGTGGGGTGTGGGGATGGGGAATGGACATTGTGGTCCAGTGGGGAATGGACATTGTGGTGGGGTGCGGGAGTGGGGATTGGACATTGTGGTGGGGTTCGGGGATGGGGAATAGACATTGTGGTTGGGCGCGGGAATGGGGAATGGACATTGTGGTGTGATGCGGGAGTGGGGAATGGACATTGTGGTGGGGTGCGGGGATGGGGAATGGACAGTGTGGTGGGGTGCGTGAGTGGGGAGTGGACAGTGTGGTGGGGTGCGGGGATGGGGAATGGACATTGTGGTGGGGTGCGGGAGTGGGGAATGGACATTGTGGTGGGGTGCGGGGATGGGGAATGGACAGTGTGGTGGATTGCGGGGTTGGGGAATAGACATTGTGGTGGGGTGTGGAGTGGGGAATGGACATTGTGTTGGGATGCGGGAGTGGGGAATGGACAATGTGGTGGGGTGGCGGATTGGGGAATGGACATTGTGGTGGGGCACGGGGATGGGGAATGGACATTGTGGTGGTGCGCAGGAGTGGGAAATGGACATTGTGGTGGGGTGCGGGAATGGGGAATGGTCATTGTGGTGGGTTTCAGGAGTGGGGAATGGACATTGTGGTGGGTTTCGGGAGTGGGGAATGGACAGTATGGTGGGTTTCGGGAGTGGGGAATGGACATTGTGGTGGGGTGTGGGGATAGGGAATGGAAATTGTGGTGGGGTGCGGGAGTTTGGAATGGACATTGTTGTGGGGTGGGGGAGTTGGGAATGGACATTGTGGTGGCGTGGGGAGTTGGGAATGGACATTGTGGTGGGGTGTGGGAGTGGGGAATGGACATTGTGGTGGGGTGCAGGGATGGGGAATGGACATTGTGGTGGGGCGCGGGAGTAGGGTAAGGACATTGTGGTGGGGCGAGGGGATGGGGAATGGACACTGTGGTGGAGTGTGGGGATAGGGAATGGACATTGTGGTGGGGCGCGGGATTGGGGAATGGACATTGTGGTGGGGCGCGAGAGCGAGAAAACGACGTTGTTGTGGGGTGCGGGGGTGGGGAATGGACATTGTGGTGGGGTTCCGGGATGGCGAATGGACATTTTGGTGGGTTGCGGGGATGGGGAATGGACATTGTGGTGGGGCGCGGGAATGGGGAATGGACATTGTGGTGGGGCGCGGGAATGGGGAATGGACATTGTGGTGGGTTGCTGTAGTGGGGAATGGACATTGTGGTGGGGCATGGGAGAGGGGAATGGACAGTGAGTTGAGGTGGGGGAGTGTGGAAATGACATTGTGGTGGGGTGTGGGGATGGGGAATGGACATTGCGGTGGGGCGTGGGGATGGGGAATGGACATTGTGGTGGGGCGCGGGATTGGGGAATAGACATTGTGGTGGGGCGCGGGAATGGGGAATGGACATTGTGGTGGGTTGCTGTAGTGGGGAATGGACATTGTGGTGGGGCATGGGAGAGGGGAATGGACAGTGAGTTGAGGTGGGGGAGTGTGGAAATGACATTGTGGTGGGGTGTGGGGATGGGGAATGGACAGTGTGGTAGGGTGTGAGAGTGGGGAATGGACATTGTGGTGGGGTGTGGGGATGGGGAATGGACATTGCGGTGGGGCGTGGGGATGGGGAATGGACATTGTGGTGGGGCGCGGGATTGGGGAATAGACATTTTGGTGGGGCGCGGGGAATGGACATTGTGGTGGGGTGCGGGAGTGGGGAATGGACATTGTGGTGGGGCGCGGGATTGGGGAATAGACATTGGGGTGGGGCGCGGGAGGGAGAAAAGGACGTTGTTGTGGGGTTCGGGGGTGGGGAATGCACATTGTGGTGGGGTTCCGGGATGGCGAATGGACATTGAGGTGGTGCGCGGAGTTGGGGAATAGACATTGTGGTGGGATGCGGGAGTGGGGAATGGACATTGCGGTGGGGCGTGGGGATGGGGAATGGACATTGTGGGCCAGTGGGGAATGGACATTGTGGTGGGGTGCGGGAGTGGGGAATGGACATTGTGGTGGGGTGCGGGGATGGGGAATAGACATTGTGGTGGGGCGCGGCAATGGGGAATGGACATTGTGGTGGGGTGCGGGGATGAGTAATTCACATTGTGGTGTGGCGCGGGAATGGGGAATGGACATTGTGGTGGGGTGCGTGAGTGGGGAATGGACAGTGTGGTGGGGTGCGGGGATGGGGAATGGACATTGTGGTGGAGTGCGGGAGTGGGGAATGGACATTGTGGTGGGGTGCGGGGATGGGGAATGGACAGTGTGGTGGGGTGCGGGGATGGGGAATGCACATTGTGTTGGGGTGCGGGGATGGGGAATGGACAGTGTGGTGGGGTGCGGGGATGGGGAATAGACATCGTGGTGGGGTGTGGAGTGGGGAATGGACATTGTGGTGGGGCGCGGGAGTGGGTAAGGACATTGTGGTGGTGTGCGGGGATCAGGAATGGACATTGTGGTGGTGCGCGGGAGTGGGAAATGGACATTGTTGTGGGGTGCGGGAGTGGAGAATGGACATTGTGGTGTGTTTTGGGAGTGGGGAATGGACATTGTGGTGGGTTTCGGGAGTGGGGAATGGACAGTGTGGTGGGTTTCGGGAGTGGGGAATGGACATTGTGGTGGGGTGTGGGGACAGGGAATGGACATTGTGGTGGGGTGCGGGAGTATGGAATGGACATTGTTGTGGGGTGGGGGAGTGGGGAATGGACATTGTGGTGGCGTGGGGGAGTTGGGAATGGACATTGTGGTAGGGTGCAGGGATGGGGAATGGACATTGTGGTGGGGTGCGGGAGTAAGGTAAGGACATTGTGGTGGGGCGAGTGGATGGGGAATGGACACCGTGGTGGGGTGTGGGGATGGGGAATGGACATTGTGGTGGCGTGGGGGAGTTGGGAATGGACATTGTGTTAGGGTGCGGGAGTGGGGAATGGACAGTGTGGTGGGGTGCGGGAGTGGGGAATGGACAGTGTAGTGGGGTACGGGAGTGGGCAATGGACAGTTTGGTGGGGTGCGGGCTTAGGGTAAGGACATTGTGGTGGGGCGAGGGGATGGGGAATGGACACTGTGGTGGGCTGTGCGGATGTGGAATGGACATTGTGGTGGGGTGTGGGTGTGGGGAATGGACAGTGTGGTGGGGTGCGGATGTGGGGCATGGAAATTGTCGTGGGACGCGCCGATGGGGAATGGATATTGTGGTGTGGCGCGGGGATGAGGTATGGGCATTGTGGAGGGGCGAGGGAATGGGGAATGGATAGTACGGTGGGGTGGAGGAGTGTGGAATAGGCATTGTGGTTGCGATGGTGATGAGGAATGGACATTGTGGTGGCGTGGGGAGTTGGGAATGGACATTGTGTTGGGGCGCGGGAGTGGGGAATGGACAGTGTGGTGGGGTGCGGGAGTGGGGAATGGACAGTGTGGTGGGGTGCGGGAGTGGGCAATGGACAGTGTGGTGGGGTTCGGGAGTGGGCAATGGACAGTGTGGTGGGGTGCGGGAGTAGGGTAAGGACATTGTGGTGGGGCGAGGGGATGGGGAATGGACACTGTGGTGGGGTGCGGGAGTGGGGAATGGACATTGTGGTGGGGTGCGGGAGTGGGAAATGGACAGTGTGGTGGGGCACGGGGATGGGGAATGGACATTGTGGGCCAGTGGGGAATGGACATTGTGGTGGGGTGCGGGAGTGGGGAATGGACATTGTGGTGGGGTGCGGGAATGGGAAATGGACAGTGTGGTGGGGCACGGGGATGGGGAATGGACATTGTGGTGGGATGTGGGAGTGGGGAATGTACATTGTGGTGCGGCGAGGGATTGGGGAATAGACATTGGGGTGGGGCGCGGGAGCGAGAAAAGGACGTTGTTGCGGGGTGCGGGGGTGGGGAATGGACATTGTGGTGGAGTTCCGGGAAGGCGAATGGACATTGTGGTGAGGCACGGAGTTGGGGAATGGACATTGTGTTGGGATGCGGGAGTGGGGATGGACATTGTGGTGGGGTGTGGTAGTGGGGAATGGACATTGTGGTGGAGGGCGAGAGTGGGGAATGGACAGAGTGGTGGGGTGCGGGGATGGGGAATAGACATTGTGGTGGCGTGCGGGGATGGCAAATAGACATTGTGGTGGTGTGCGGGAGTGGGAAATGGACATTGTGGTGGGTTTTGGGAGTGGGGAATGGACAGTGTGGTGGGTTTCGGGAGTGGGGAATGGACATTGTGGTGGGGTGCGGGAGTGGGGAATGGACATTGTGGTGGGGTGCGGAGTTGTGGAATGGACATTGTGGTGGGGCATGGGAGTGGGAATGGACATTGTGGTGGGGTGCGGGAGTGGGGAATGGACAGTGAGTTGAGGTGGGGGAGTGGGGAATGTACATTGTGGTGGGGCACGGAGTTGGGGAATGGACATTGTGGTGGGGTGCGGGGATGGGGAATGGACATTGTGGTGGGGTGCCGGAGTGGGGAATGGACATTGTGGTGGGGTGTGGGGATGGGGAAGGGACATTGTGGTGGGGTGTGGGAGTTGGGAATGGACATTGTGGTGGGGTGCGGGGATGGGGAATGGTCACAGCGGTGGGGCGTGTGGATGGGGAATGGACATTGTGGGCCAGTGGGGAATAGACATTGTGGTGGGGTGCGGGTGTCGGAAAAGAACATTGTGGTGGGGTGCGGGAGTGGGAAATGGACATTGTGGTGGGATGCGGGAGTGGGGAATGGACATTGTGGTGGGGAGCGGGAGTGGGGAATGGACATTGTGGTGGGGCGAGTGGATGGGGAATGGACACCGTGGTGGGGTGTGGGGATGGGGAATGGACAGTGTGGTGGGATGCGGGAGTGGGGATGGACATTGTGGTGGGGTGTGGTAGTGGGGAATGGACATTGTGGTGGGCCGCGGGAGTGGGGATGGACATTGTGGTGGAGGGCGAGAGTGGGGAATGGACAGAGTGGTGGGGTGCGGGGATGGGGAATAGACATTGTGGTGGCGTGCGGGGATGGCAAATAGACATTGTGGTGGTGTGCGGGAGTGGGAAATGGACATTGTGGTGGGTTTTGGGAGTGGGGAATGGACAGTGTGGTGGGTTTCGGGAGTGGGGAATGGACATTGTGGTGGGGTGTGGGGATAGGGAATGGACATTGTGGTGGGGTGCGGGAGTGGGGAATGGACATTGTGGTGGGGTGCGGAGTTGTGGAATGGACATTGTGGTGGGGCATGGGAGTGGGAATGGACATTGTGGTGGGGTGCGGGAGTGGGGAATGGACAGTGAGTTGAGGTGGGGGAGTGGGGAATGTACATTGTGGTGGGGCGCGGAGTTGGGGAATGGACATTGTGGTGGGGTGCGGGGATGGGGAATGGACATTGTGGTGGGGTGCCGGAGTGGGGAATGGACATTGTGGTGGGGTGTGGGGATGGGGAAGGGACATTGTGGTGGGTTGTGGGAGTTGGGAATGGACATTGTGGTGGGGTGCGGGGATGGGGAATGGTCACAGCAGTGGGGCGTGTGGATGGGGAATGGACATTGTGGGCCAGTGGGGAATAGACATTGTGGTGGGGTGCGGGTGTCGGGAAAGAACATTGTGGTGGGGTGCGGGAGTGGGAAATGGACATTGTGGTGGGATGCGGGAGTGGGGAATGGACATTGTGGTGGGGAGCGGGAGTGGGGAATGGACATTGTGGTGGGGCGAGTGGATGGGGAATGGACACCGTGGTGGGGTGTGGGGATGGGGAATGGACAGTGTGGTGGGATGCGGGAGTGGGGAATGGACAGTGTGTTGGGATGCGGGAGTTGGGAATGGACAATGTGGTGGGGTGGAGGATTGGGGAATGGACATTGTGGTGGGGCACGGGGATGGGGAATGGACATTGTGGTGGAGCGCGGGATTGGGGAATGGACATTGTGGTGGGGTTCCGGGATAGCGAATGGACATTGTGGTGGGGCGCGGAGTTGGGGAATGGATATTGTGGTGGGATGCGGGAGTGGGGAATGGACATTGTGGTGGGGTGCGGGAGTAGGGAATGGACATTGTGGTGGGGCGCGGGAGTCGGGAATGGACATTGTGGTGGAGGGCGTGAGTGGGGAATGGACATTTTGGTGGGATGCGGGAGTGGGGAATGGACATTGCGGTTGCGAAGGGGATGAGGAATGACATTGTGATGGGGCACGGGGGTCGGGAATGGACATTGTGGTGGGGTGCGGGAGAGGGAATGGACAGTGTGGTGGGATGTGGGAGTGGGGAATGGACAATGTGATGGGGTGGCGGATTGGGGAATGGACATTGTGGTGGGGCACGGGGATGGGGAATGGACATTGTGGTGGGATGCGAGAGTGGGGAATGGACATTGTGGTGGGGCTCGGGATTGGGGAATGGACATTGTGGTGGGGTTCCGGGATGGGGAATGGACATTGTGGTGGGGCGCGGAGTTGGGGAATGGATATTGTGGTGGGATGCGGGAGTGGGGAATGGACATTGTGGTGGGGTGCGGGAGTAGGGAATGGACATTGTGGTGGGGCGCGGGAGTGCGGAATGGACATTGTGGTGGAGGGCGTGAGTGCGGAATGGACAGAGTGGTGGGGTGCGGTGATGGGGAATAGACATTGTGGTGGGGCGCAGGAATGGGGAATGGACATTGTGGTGGGGTGCGGGGATGGGGAATGGACATTGTGGTGGGGCGCAGGAATGGGGAATGGACATTGTGGTGGGGCGCGGGAGTGGGGTAAGGACATTGTGGTGGTGTGTGGGTATCGGGAATGGACATTGTGGTGGTGCGCGGGAGTGGGAAATGGACATTGTGGTGGAGTGCGGGAGTGGGGAATGGACATTGTGGTGGGTTTCAGGAGTGGGGAATGGACAGTATGGTGGGTTTCGGGAGTGGGGAATGGACATTGTGGTGGGGTGTGGGGATAGGGAATGGAAATTGTGGTGGGGTGCGGGAGTATGGAATGGACATTGTTGTGGGGTGGGGGAGTGGGGAATGGACATTGTGGTGGCGTGGGGAGTTGGGAATGGACATTGTGGTGGGGCGCGGGATTGGGGAATGGACATTGTGGTGGGGTTCCGGGAATGGACATTGTGGTGGGGTGCTGTAGTGGGGAATGGACATTGTGGTGTGGCATGGGAGTGGGGAATGGACAGTGAGTTGAGGTGGGGGAGTGTGGAAATGACATTGTGGTGGGGTGTGGGGATGGGGAATGTACAGTGTGGTGGGCTATGCGAGTGGGGAATAGACATTGTGGTGGGGTGTGGGGATGGGGAATGGACATTGCGGTGGGGCGTGGGGATGGGGAATGGACTTTGTGGGCCAGTGGGGAATGGACATTGTGGTGGGGTGCGGGAGTGGGGAATGGACATTGTGGTGGGGTGCCGGAGTGGGGAATGGACATTGTGGTGGGGCGCGGGACTGGGGAATGGAAATTGTGGTGGGGCGCGGCAGCGAGAAAAGGACGTTGTTGTGGGGTTCGGGGGTGGGGAATTCACATTGTGGTGGGGTTCCGGGATGGCGAATGGACATTGTGGTGGAGCGCGGAGTTGGGGAATGGACATTGTGGTGGTATGCGGGAGTAGGGAATGGACATTGCGGTGGGGTGTGGGGATGGGGAATGGACATTGTGGTCCAGTGGGGAATGGACATTGTGGTGGGGTGCGGGAGTGGGGATTGGACATTGTGGTGGGGTTCGGGGATGGGGAATAGACATTGTGGTTGGGCGCGGGAATGGGGAATGGACATTGTGGTGTGATGCGGGAGTGGGGAATGGACATTGTGGTGGGGTGCGGGGATGGGGAATGGACAGTGTGGTGGGGTGCGTGAGTGGGGAGTGGACAGTGTGGTGGGGTGCGGGGATGGGGAATGGACATTGTGGTGGGGTGCGGGAGTGGGGAATGGACATTGTGGTGGGGTGCGGGGATGGGGAATGGACAGTGTGGTGGATTGCGGGGTTGGGGAATAGACATTGTGGTGGGGTGTGGAGTGGGGAATGGACATTGTGTTGGGATGCGGGAGTGGGGAATGGACAATGTGGTGGGGTGGCGGATTGGGGAATGGACATTGTGGTGGGGCACGGGGATGGGGAATGGACATTGTGGTGGTGCGCAGGAGTGGGAAATGGACATTGTGGTGGGGTGCGGGAATGGGGAATGGTCATTGTGGTGGGTTTCAGGAGTGGGGAATGGACATTGTGGTGGGTTTCGGGAGTGGGGAATGGACAGTATGGTGGGTTTCGGGAGTGGGGAATGGACATTGTGGTGGGGTGTGGGGATAGGGAATGGAAATTGTGGTGGGGTGCGGGAGTTTGGAATGGACATTGTTGTGGGGTGGGGGAGTTGGGAATGGACATTGTGGTGGCGTGGGGAGTTGGGAATGGACATTGTGGTGGGGTGTGGGAGTGGGGAATGGACATTGTGGTGGGGTGCAGGGATGGGGAATGGACATTGTGGTGGGGTGCGGGAGTAGGGTAAGGACATTGTGGTGGGGCGAGGGGATGGGGAATGGACACTGTGGTGGAGTGTGGGGATAGGGAATGGACATTGTGGTGGGGCGCGGGATTGGGGAATGGACATTGTGGTGGGGCGCGAGAGCGAGAAAACGACGTTGTTGTGGGGTGCGGGGGTGGGGAATGGACATTGTGGTGGGGTTCCGGGATGGCGAATGGACATTTTGGTGGGTTGCGGGGATGGGGAATGGACATTGTGGTGGGGCGCGGGAATGGGGAATGGACATTGTGGTGGGGCGCGGCAATGGGGAATGGACATTGTGGTGGGTTGCTGTAGTGGGGAATGGACATTGTGGTGGGGCATGGGAGAGGGGAATGGACAGTGAGTTGAGGTGGGGGAGTGTGGAAATGACATTGTGGTGGGGTGTGGGGATGGGGAATGGACATTGCGGTGGGGCGTGGGGATGGGGAATGGACATTGTGGTGGGGCGCGGGATTGGGGAATAGACATTGTGGTGGGGTGCGGGGATGGGGAATGCACATTGTGTTGGGGTGCGGGGATGGGGAATGGACAGTGTGGTGGGGTGCGGGGATGGGGAATAGACATCGTGGTGGGGTGTGGAGTGGGGAATGGACATTGTGGTGGGGCGCGGGAGTGGGTAAGGACATTGTGGTGGTGTGCGGGGATCAGGAATGGACATTGTGGTGGTGCGCGGGAGTGGGAAATGGACATTGTTGTGGGGTGCGGGAGTGGAGAATGGACATTGTGGTGTGTTTTGGGAGTGGGGAATGGACATTGTGGTGGGTTTCGGGAGTGGGGAATGGACAGTGTGGTGGGTTTCGGGAGTGGGGAATGGACATTGTGGTGGGGTGTGGGGACAGGGAATGGACATTGTGGTGGGGTGCGGGAGTATGGAATGGACATTGTTGTGGGGTGGGGGAGTGGGGAATGGACATTGTGGTGGCGTGGGGGAGTTGGGAATGGACATTGTGGTAGGGTGCAGGGATGGGGAATGGACATTGTGGTGGGGTGCGGGAGTAAGGTAAGGACATTGTGGTGGGGCGAGTGGATGGGGAATGGACACCGTGGTGGGGTGTGGGGATGGGGAATGGACAGTGTGGTGGGGTGTGGGAGTGGGGAATGGACATTGTGGTGGGGCGTGGGAGTAGGGTAAGGACATTGTGGTGGGGTGTGGGGATGGGGAATGGACATTGCGGTGGGGCGTGGGGATGGGGAATGGACATTGTGGGCCAGTGGGGACTGGACATTGTGGTGGGGTGCGGGAGTGGGGAATGGACATTGTGGTGGGGTGCGGGAGTGGGGAATGGACATTTTGGTGGGGTGCGGGAGTGGGGAATGGACATTGCGGTTGCGAAGGGGATGAGGAATAACATTGTGATGGGGCGCGGGGATCGGGAATGGACATTGTGGTGGGGTGCGGGAGTGGGAATAGACAGTGTGGTGGGGTGCGGGAGTGGGGAAAGGACATTGTGGTTACGAAGGGGATGAGGAATGACATTGTGATGGTGCGCGGGGATGGGGAATGGACATTGTGATGGGGCGCGGGGATGTGGAATGTACAGTGCGGTGGGATGCGGGAGTGGGGAATGGACAGTGTGGTGGGATGCGGGAGTGGGGAATGGACAATGTGGTGGGGTGGCCGATTGGGGAATGGACATTGTGGTGGGGCATGGAGATGGGGAATGGACATTATGTTGGGATGCGGGAGTGGGGAGTGGACATTGTGGTGGGGTGCGGGGATGGGGAATGGACAGTGTGGTGGGGTGCAGGGATGGGGAATGCACATTGTGGTGGGGTGCGGGGATGGGGAATGGACAGTGTGGTGGGGTGCAGGGATGGGGAATAGACATTGTGGTGGGGTGTGGACTGGGGAATGGACATTGTGGTGGGGCGCGGGAGTGGGTAAGGACATTGTGGTGGTGTGCGGGGATCAGGAATGGACATTGTGGTGGTGCGCGGGAGTGGGAAATGGACATTGTGGTGGGGTGCGGGAGTGGGGAATGGACATTGTGGTGGGTTTCGGGAGTGGGGAATGGACAGTGTGGTGGGTTTCGGGAGAGGGGAATGGACATTGTGGTGGGGTGTGGGGATAGGGAATGGACATTGTGGTGGGGTGCGGGAGTATGGAATGGACATTGTTGTGGGGTGGGGGAGTGGGGAATGGACATTGTGGTGGCGTGGGGGAGTTGGGAATGGACATTGTGGTGGGGTGCAGGGATGGGGAATGGACATTGTGGTGGGGTACGGAAGTAAGGTAGGAAATTGTGGTGGGGCGAGTGGATGGGGAATGGACACCGTGGTGGGGTGTGGGGATGGGGAATGGACATTGTGGTGGGGCGTGGGAGTAGGGTAAGGACATTGTGGTGGGGTGTGGGGATGGGGAATGGACATTGCGGTGGGGCGTGGGGATGGGGAATGGACATTGTGGGCCAGTGGGGACTGTACATTGTGGTGGGGTGCGGGAGTGGCGAATGGACATTGTGGTGGGGTGCGGGAGTGGGGAATGGACATTGTGCTGGAGTGCGGGAGTGGGGAATGGACATTTTGGTGGGGTGCGGGAGTGGGGAATGCACATTGCGGTTGCGAAGGGGATGAGGAATGACATTGTGATGGAGCGTGGGGATCGGGAATGGACATTGTGGTGGGGTGCGGGAGTGGGAATGGACAGTGTGGTGGGGTGCGGGAGTGGGGAAAGGCCATTGTGGTTATGAAGGGGATGAGGAATGACATTGTGATGGGGCGTGGGGATAGGGAATGGACATTGTGATGGGGCGCGGGGATGGGGAATATACAGTGTGGTGGGATGCGGGAGTGGGGAATGGACAGTGTGGTGGGATGCGGGAGTGGGGAATGGACAATGTGGTGGGGTGGCGGATTGGGGAATGGACATTGTGGTGGGGCACGGGGATGGGGAATGGACAGTGTGGTGGGGTGCAGGAGTAGGGAATGGACATTGTAGTTGCGAAGTGGATGAGGAATGACATTGTGGTGGGGCGCGGGGATGAGGAATGGACATTGTGGTAGGTTGCGGGAGTGGGGAATGGACATTGTGGTGGGGCGGGGGGATGGAGAATGGACAGTGTGGTGGGGTGCGGGGATGGGGAATGGACATTCTGGTGGGGTGCGGGAGTGGGGAGTGGACATTGTGGTGGGGTGCGGGAGTGGGGAATGCACATTGTGGTGGGGTGGGGGAGTATGGAATGGACATTGTTATGGGGTGGGGGAGTGGGGAATGGACATTGTGGTGGGGCGCGGGAGTGAGAAGTGGACAGTGTGGTGGGGTGCGGGGATGGGGAATTTACAACGTGGTGGGGTACAGGAGTGAGGAACGGATATTGTAGTGGGGTGCGTGAGTGTGGAATGGACATTGTGGTGGGGTGGGGAATGGACATTGTGGTGGGGTGCGGGGATGGGGAATGGACATTGTGGTGGGGTGCAGGGATGGGGAATGGACATTCTGGTGGGACGCGCGGATGGGGAATGGACATTGTGGTGTGGTCTGGGGACGGGGAATGTACAGTGTGGTGGGGTGCAGGAGTGGGGAATGGACATTGTGGTGAGGCGCGGGAGTGGGGAATAGACATTGTGGTGGGGTGCAGGAGTGTGGAATGGACATTGTGGTGGGGCGCGGGAGTGGGGAATGGTCATTGTGGTGGGGTGCGGGAGTGGGGAATGGACAGTGTGGTGGGGCGCGGGAGTGGGGAATGGACAGTGTGGTGGGGCGTGGGAGTGTGGAATGGACATTGTGGTGGGGTGGAGGAATGGGGAATGGACATTGTGGTGGGGCAAGTGTGTGGGGAATGGACATTGTGGTGGGGTGGCGGAATGGGGAAAGGACATTGTTGTGGAGTGCGGGAGTGGAAAATGGACATTGTGATGGAGCGCGGGGATGGGGAATGGACATTGTGGTGGGGTGCGGGAATGGGGAATGCACATTGTGGTGGGGTGGGGGAGTATGGAATGGACATTGTTATGGGGTGGGGGAGTGGGGAATGGACATTGTGGTGGGGCGCGGGAGTGAGAAGTGGACAGTGTGGTGGGGTGCGGGGATGGGGAATTTACAACGTGGTGGGGTACAGGAGTGAGGAACGGATATTGTAGTGGGGTGCGTGAGTGTGGAATGGACATTGTGGTGGGGTGGGGAATGGACATTGTGGTGGGGTGCGGGGATGGGGAATGGACATTGTGGTGGGGTGCAGGGATGGGGAATGGACATTCTGGAAGGACGCGCGGATGGGGAATGGACATTGTGGTGTGGTCTGGGGACGGGGAATGTACAGTGTGGTGGGGTGCAGGAGTGGGGAATGGACATTGTGGTGGGGCGCGGGAGTGGGGAATAGACATTGTGGTGGGGTGCAGGAGTGTGGAATGGACATTGTGGTGGGGCGCGGGAGTGGGGAATGGTCATTGTGGTGGGGCGCGGGAGTGGGGAATGGACAGTGTGGTGGGGCGCGGGAGTGGGGAATGGACAGTGTGGTGGGGCGTGGGAGTGTGGAATGGACATTGTGGTGGGGTGGAGGAATGGGGAATGGACATTGTGGTGGGGCAAGTGTGTGGGGAATGGACATTGTGGTGGGGTGGCGGAATGGGGAAAGGACATTGTTGTGGAGTGCGGGAGTGGAAAATGGACATTGTGATGGAGCGCGGGGATGGGGAATGGACATTGTGGTGGGGTGCGGAAGTGGGGAATGGACATTGTGGTGGGGTGGGGGAGTATGGAATGGACATTGTTGTGGGGTGGGGGAGTGGGGAATTTGCATTGTGGTGGGGCGCGGGGATGGGGAATGGACATTGTGGTGGGGTGTGGGAGTGGGGAATGGACAGTCTGGTGGGGTGCAGGAGTGGGGAATGGACATTGTGGTGGGGTGCGGGAGTGGGGAATGGACATTGTGGTGGGGCGCAGGAGTGGGGAATGGACATTGTGTTGGGGTGCGGGAGTGGGGAATGGACATTGTGGTGGGGTGCGGGAGTGGGGAATGGACATTATGGTGGGGTGCGGGAGTGGGGAATGGACAGTGTGGTGGCTTGCGGGAGTGGGGAATGGACAGTGTGATGGGGCGCGGGAGTGGGGAATGGACATTGTGGTGCGGTGCGGGAGTGGGGAATGGACATTGTGGTGGGGTGCGGGGATGGGGAATAGACATCGTGGTGGGGTGTGGAGTGGGGAATGGACATTGTGGTGGGGCGCGGGAGTGGGTAAGGACATTGTGGTGGTGTGCGGGGATCAGGAATGGACATTGTGGTGGTGCGCGGGAGTGGGAAATGGACATTGTTGTGGGGTGCGGGAGTGGAGAATGGACATTGTGGTGTGTTTTGGGAGTGGGGAATGGACATTGTGGTGGGTTTCGGGAGTGGGGAATGGACAGTGTGGTGGGTTTCGGGAGTGGGGAATGGACATTGTGGTGGGGTGTGGGGACAGGGAATGGACATTGTGGTGGGGTGCGGGAGTATGGAATGGACATTGTTGTGGGGTGGGGGAGTGGGGAATGGACATTGTGGTGGCGTGGGGGAGTTGGGAATGGACATTGTGGTAGGGTGCAGGGATGGGGAATGGACATTGTGGTGGGGTGCGGGAGTAAGGTAAGGACATTGTGGTGGGGCGAGTGGATGGGGAATGGACACCGTGGTGGGGTGTGGGGATGGGGAATGGACAGTGTGGTGGGGTGTGGGAGTGGGGAATGGACATTGTGGTGGGGCGTGGGAGTAGGGTAAGGACATTGTGGTGGGGTGTGGGGATGGGGAATGGACATTGCGGTGGGGCGTGGGGATGGGGAATGGACATTGTGGGCCAGTGGGGACTGGACATTGTGGTGGGGTGCGGGAGTGGGGAATGGACATTGTGGTGGGGTGCGGGAGTGGGGAATGGACATTTTGGTGGGGTGCGGGAGTGGGGAATGGACATTGCGGTTGCGAAGGGGATGAGGAATAACATTGTGATGGGGCGCGGGGATCGGGAATGGACATTGTGGTGGGGTGCGGGAGTGGGAATAGACAGTGTGGTGGGGTGCGGGAGTGGGGAAAGGACATTGTGGTTACGAAGGGGATGAGGAATGACATTGTGATGGTGCGCGGGGATGGGGAATGGACATTGTGATGGGGCGCGGGGATGTGGAATGTACAGTGCGGTGGGATGCGGGAGTGGGGAATGGACAGTGTGGTGGGATGCGGGAGTGGGGAATGGACAATGTGGTGGGGTGGCCGATTGGGGAATGGACATTGTGGTGGGGCATGGAGATGGGGAATGGACATTATGTTGGGATGCGGGAGTGGGGAGTGGACATTGTGGTGGGGTGCGGGGATGGGGAATGGACAGTGTGGTGGGGTGCAGGGATGGGGAATGCACATTGTGGTGGGGTGCGGGGATGGGGAATGGACAGTGTGGTGGGGTGCAGGGATGGGGAATAGACATTGTGGTGGGGTGTGGACTGGGGAATGGACATTGTGGTGGGGCGCGGGAGTGGGTAAGGACATTGTGGTGGTGTGCGGGGATCAGGAATGGACATTGTGGTGGTGCGCGGGAGTGGGAAATGGACATTGTGGTGGGGTGCGGGAGTGGGGAATGGACATTGTGGTGGGTTTCGGGAGTGGGGAATGGACAGTGTGGTGGGTTTCGGGAGAGGGGAATGGACATTGTGGTGGGGTGTGGGGATAGGGAATGGACATTGTGGTGGGGTGCGGGAGTATGGAATGGACATTGTTGTGGGGTGGGGGAGTGGGGAATGGACATTGTGGTGGCGTGGGGGAGTTGGGAATGGACATTGTGGTGGGGTGCAGGGATGGGGAATGGACATTGTGGTGGGGTACGGAAGTAAGGTAGGAAATTGTGGTGGGGCGAGTGGATGGGGAATGGACACCGTGGTGGGGTGTGGGGATGGGGAATGGACATTGTGGTGGGGCGTGGGAGTAGGGTAAGGACATTGTGGTGGGGTGTGGGGATGGGGAATGGACATTGCGGTGGGGCGTGGGGATGGGGAATGGACATTGTGGGCCAGTGGGGACTGTACATTGTGGTGGGGTGCGGGAGTGGCGAATGGACATTGTGGTGGGGTGCGGGAGTGGGGAATGGACATTGTGCTGGAGTGCGGGAGTGGGGAATGGACATTTTGGTGGGGTGCGGGAGTGGGGAATGCACATTGCGGTTGCGAAGGGGATGAGGAATGACATTGTGATGGAGCGTGGGGATCGGGAATGGACATTGTGGTGGGGTGCGGGAGTGGGAATGGACAGTGTGGTGGGGTGCGGGAGTGGGGAAAGGCCATTGTGGTTATGAAGGGGATGAGGAATGACATTGTGATGGGGCGTGGGGATAGGGAATGGACATTGTGATGGGGCGCGGGGATGGGGAATATACAGTGTGGTGGGATGCGGGAGTGGGGAATGGACAGTGTGGTGGGATGCGGGAGTGGGGAATGGACAATGTGGTGGGGTGGCGGATTGGGAATGGACATTGTGGTGGGGCACGGGGATGGGGAATGGACAGTGTGGTGGGGTGCAGGAGTAGGGAATGGACATTGTAGTTGCGAAGTGGATGAGGAATGACATTGTGGTGGGGCGCGGGGATGAGGAATGGACATTGTGGTAGGTTGCGGGAGTGGGGAATGGACATTGTGGTGGGGCGGGGGGATGGAGAATGGACAGTGTGGTGGGGTGCGGGGATGGGGAATGGACATTCTGGTGGGGTGCGGGAGTGGGGAGTGGACATTGTGGTGGGGTGCGGGAGTGGGGAATGCACATTGTGGTGGGGTGGGGGAGTATGGAATGGACATTGTTATGGGGTGGGGGAGTGGGGAATGGACATTGTGGTGGGGCGCGGGAGTGAGAAGTGGACAGTGTGGTGGGGTGCGGGGATGGGGAATTTACAACGTGGTGGGGTACAGGAGTGAGGAACGGATATTGTAGTGGGGTGCGTGAGTGTGGAATGGACATTGTGGTGGGGTGGGGAATGGACATTGTGGTGGGGTGCGGGGATGGGGAATGGACATTGTGGTGGGGTGCAGGGATGGGGAATGGACATTCTGGTGGGACGCGCGGATGGGGAATGGACATTGTGGTGTGGTCTGGGGACGGGGAATGTACAGTGTGGTGGGGTGCAGGAGTGGGGAATGGACATTGTGGTGAGGCGCGGGAGTGGGGAATAGACATTGTGGTGGGGTGCAGGAGTGTGGAATGGACATTGTGGTGGGGCGCGGGAGTGGGGAATGGTCATTGTGGTGGGGTGCGGGAGTGGGGAATGGACAGTGTGGTGGGGCGCGGGAGTGGGGAATGGACAGTGTGGTGGGGCGTGGGAGTGTGGAATGGACATTGTGGTGGGGTGGAGGAATGGGGAATGGACATTGTGGTGGGGCAAGTGTGTGGGGAATGGACATTGGGGTGGGGTGGCGGAATGGGGAAAGGACATTGTTGTGGAGTGCGGGAGTGGAAAATGGACATTGTGATGGAGCGCGGGGATGGGGAATGGACATTGTGGTGGGGTGCGGGAATGGGGAATGCACATTGTGGTGGGGTGGGGGAGTATGGAATGGACATTGTTATGGGGTGGGGGAGTGGGGAATGGACATTGTGGTGGGGCGCGGGAGTGAGAAGTGGACAGTGTGGTGGGGTGCGGGGATGGGGAATTTACAACGTGGTGGGGTACAGGAGTGAGGAACGGATATTGTAGTGGGGTGCGTGAGTGTGGAATGGACATTGTGGTGGGGTGGGGAATGGACATTGTGGTGGGGTGCGGGGATGGGGAATGGACATTGTGGTGGGGTGCAGGGATGGGGAATGGACATTCTGGTGGGACGCGCGGATGGGGAATGGACATTGTGGTGTGGTCTGGGGACGGGGAATGTACAGTGTGGTGGGGTGCAGGAGTGGGGAATGGACATTGTGGTGGGGCGCGGGAGTGGGGAATAGACATTGTGGTGGGGTGCAGGAGTGTAGAATGGACATTGTGGTGGGGCGCGGGAGTGGGGAATGGTCATTGTGGTGGGGCGCGGGAGTGGGGAATGGACAGTGTGGTGGGGCGCGGGAGTGGGGAATGGACAGTGTGGTGGGGCGTGGGAGTGTGGAATGGACATTGTGGTGGGGTGGAGGAATGGGGAATGGACATTGTGGTGGGGCAAGTGTGTGGGGAATGGACATTGTGGTGGGGTGGCGGAATGGGGAAAGGACATTGTTGTGGAGTGCGGGAGTGGAAAATGGACATTGTGATGGAGCGCGGGGATGGGGAATGGACATTGTGGTGGGGTGCGGAAGTGGGGAATGGACATTGTGGTGGGGTGGGGGAGTATGGAATGGACATTGTTGTGGGGTGGGGGAGTGGGGAATTTGCATTGTGGTGGGGCGCGGGGATGGGGAATGGACATTGTGGTGGGGTGTGGGAGTGGGGAATGGACAGTCTGGTGGGGTGCAGGAGTGGGGAATGGACATTGTGGTGGGGTGCGGGAGTGGGGAATGGACATTGTGGTGGGGCGCAGGAGTGGGGAATGGACATTGTGTTGGGGTGCGGGAGTGGGGAATGGACATTGTGGTGGGGTGCGGGAGTGGGGAATGGACATTATGGTGGGGTGCGGGAGTGGGGAATGGACAGTGTGGTGGCTTGCGGGAGTGGGGAATGGACAGTGTGATGGGGCGCGGGAGTGGGGAATGGACATTGTGGTGCGGTGCGGGAGTGGGGAATGGACATTGTGGTGGGGCGCGGGGATGGGGAATGGACATTGTGGTGGGGTGGGGGAGTGGTGAACGGAAATTTTGGTGGGGTGGGGGAGTGGGGAATGGACATTGTGGTGGGGCGAGTGTGTGGGGAATGGACATTGTGGTGGGGCATGGGAGTATGGAATGGACATTGTTGTGGGGTCGGGGACTCGGTAACGGACATTGTGGTGGGGTGGGGGAGTTAGCAATGGACATAGTGCTTGGGTGGGGAGTAGGGAATGTACATTGTGGTAGGGTGCGGGAGTGGGGAATGGACATTGTGGTGCGGTGGGGGAGTATGGAATGGACATCGTGGTGGGGTGGGGGAGTGGGGAATTGGCATTGTGGTGGGGCGTGGGTTGGGGAATGGACATTGTGGTGGGGTGTGGGAGTGGGGAATGGACAGTCTGGTGGGGTGCAGGAGTGGGGAATGGACATTGTGGTGGGGTGCGGGAGTGGGGAATGGACATTGTGGTGGGGCGCAGGAGTGGGGAATGGACATTGTGTTGGGGTGCGGGAGTGGGGAATGGACATTGTGGTGGGGTGCGGGAGTGGGGAATGGACATTATGGTGGGGTGCGGGAGTGGGGAATGGACATTGTGGTGCGGTGCGGGAGTGGGGAATGGACATTGTGGTGCGGTGCGGGAGTGGGGAATGGACATTGTGGTGGGGCGCGGGGATGGGGAATGGACATTGTGGTGGGGTGGGGGAGTGGTGAACGGAAATTTTGGTGGGGTGGGGGAGTGGGGAATGGACATTGTGGTGGGGCGAGTGTGTGGGGAATGGACATTGTGGTGGGGCATGGGAGTATGGAATGGACATTGTTGTGGGGTCGGGGACTCGGTAACGGACATTGTGGTGGGGTGGGGGAGTTAGCAATGGACATAGTGCTTGGGTGGGGAGTAGGGAATGTACATTGTGGTAGGGTGCGGGAGTGGGGAATGGACATTGTGGTGCGGTGGGGGAGTATGGAATGGACATCGTGGTGGGGTGGGGGAGTGGGGAATTGGCATTGTGGTGGGGCGTGGGTTGGGGAATGGACATTGTGGTGGGGCGTGGGAATGAGAAATGGACATTGTGGTGTGGCGTGGGCGTGGGGAATGGACATTGTGGTGTGGCGCGGGAGTGAGAAATGGACATTCTGGTGGGGTGTGGAAGTGGGGAATGGACATTGTGGTGGGGCGCGGGAGTGAGATGTGGACAGTGTGGTGGGGTGCGGGGATGGGGAATGGACATTGTGGTGGGGTGCGGGAGTGGGGAATGGACAGTGTGGTGGAGCGTGGGAGTGTGGAATGGACATTGTGGTGGGGCGAGTGTGTGGGGAATGGACATTGTGGTGGGATGCGGGTGTCGGGAATGGACATTTTTGTGGGGTGCAGGAGTGGGGAATGGACATTGTGGTGGTGTGGGGGAGCGGGGAAAAGACATTGTGGTGGGGTGTGGGAGTGGGGAATGGACATTGTGGTGGGGTGGGGGAATGGGGAAAGGACATTGTTGTGGGGTGCGGGAGTGGGAAATGGACATTGTGATGGAGTGCGGGGATGGGGAATGGACATTGTGGTAGGGTGCGGGAGTATCGAATGGACATTGTTGTGGGGTCGGGGAGTGGGGAATGGACATTGTGGTGGGGTGGGGGTGTGGGGAATGGACATTGTGGTGGGGCGCGGGGATGGGTAATGGACAGTGTGGTGGGGCGCGGGGATGGTGAATGTACATTGTGGTAGGGTGCAGGAGTGGGGAACGGACATTGCTTTGTGGCGCGGGAGTGAGGAATGGACATTGTTGTGGGGTGGGGGAGTGGGGAATGGACATTGTGGTGGGGCGCGGGGATGGGGAATGGACATTGTGTGGGGTGGGGGAGTGGGGAATGGACATTGTGGTAGGGTGCGGGAGTATCGAATGGACATTGTGGTGGGGTGGGGGAGTGGGGAATGGACATTGTGGTGGGGTGGGGGTGTGGGGAATGGACATTGTGGTGGGGCGCGGGGATGGGGAATGGACAGTGTGGTGGGGCGCGGGGATGGTGAATGTACATTGTGGTAGGGTGTGGGAGTGGGGAACGGACATTGCTTTGTGGCGCGGGAGTGAGGAATGGACATTGTTGTGGGGTGGGGGAGTGGGGAATGGACATTGTGGTGGGGCGCGGGGATGGGGAATGGACATTGTGTGTGGTGGGGGAGTGGGGAATGGACATTGTGGTGGGGCGTGGGAGTGGGGAATGGACATTGTGGTGGGGTGGGGGAGTGGGGAATGGACATTGTGGTGGGGTGCGGGAGTGGGGAAAGGACATTGTGGTGCGGTGGGGGAGTGCGGAATGGACATTGTGGTGGGGTGAGGGGATGGGGAATGAACAGTGTGGTGGGATGTGGGAGTGGGGAATGGACATTGTGGTGGGGTGTGGGGATGGGGAATGGACATTGTGGTGGGGCGCGGTAGTGGAGAATGGACATTTTGGTGGGGCGAGGGAGTGGGGAATGGACATTGTGGTGGGGCTTGGGAGTGGGGAATGGACATTCTGATGGGGCGTGGGAGTGAGAAATGAACAGTGTTGTGGGGTGCGGGGATGGGGAATGGACAGTGTGGTGGGGTGCGGGACTGGGGAATGGACAGTGTCGTGGGGTGGGGGAATGGGGAATGGACATTGTGTTGGGGCGAGGGAGTGGGGAATGGACATTGTGGTGGGGTGAGGGGATGGGGAATGAACAGTGTGGTAGGATGTGGGAGTGGAGAATGGACATTGTGGTGGGGTGTGGGGATGGGGAATGGACATTGTGGTGGGGCGCGGTAGTGGAGAATGGACATTTTGGTGGGGCGAGGGAGTGGGGAATGGACATTGTGGTGGGGCTTGGGAGTGGGGAATGGACATTCTGATGGGGCGTGGGAGTGAGAAATGAACAGTGTTGTGGGTTGCGGGGATGGGGAATGGACAGTGTGGTGGGGTGCGGGACTGGGGAATGGACAGTGTCGTGGGGTGGGGGAGTGGGGAATGGACATTGTGTTGGGGTGAGGGAGTGGGGAATGGACATTGTGGTGGGGTGGGCGAGTGGCGAAAGTACATTCTGGTGGGCTGCGGTAGTGGGGAATCCATATTGCGCTGGGGCGCGGGTGTGGGGTAAGGACATTGTGGTGGTGTGCGGGGATGGGGAATGTACATTGTGGTGGGGGCGCGGGAGTGGGAAATGGACATTGTGGTGGTGTGCGGGGATAGGGAATGAACATTGTGGTGGGGTGAGGGAGTGAGGAATGGACATTGTGGTGGGGTGCGTGAGTGGGGAATGGACAGTGTGGTGGGGTTCGGGAGTGGGAAATGGACATTGTGGTGGTTTGCGGTAGTGGGGAATGGACAGTTTGGTAGGTTTTGGGAGTGGAGAACAGATATTGTGGTGGGGTGGGGGAGTTGGGAATGGACATTGTGGTGGGGTGGGGGAGTTGGGAATGGACATTGTGGTGGGGTGTGGGAGTGGGGAATGGACATTGTGATGGGGCGCGGGAGTGGGGAATGGACATTGTGGTGGGGTGAGGTTGTGGGGAATGGACATTGTGATGGGGCGGGGGGATGGGGAATGGACATTGTGGTGGGGCGCGGGGATGGGAAATGGACATTGTGCTGGGGTTCGTGATTGGGGAATGGACTGTGTGGTGGGGTTCGGGAGTGGGAAATGGACATTGTGACGGGGTGCAGGAGTGGGGAATGGACAGTGTGGTGGGGTTCGGGAGTGGGAAATGGACATTGTGGTGGTTTGCGGTAGTGGGGAATGGACAGTTTGGTAGGTTTTGGGAGTGGAGAACAGATATTGTGGTGGGGTGGGGGAGTTTGGAATGGACATTGTGGGGTGCGGGAGTGGGGAATGGACGTTGTGGTGGGGTGGGGGAGTGGGGAATGGACATTGTGGTGGGATGGGGGAGTGGGGAATGGACATTGTGGTGGGGCGAGGGAGTGGAGAATTGACATTGTGGTGGGGTGGGGAAGTGGGGAATGGACATTGTGGTGGGGTGCGGGAGTGGGGAATGGACATTGTGGTGGGGTGCGGGAGAACTGACATTGTGGTGGGGTGGGGAAGTGGGGAATGGACATTTGGTGGGGCGTGGGAGTGAGAAATGGACATTGTGGTGGGGTGCCGGAGTGGGGAATGGACATTGTGGTGGGGTGAGGGTGTGGAGAATGGACATTGTGGTTGGGTGCGGGAGTGGGGAAAGGACATTGTGGTGCGGTGGAGGAGTGCGGAATGGACATTGTGGTGGGGTGCGGGGATGGGGAATGAACAGTGTGGTGGGGTGTGGGAGTGGGGAATGGACATTGTGGTGGGGTGTGGGGATGGGGAATGGACATTGTGGTGGGGCGCGGTAGTGGAGAATGGACATTTTGGTGGGGCGAGGGAGTGGGGAATGGACATTATGGTGGGGCTTGGGAGTGGGGAATGGACATTCTGGTGGGGCGTGGGAGTGAGAAATGAACAGTGTTGTGGGGTGCGGGGATGGGGAATGGACATTGTGGTGGGGCTTGGGAGTGGGGAATGGACATTCTGGTGGGGCGCGGGAGTGAGAAATGAACAGTGTTGTGGGGTGTGGGGATGGGGAATGGACATTGTGGTGTGGCTTGGGAGTGGGGAATGGACATTCTGGTGGGGCGCGGGAGTGAGAAATGAACAGTGTTGTGGGGTGCGGGGATGGGGAATGGACATTGTGGTGGGGTGCGGGGATGGGGAATGGACAGTGTGGTGGGGTGCAGGACTGGGGAATGGACAGTGTCGTGGGGTGGGGGAGTGGGGAATGGACATTGTGTTGGGGCGAGGGAGTGGGGAATGGACATTGTGGTGGGGTGGGCGAGTGGCGAAAGGACATTCTGGTGAGCTGCGGTAGTGGGGAATCCATATTGTGGTGGGGCGCGGGAGTGGGGTAAGGACATTGTGATGGTGTGCGGGGATGGGGAATGTACATTGTGGTGGGGCGCGGGAGTGGGCATTGGACATTGTGGTGGTGTGCGGGGATAGGGAATGAACATTGTGGTGGGGCGAGGGGGTGAGGAATGGACATTGTGGTGGGGTGCGTGTGTGGGGAATGGACAGTGTGGTGGGTTTCGGGAGTGGGAAATGGACATTGTGACGGGGTGCAGGAGTGGGGAATGGACAGTGTGGTGGGGTCGGGAGTGGGAAATGGACATTGTGGTGGTTTGCGGTAGTGGGGAATGGACAGTTTGGTAGGTTTTGGGAGTGGAGAACAGATATTGTGGTGGGGTGGGGGAGTTGGGAATGGACATTGTGGGGTACGGGAGTGGGGAATGGACATTGTGCTGGGGTGGGGGATTTGGGAATGGACATTGTGGTGGGGTGTGGGAGTGGGGAATGGACATTGTGGTGGGGCGCGGGAGTAGGGAATGGACATTGTGGTGGGGTGCGTGACTGGGGAATGGACAGTGTCGTGGGGTGGGGGAGTGGGGAATGGACAGTGTGTTGGGGTGGGGGAGTGGGGAATGGACATTGTGTTGGGGCGAGGGAGTGGGGAATGGACATTGTGGTGGGGTGGGGGAGTGGGGAAAGGACATTCTAGTGGGGTGCGGTAGTGGGGAATGGACAGTGTGGTGGGGTGCGGGAGTGGGGAATCCATATTGTGGTGGGGCGCGGGAGTGGGGTAAGGACATTGTGGTGGTGTGCGGGGATGGGGAATGTACATTGTGGTGGGGCGCGGGAGTGGGAAATGGACATTGTGGTGGGGTGGGGATAGGGAATGAACATTGTGGTGGGGCGAGGGAGTGAGGAATGGACATTGTGGTGGGGTGCGTGAGTGGGGAATGGACAGTGTGGTGGGTTTCGGGAGTGGGGAATGGACATTGTGGTGGGGTGCGGGAGTGTGGATTGGACATTGTTGTGGGGTGGGGGAGTGGGGAATGGACATTGTGGTGGGGTGCGGGAGTGTGGATTGGACATTGTTGTGGGGTGGGGGAGTGGGGAATGGACATTGTGCTGGGGTGGGGGAGTTGGGAATGGACATTGTGGTGGGGTGCGGGGATGTGGAATGGACATTGTGGGGGGTTTGGGAGTTTTGAATGGACATTGTGGTGGGGTGCGGTTGTGGGGAATGGACATTGTGATGGGGTGGGGGGATGGGGAATGGACATTGTGGTGGGGCGCGGGGATGGGAAATGGACATTGTGCTGGGGTTCGGGAGTGGGGAATGGACTGTGTGGTGGGGTTCGGGAGTGGGAAATGGACATTGTGAAGGGTTGCAGGAGTGGGGAATGGACAGTGTGGTGGGGTTCGGGAGTGGGAATGGACAGTGTGGTGGGCTTCAGGAGTGGGAAATGGACATTGTGGTGGTTTGCGGTAGTGGGGAATGGACAGTGTGGTAGGTTTTGGGAGTGGAGAACAGATATTGTGGTGGGGTGGGGGATTTGGGAATGGACATTGTGGTGGGGTGCGGGAGTGGGAATGGACGTTGTGGTGGGGTGGGGGAGTGGGGAATGGACATTGTGGTGGGGTGGGGGAGTGGGGAATGGACATTCTGGTGGGGCGAGGGAGTGGAGAATGGACATTGTGGTGTGGCTTGGGAGTGGGGAATGGACATTCTGGTGGGGCGCGGGAGTGAGAAATGAACAGTGTTGTGGGGTGCGGGGATGGGGAATGGACATTGTGGTGGGGTGCGGGGATGGGGAATGGACAGTGTGGTGGGGTGCAGGACTGGGGAATGGACAGTGTTGTGGGGTGGGGGAGTGGGGAATGGACATTGTGTTGGGGCGAGGGAGTGGGGAATGGACATTGTGGTGGGGTGGGCGAGTGGCGAAAGGACATTCTGGTGAGCTGCGGTAGTGGGGAATCCATATTGTGGTGGGGCGCGGGAGTGGGGTAAGGACATTGTGATGGTGTGCGGGGATGGGGAATGTACATTGTGGTGGGGCGCGGGAGTGGGAATTGGACATTGTGGTGGTGTGCGGGGATAGGGAATGAACATTGTGGTGGGGCGAGGGGGTGAGGAATGGACATTGTGGTGGGGTGCGTGAGTGGGGAATGGACAGTGTGGTGGGTTTCGGGAGTGGGAAATGGACATTGTGACGGGGTGCAGGAGTGGGGAATGGACAGTGTGGTGGGGTTCGGGAGTGGGAAATGGACATTGTGGTGGTTTGCGGTAGTGGGGAATGGACAGTTTGGTAGGTTTTGGGAGTGGAGAACAGATATTGTGGTGGGGTGGGGGAGTTGGGAATGGACATTGTGGGGTACGGGAGTGGGGAATGGACATTGTGCTGGGGTGGGGGATTTGGGAATGGACATTGTGGTGGGGTGTGGGAGTGGGGAATGGACATTGTGGTGGGGCGCGGGAGTAGGGAATGGACATTGTGGTGGGGTGCGTGACTGGGGAATGGACAGTGTCGTGGGGTGGGGGAGTGGGGAATGGACAGTGTGTTGGGGTGGGGGAGTGGGGAATGGACATTGTGTTGGGGCGAGGGAGTGGGGAATGGACATTGTGGTGGGGTGGGGGAGTGGGGAAAGGACATTCTAGTGGGGTGCGGTAGTGGGGAATGGACAGTGTGGTGGGGTGCAGGAGTGGGGAATCCATATTGTGGTGGGGCGCGGGAGTGGGGTAAGGACATTGTGGTGGTGTGCGGGGATGGGGAATGTACATTGTGGTGGGGCGCGGGAGTGGGAAATGGACATTGTGGTGGGGTGTGGGGATAGGGAATGAACATTGTGGTGGGGCGAGGGAGTGAGGAATGGACATTGTGGTGGGGTGCGTGAGTGGGGAATGGACAGTGTGGTGGGTTTCGGGAGTGGGGAATGGACATTGTGGTGGGGTGCGGGAGTGTGGATTGGACATTGTTGTGGGGTGGGGGAGTGGGGAATGGACATTGTGGTGGGGTGCGGGAGTGTGGATTGGACATTGTTGTGGGGTGGGGGAGTGGGAAATGGACATTGTGCTGGGGTGGGGGAGTTGGGAATGGACATTGTGGTGGGGTGCGGGGATGTGGAATGGACATTGTGGGGGGTTTGGGAGTTTTGAATGGACATTGTGGTGGGGTGCGGTTGTGGGGAATGGACATTGTGATGGGGTGGGGGGATGGGGAATGGACATTGTGGTGGGGCGCGGGGATGGGAAATGGACATTGTACTGGGGTTCGGGAGTGGGGAATGGACTGTGTGGTGGGGTTCGGGAGTGGGAAATGGACATTGTGAAGGGTTGCAGGAGTGGGGAATGGACAGTGTGGTGGGGTTCGGGAGTGGGAATGGACAGTGTGGTGGGCTTCAGGAGTGGGAAATGGACATTGTGGTGGTTTGCGGTAGTGGGGAATGGACAGTGTGGTAGGTTTTGGGAGTGGAGAACAGATATTGTGGTGGGGTGGGGGATTTGGGAATGGACATTGTGGTGGGGTGCGGGAGTGGGAAATGGACGTTGTGGTGGGGTGGGGGAGTGGGGAATGGACATTGTGGTGGGGTGGGGGAGTGGGGAATGGACATTCTGGTGGGGCGAGGGAGTGGAGAATGGACATTGTGGTGGGGTGGGGGAGTGGGGAATGGACATTGTGGTGGGGTGGGGGTGTGGGGAATGGACATTGTGGTGGGGCGCGGGGATGGGGAATGGACAGTGTGGTGGGGCGCGGGGATGGTGAATGGACATTGTGGTGGGGCGCGGGGATGGGGAATGGACATTGTGTGTGGTGGGGGAGTGGGGAATGGACATTGTGGTGGGGCGTGGGAGTGGGGAATGGACATTGTGGTGGGGTGGGGGAGTGGGGAATGGACATTGTGGTGGGGTGCGGGAGTGGGGAAAGGACATTGTGGTGGGGTGGGGGTGTGCGGAATGGACATTGTGGTGGGGTGAGGGGATGGGGAATGAACAGTGTGGTGGGATGTGGGAGTGGGGAATGGACATTGTGGTGGGGTGTGGGGATGGGGAATGGACATTGTGGTGGGGCGCGGTAGTGGAGAATGGACATTTTGGTGGGGCGAGGGAGTGGGGAATGGACATTGTGGTGGGGCTTGGGAGTGGGGAATGGACATTCTGATGGGGCGTGGGAGTGAGAAATGAACAGTGTTGTGGGGTGCGGGGATGGGGAATGGACAGTGTGGTGGGGGTGCGGGACTGGGGAATGGACAGTGTCGTGGGGTGGGGGAATGGGGAATGGACATTGTGTTGGGGCGAGGGAGTGGGGAATGGACATTGTGGTGGGGTGAGGGGATGGGGAATGAACAGTGTGGTAGGATGTGGGAGTGGAGAATGGACATTGTGGTGGGGTGTGGGGATGGGGAATGGACATTGTGGTGGGGCGCGGTAGTGGAGAATGGACATTTTGGTGGGGCGAGGGAGTGGGGAATGGACATTGTGGTGGGGCTTGGGAGTGGGGAATGGACATTCTGATGGGGCGTGGGAGTGAGAAATGAACAGTGTTGTGGGTTGCGGGGATGGGGAATGGACAGTGTGGTGGGGTGCGGGACTGGGGAATGGACAGTGTCGTGGGGTGGGGGAGTGGGGAATGGACATTGTGTTGGGGTGAGGGAGTGGGGTATGGACATTGTGGTGGGGTGGGCGAGTGGCGAAAGTACATTCTGGTGGGCTGCGGTAGTGGGGAATCCATATTGCGCTGGGGCGCGGGTGTGGGGTAAGGACATTGTGGTGGTGTGCGGGGATGGGGAATGTACATTGTGGTGGGGCGCGGGAGTGGGAAATGGACATTGTGGTGGTGTGCGGGGATAGGGAATGAACATTGTGGTGGGGTGAGGGAGTGAGGAATGGACATTGTGGTGGGGTGCGTGAGTGGGGAATGGACAGTGTGGTGGGGTTCGGGAGTGGGAAATGGACATTGTGGTGGTTTGCGGTAGTGGGGAATGGACAGTTTGGTAGGTTTTGGGAGTGGAGAACAGATATTGTGGTGGGGTGGGGGGAGTTGGGAATGGACATTGTGGTGGGGTGGGGGAGTTGGGAATGGACATTGTGGTGGGGTGTGGGAGTGGGGAATGGACATTGTGATGGGGCGCGGGAGTGGGGAATGGACATTGTGGTGGGGTGAGGTTGTGGGGAATGGACATTGTGATGGGGGGGGGGGGTTGGGGAATGGACATTGTGGTGGGGCGCGGGGATGGGAAATGGACATTGTGCTGGGGTTCGTGATTGGGGAATGGACTGTGTGGTGGGGTTCGGGAGTGGGAAATGGACATTGTGACGGGGTGCAGGAGTGGGGAATGGACAGTGTGGTGGGGTTCGGGAGTGGGAAATGGACATTGTGGTGGTTTGCGGTAGTGGGGAATGGACAGTTTGGTAGGTTTTGGGAGTGGAGAACAGATATTGTGGTGGGGTGGGGGAGTTTGGAATGGACATTGTGGGGTGCGGGAGTGGGGAATGGACGTTGTGGTGGGGTGGGGGAGTGGGGAATGGACATTGTGGTGGGATGGGGGAGTGGGGAATGGACATTGTGGTGGGGCGAGGGAGTGGAGAATTGACATTGTGGTGGGGTGGGGAAGTGGGGAATGGACATTGTGGTGGGGTGCGGGAGTGGGGAATGGACATTGTGGTGGGGTGCGGGAGAACTGACATTGTGGTGGGGTGGGGAAGTGGGGAATGGACATTTTGGTGGGGCGTGGGAGTGAGAAATGGACATTGTGGTGGGGTGCCGGAGTGGGGAATGGACATTGTGGTGGGGTGAGGGTGTGGAGAATGGACATTGTGGTTGGGTGCGGGAGTGGGGAAAGGACATTGTGGTGCGGTGGAGGAGTGCGGAATGGACATTGTGGTGGGGTGCGGGGATGGGGAATGAACAGTGTGGTGGGGTGTGGGAGTGGGGAATGGACATTGTGGTGGGGTGTGGGGATGGGGAATGGACATTGTGGTGGGGCGCGGGTAGTGGAGAATGGACATTTTGGTGGGGCGAGGGAGTGGGGAATGGACATTATGGTGGGGCTTGGGAGTGGGGAATGGACATTCTGGTGGGGCGTGGGAGTGAGAAATGAACAGTGTTGTGGGGTGCGGGGATGGGGAATGGACATTGTGGTGGGGCTTGGGAGTGGGGAATGGACATTCTGGTGGGGCGCGGGAGTGAGAAATGAACAGTGTTGTGGGGTGTGGGGATGGGGAATGGACATTGTGGTGTGGCTTGGGAGTGGGGAATGGACATTCTGGTGGGGCGCGGAGTGAGAAATGAACAGTGTTGTGGGGTGCGGGGATGGGGAATGGACATTGTGGTGGGGTGCGGGGATGGGGAATGGACAGTGTGGTGGGGTGCAGGACTGGGGAATGGACAGTGTCGTGGGGTGGGGGAGTGGGGAATGGACATTGTGTTGGGGCGAGGGAGTGGGGAATGGACATTGTGGTGGGGTGGGCGAGTGGCGAAAGGACATTCTGGTGAGCTGCGGTAGTGGGGAATCCATATTGTGGTGGGGCGCGGGAGTGGGGTAAGGACATTGTGATGGTGTGCGGGGATGGGGAATGTACATTGTGGTGGGGCGCGGGAGTGGGCATTGGACATTGTGGTGGTGTGCGGGGATAGGGAATGAACATTGTGGTGGGGCGAGGGGGTGAGGAATGGACATTGTGGTGGGGTGCGTGAGTGGGGAATGGACAGTGTGGTGGGTTTCGGGAGTGGGAAATGGACATTGTGACGGGGTGCAGGAGTGGGGAATGGACAGTGTGGTGGGGTTCGGGAGTGGGAAATGGACATTGTGGTGGTTTGCGGTAGTGGGGAATGGACAGTTTGGTAGGTTTTGGGAGTGGAGAACAGATATTGTGGTGGGGTGGGGGAGTTGGGAATGGACATTGTGGGGTACGGGAGTGGGGAATGGACATTGTGCTGGGGTGGGGGATTTGGGAATGGACATTGTGGTGGGGTGTGGGAGTGGGGAATGGACATTGTGGTGGGGCGCGGGAGTAGGGAATGGACATTGTGGTGGGGTGCGTGACTGGGGAATGGACAGTGTCGTGGGGTGGGGGAGTGGGGAATGGACAGTGTGTTGGGGTGGGGGAGTGGGGAATGGACATTGTGTTGGGGCGAGGGAGTGGGGAATGGACATTGTGGTGGGGTGGGGGAGTGGGGAAAGGACATTCTAGTGGGGTGCGGTAGTGGGGAATGGACAGTGTGGTGGGGTGCGGGAGTGGGGAATCCATATTGTGGTGGGGCGCGGGAGTGGGGTAAGGACATTGTGGTGGTGTGCGGGGATGGGGAATGTACATTGTGGTGGGGCGCGGGAGTGGGAAATGGACATTGTGGTGGGGTGTGGGGATAGGGAATGAACATTGTGGTGGGGCGAGGGAGTGAGGAATGGACATTGTGGTGGGGTGCGTGAGTGGGGAATGGACAGTGTGGTGGGTTTCGGGAGTGGGGAATGGACATTGTGGTGGGGTGCGGGAGTGTGGATTGGACATTGTTGTGGGGTGGGGGAGTGGGGAATGGACATTGTGGTGGGGTGCGGGAGTGTGGATTGGACATTGTTGTGGGGTGGGGGAGTGGGGAATGGACATTGTGCTGGGGTGGGGGAGTTGGGAATGGACATTGTGGTGGGGTGCGGGGATGTGGAATGGACATTGTGGGGGGTTTGGGAGTTTTGAATGGACATTGTGGTGGGGTGCGGTTGTGGGGAATGGACATTGTGATGGGGTGGGGGGATGGGGAATGGACATTGTGGTGGGGCGCGGGGATGGGAAATGGACATTGTGCTGGGGTTCGGGAGTGGGGAATGGACTGTGTGGTGGGGTTCGGGAGTGGGAAATGGACATTGTGAAGGGTTGCAGGAGTGGGGAATGGACAGTGTGGTGGGGTTCGGGAGTGGGAATGGACAGTGTGGTGGGCTTCAGGAGTGGGAAATGGACATTGTGGTGGTTTGCGGTAGTGGGGAATGGACAGTGTGGTAGGTTTTGGGAGTGGAGAACAGATATTGTGGTGGGGTGGGGGATTTGGGAATGGACATTGTGGTGGGGTGCGGGAGTGGGAAATGGACGTTGTGGTGGGGTGGGGGAGTGGGGAATGGACATTGTGGTGGGGTGGGGGAGTGGGGAATGGACATTCTGGTGGGGCGAGGGAGTGGAGAATGGACATTGTGGTGTGGCTTGGGAGTGGGGAATGGACATTCTGGTGGGGCGCGGGAGTGAGAAATGAACAGTGTTGTGGGGTGCGGGGTTGGGGAATGGACATTGTGGTGGGGTGCGGGGATGGGGAATGGACAGTGTGGTGGGGTGCAGGACTGGGGAATGGACAGTGTTGTGGGGTGGGGGAGTGGGGAATGGACATTGTGTTGGGGCGAGGGAGTGGGGAATGGACATTGTGGTGGGGTGGGGCGAGTGGCGAAAGGACATTCTGGTGAGCTGCGGTAGTGGGGAATCCATATTGTGGTGGGGCGCGGGAGTGGGGTAAGGACATTGTGATGGTGTGCGGGGATGGGGAATGTACATTGTGGTGGGGCGCGGGAGTGGGAATTGGACATTGTGGTGGTGTGCGGGGATAGGGAATGAACATTGTGGTGGGGCGAGGGGGTGAGGAATGGACATTGTGGTGGGGTGCGTGAGTGGGGAATGGACAGTGTGGTGGGTTTCGGGAGTGGGAAATGGACATTGTGACGGGGTGCAGGAGTGGGGAATGGACAGTGTGGTGGGGTTCGGGAGTGGGAAATGGACATTGTGGTGGTTTGCGGTAGTGGGGAATGGACAGTTTGGTAGGTTTTGGGAGTGGAGAACAGATATTGTGGTGGGGTGGGGGAGTTGGGAATGGACATTGTGGGGTACGGGAGTGGGGAATGGACATTGTGCTGGGGTGGGGGATTTGGGAATGGACATTGTGGTGGGGTGTGGAGTGGGGAATGGACATTGTGGTGGGGCGCGGGAGTAGGGAATGGACATTGTGGTGGGGTGCGTGACTGGGGAATGGACAGTGTCGTGGGGTGGGGGAGTGGGGGAATGGACAGTGTGTTGGGGTGGGGGAGTGGGGAATGGACATTGTGTTGGGGCGAGGGAGTGGGGAATGGACATTGTGGTGGGGTGGGGGAGTGGGGAAAGGACATTCTAGTGGGGTGCGGTAGTGGGGAATGGACAGTGTGGTGGGGTGCGGGAGTGGGGAATCCATATTGTGGTGGGGCGCGGGAGTGGGGTAAGGACATTGTGGTGGTGTGCGGGGATGGGGAATGTACATTGTGGTGGGGCGCGGGAGTGGGAAATGGACATTGTGGTGGGGTGTGGGGATAGGGAATGAACATTGTGGTGGGGCGAGGGAGTGAGGAATGGACATTGTGGTGGGGTGCGTGAGTGGGGAATGGACAGTGTGGTGGGTTTCGGGAGTGGGGAATGGACATTGTGGTGGGGTGCGGGAGTGTGGATTGGACATTGTTGTGGGGTGGGGGAGTGGGGAATGGACATTGTGGTGGGGTGCGGGAGTGTGGATTGGACATTGTTGTGGGGTGGGGGAGTGGGGAATGGACATTGTGCTGGGGTGGGGGAGTTGGGAATGGACATTGTGGTGGGGTGCGGGGATGTGGAATGGACATTGTGGGGGGTTTGGGAGTTTTGAATGGACATTGTGGTGGGGTGCGGTTGTGGGGAATGGACATTGTGATGGGGTGGGGGGATGGGGAATGGACATTGTGGTGGGGCGCGGGGATGGGAAATGGACATTGTGCTGGGGTTCGGGAGTGGGGAATGGACTGTGTGGTGGGGTTCGGGAGTGGGAAATGGACATTGTGAAGGGTTGCAGGAGTGGGGAATGGACAGTGTGGTGGGGTTCGGGAGTGGGAATGGACAGTGTGGTGGGCTTCAGGAGTGGGAAATGGACATTGTGGTGGTTTGCGGTAGTGGGGAATGGACAGTGTGGTAGGTTTTGGGAGTGGAGAACAGATATTGTGGTGGGGTGGGGGATTTGGGAATGGACATTGTGGTGGGGTGCGGGATTGGGAAATGGACGTTGTGGTGGGGTGGGGGAGTGGGGAATGGACATTGTGGTGGGGTGGGGGAGTGGGGAATGGACATTCTGGTGGGGCGAGGGAGTGGAGAATGGACATTGTGGTGTGGCTTGGGAGTGGGGAATGGACATTCTGGTGGGGCGCGGGAGTGAGAAATGAACAGTGTTGTGGGGTGCGGGGATGGGGAATGGACATTGTGGTGGGGTGCGGGGATGGGGAATGGACAGTGTGGTGGGGTGCAGGACTGGGAATGGACAGTGTTGTGGGGTGGGGGAGTGGGGAATGGACATTGTGTTGGGGCGAGGGAGTGGGGAATGGACATTGTGGTGGGGTGGGCGAGTGGCGAAAGGACATTCTGGTGAGCTGCGGTAGTGGGGAATCCATATTGTGGTGGGGGCGCGGGAGTGGGGTAAGGACATTGTGATGGTGTGCGGGGATGGGGAATGTACATTGTGGTGGGGCGCGGGAGTGGGAATTGGACATTGTGGTGGTGTGCGGGGATAGGGAATGAACATTGTGGTGGGGCGAGGGGGTGAGGAATGGACATTGTGGTGGGTGCGTGAGTGGGGAATGGACAGTGTGGTGGGTTTCGGGAGTGGGAAATGGACATTGTGACGGGGTGCAGGAGTGGGGAATGGACAGTGTGGTGGGGTTCGGGAGTGGGAAATGGACATTGTGGTGGTTTGCGGTAGTGGGGAATGGACAGTTTGGTAGGTTTTGGGAGTGGAGAACAGATATTGTGGTGGGGTGGGGGAGTTGGGAATGGACATTGTGGGGTACGGGAGTGGGGAATGGACATTGTGCTGGGGTGGGGGATTTGGGAATGGACATTGTGGTGGGGTGTGGGAGTGGGGAATGGACATTGTGGTGGGGCGCGGGAGTAGGGAATGGACATTGTGGTGGGGTGCGTGACTGGGGAATGGACAGTGTCGTGGGGTGGGGGAGTGGGGAATGGACAGTGTGTTGGGGTGGGGGAGTGGGGAATGGACATTGTGTTGGGGCGAGGGAGTGGGGAATGGACATTGTGGTGGGGTGGGGGAGTGGGGAAAGGACATTCTAGTGGGGTGCGGTAGTGGGGAATGGACAGTGTGGTGGGGTGCGGGAGTGGGGAATCCATATTGTGGTGGGGCGCGGGAGTGGGGTAAGGACATTGTGGTGGTGTGCGGGGATGGGGAATGTACATTGTGGTGGGGCGCGGGAGTGGGAAATGGACATTGTGGTGGGGTGTGGGGATAGGGAATGAACATTGTGGTGGGGCGAGGGAGTGAGGAATGGACATTGTGGTGGGGTGCGTGAGTGGGGAATGGACAGTGTGGTGGGTTTCGGGAGTGGGGAATGGACATTGTGGTGGGGTGCGGGAGTGTGGATTGGACATTGTTGTGGGGTGGGGGAGTGGGGAATGGACATTGTGGTGGGGTGCGGGAGTGTGGATTGGACATTGTTGTGGGGTGGGGGAGTGGGGAATGGACATTGTGCTGGGGTGGGGGAGTTGGGAATGGACATTGTGGTGGGGTGCGGGGATGTGGAATGGACATTGTGGGGGGTTTGGGAGTTTTGAATGGACATTGTGGTGGGGTGCGGTTGTGGGGAATGGACATTGTGATGGGGTGGGGGGATGGGGAATGGACATTGTGGTGGGGCGCGGGGATGGGAAATGGACATTGTGCTGGGGTTCGGGAGTGGGGAATGGACTGTGTGGTGGGGTTCGGGAGTGGGAAATGGACATTGTGAAGGGTTGCAGGAGTGGGGAATGGACAGTGTGGTGGGGTTCGGGAGTGGGAATGGACAGTGTGGTGGGCTTCAGGAGTGGGAAATGGACATTGTGGTGGTTTGCGGTAGTGGGGAATGGACAGTGTGGTAGGTTTTGGGAGTGGAGAACAGATATTGTGGTGGGGTGGGGGATTTGGGAATGGACATTGTGGTGGGGTGCGGGAGTGGGAAATGGACGTTGTGGTGGGGTGGGGGAGTGGGGAATGGACATTGTGGTGGGGTGGGGGAGTGGGGAATGGACATTCTGGTGGGGCGAGGGAGTGGAGAATTGACATTGTGGTGGGGTGGGGGAGTGGGGAAAGGACACTGTGGTGGGGTGCGTTTGTGGGGAATGGACATTGTGGTGGGGTGCGATAGTGGGGAATGGACATTGTGGTGGGGTGCAGGAGTCGGGAATCGACAGTGTGGTGGTGTTGGGGAGCGGGGAAAAGACATTGTGGTGGGGTGGGGGAATGGGGAAAGGACATTGTTGTGGGGTGCGGGAGTGGGAAATGGACATTGTGATGGAGAGCGGGGATGGGGAATGGACATTGTGGTGGGGTGCGGGAGTATGGAATGGACATTGTTGTGGGGTCGGGGAGTGGGGAATGGACATTGTGGTGGGGTGGGGGAGTTGGGAATGGACATAGTGGTGGGGTGCGGGAGTGGAGAATGGACATTTTGGTGGGGTGCGGGAGTAGGGAATGTACACTGTGGTAGGGTGGGGGAGTGGGGAATTGGCATTGTGGTGGGGCGCGGGGATGGGGAATGGACATTGTGGTGGGGCGTGGGAGTGAGAAATGGACATTGTGGTGGGGCGTGGGAGTGGGGAATGGACATTGTGGTGTGGCGCGGGAGTGAGAAATGGACACTCTGGTGGGGCTTGGGAGTGGGGAATGGACATTGTGGTGGGGCGCGGGAGTGAGAAATGGACAGTGTGGTGGGGTGCGGGGATGGGGAATGGACATTGAGGTGGCGTGCGGGGATGGGGAATGGACAACGTGGTGGGGCACAGGAGTGAGGAACGGACATTGTAGTGGGGTGCGGGAGTGGGGAATGGACAGTGTGGTGGGGTTCGGGGATGGGAATTTGACATTGTGGTGGGGTGCGGGAGTGGGGAATGGACAGTGTGATGGGGTGTGGGAGTGGGGAATGGACATTGTGGTGGGGTGCGGGGATGGGGAATGGACAGTGTGGTGGGTTTCGGGATTGGGGAATGGACATTGTGGTGGGGTGCGGAAGTTCGGAATGGACAGTGTGGTGGGGTCCGGGAATGGCGAACGGGCATTGGGATGGGTTGAGGATTGGGAATGGACATTGGGGTGGGGGTGGGGTACGGGCATTGGGATGTGCACCATTATTATCTCACAGACCAATGCACACGAGGTGTTACTATTCACATCAATGTTGCGCTTAGTAATCTTGGGAGGCCTCAGTCAGGTCATCCGTCCCTTCCCACTGTCTAATATCACAGTTTTTCAATAAGTATCTGCAGATTTGTTGGCCACATGATGGGCGGAATTTTGCCCTCATCAGGCAGGCGGGCCTGGGAGTGGACGCGAAGCTGTCCACCACCCGCAGTCGGCCCCCACCACGATTTCACACCGGCTGACCAATTAACGGCCAGCCATTGTGAATTGTGCGCTAACATGATGAGCACTGCCGGGATGGGGGTGGGAGGAGGGTGTGCGCTGAAGCGTACACGTGCGCGAGGGAGCGTGCTGTGAAAGCTCCCTGAAGATACAGAGCTGCCTCAGGGGACTTGTTAAACATGAGTTTTGAAAGTTTTTTTTAAAATCACTGATCGAAATCTCATCCCACCCGTCAATGAGCTTTCACCAATAATGCAAAGGCCGCTTGGCCTGTTTGCCCACCTGCCAACTGAATGGTTGAACAGGCAGTGAAAATATTGATTCAATTCATTGATTAAGGGCCTTAATAGGCAGTTTAGTTGTTGGCGGGTGCACTGCCGACTCGCATGCGCACCAAGTGAAATTTCACCATGGTGAGCGATGAGGTCATCGCGGACTATTTTACTGTCGTTTGGGTTGGGTGCGCACCCGCACTATGAGAGAAACATTCTGCCCTGTGAGTTTAATTGGATGAAGGGAGATGTTAATCTAGCTTTGAGTTCTGTTTGTCTTTATCCTGACCAGCTTCCAGAAGTCTACACGTTATATCCAGATCAAGGGCCCAAAGCTGGAGGGACCAAAGTTACTATCAATGGCACTAATCTACACATTGGTGCTGCCTTGAGGGTCACCGTCAATGGCTCCAAGGACTGTACAGATCTAAAGTAAGTCATTCAGACATCAATCCATCAATGTTTATATCCAGCCTTATCCTCTCTATGCAAAAGAACATGTGGAAGTCTAAACAGAGGAAAGCAATCAATGTAGCTGTGAAGGCAGTTTTTAAAGTGACATCAATATTTATATTTCACCTTAAGCTTTCAAGAGGCTTTAATGTACCTGTCCAGGACTTGGAGCTGTCCCTCTCATCAACCACAATGTATATTTATATAGTGTCTTTAATGTTACTCGAGCATTCTAAAAAATGATACTGAGCTACGTAAGGACATAGTAGGCAGGTGACCAGAGGGATAGATTTTGGGATGTCTTGAAAGAGGAAGGGGAGGTAGAGAGGTGTAGGGAGGGAATTCTAGAGCCTTGGGTCCAGGCACTGAAGGCACAGCCACCAATAGCGAAGTGATTAAAATCAGGGGGCACTCAACAAGCAGAAAGATCTCGGAGAATTGTAGGGCTAGAGGAGATTACAGAGGCAGGATCGACCAAGCCTGGAAGGATTTGCAAACATCGATGAGAATTTTAAAATGAGCAGAAATAATGCATTGCAGATGCTGGAAATCTGAACTAAAAACAGGAACTGCTGGAAATACTCAGCAGGTCAGGCAGCCTCTGTGAGAGAGAGAAACAGAATTAACATTTCACCTGAACTGGGAAAGGTAGAAATGTAAGAGGTTTTGAGTAAGAGAATGGGGCAAGGATGGGAAAAGAACAAAGGGAAGGTGTGATAGGGTGGAGGGCAGGAGAGGTTAAATTATAAAAGGTTTCATGGTGCAAAGGAAGTGATGGTGGGACAGGTAAAGAAACAACAGATGTGTCTAGTAGAGGTGTCAATGGCTGGATCCTGAATAGCAGCCGTCCAAAAGCAAAGACAAAGGGAAATGAGAAAGAGGAAAAAACAAAACTTGCAAAGAAAAATGAAACCAAATGGAGGCAGAGATCACAGATCACAGATCACACATCACACATCACTGATCACAGATCACTGATCACAGATCACACATCACACATCACAGATCACAGATTACACATCACAGATCACTGATCACACATCACAGATCAAAGATGACTGATCACAGATCACTGATCACACATCACTTTTCACAGATTACACATCACAGATCACTGATCACAGATCACTGATCACAAATCACACATCACAGATCACACATCACAGATCACACATCACACATCACATATCACAGATCACACATCACTGATCACTGATCACAGATCACTGATCACTGATCACAGATTACAGATCACTGATCACTGATCACAGATTACAGATTACTGATCACTGATCACTGATCACAGATTACAGATCACAGATCACTAATCACTGATCACACATCACAGATCACTGATCACACATCACAGATCACTGATCACACATCACAGATTACAGATTACAGATCACAGATTACAGATCATAGATCACTGATCACTGGTCACACATCACAGATCACAGATCACTGATCACTGATCACACATCACAGATCACAGATCACTGATCACACATCACATATCACAGATCACTGATCACTGATCACTGATCACTGATCACTGATCACTGATCACTGATCACTGATCACTGATTACAGGTTACAGATGGAATTTTCTGAACTCAGAAGGCTGAAAAGAGCCCAACTGGAGTTTAGGTGCTGTTCCTCCAGTTTGCGTTGAGCTTCATTTGGAACAGAGCAGCAGCTCAAGGACAGAGATGTCAATGTGAGAGCAAGATGGAGAATTAAAATGGCAGGCCACCAATAGCTCGGGGCCACCCTTACAGACTGAACAGAGGGGTATTCTGCAAAGCAGTCACCCAATCCACAAATGGTCTTACCAACATAGGACACATTGTGAGCAGCAAATATGGCATTTTAAATTGAAAGATGTACGTGTAAATCATTGGTTCACTTGGGAGGAGGGTTTGGGCTTTAGAAGGTGAGGAGAGAGGAGGTAAAAGGGCACATGTTACTCCTCCTGCTCTTGCATGGAAAGGTGCCGTGGGAAGGTGAGAGGATGTTGGGGTGATTGAGGAGTGACCAGGGTGTCCACTAATGCCTCATTCCGGGGTGTCTCCAGTTCTAATGCCCCATTCCCGTGGAGGGCAGTCCCTTTGGAATGCTGACAGGGGAGGGTATTAGGTGGTGGAAATGGTGGAGGATGATCCTTTGAATGGGGTGAAAGGTGAGGATAAGTAGAACGCTGTCATGATTCAGGAAATGGAGGGGACCTGGAATGGGTCAGGGTAAAAGTGAAATGTGGGGAGTGAAACAGACATAGTCGAGGGCACAGTCAATGTAGACTGAAGGGGAATCCCCATGCGATGGCTGATCATCTCTTACCCCTGCCCCGAAAGTGGTTAAATTCTCATTCGCTGTGATTCATCAATACATGGTGTCTCCAGTTCTAATGCCGCATTCGTGGGTGTCTCCAGTTCTAATGCCCCATTCCAAGTTGTTTCCAGTTCTAATGCCACATTCTGCGGTATCTCCAGTTCTAATGCCCCATTCAGGGGTGTTTCCAGTTCCATTGCCCCATTCCAGGGTATTTCCAGTTCTAATGGCCCATTCCGGGATGTCTCCAGTTCTAATGCCCCATTCCAGGGTTTTTCTAGTGCTAATGCCCCATTCTGCGGTATCTCCAGTTCTAATGCCCCATTCCTGGGTGTCTCCAGTTCTAATGCCCCATTCCGGGGTGTCTCCAGTTCTAATGCCCCATTCCACGGTGTTTCCAGTTCTAATGCCCCATTCCTGGTTGTCTCCAGTTCTAATGCCGCATTCCTGGGTGTCTCCGGTTCTAATGCCCCATTCCATGTTGTTTCCAGTTCTAATGCCCCATTCCGCGGTGTCTCCAGTTCTAATGCACCACTTGGGGGTGTTTCCAGTTCTAATTCCCCATTCCGCGTTCTCTCCCGTTCTAATGCCCCATTCCATGATGTTTCCAGTTCTAATGCCACATTCTGCTGTCCCTATAGTTCTAATGCCCTATTCCGGGGGGTTTCCAGTTCTCATGCCCCATTCTGCGGTCTCTCCAGTTCTAATGCCCCATTCCATGATGTTTCCAGTTCTAATGCCCCATTCCGCAGTGTTTCCAGTTCAAATGCCCCATTCTGGGCTGTTTCCAGTTCTAATGCCCCATTCCATGATGTTTCCCGTTCTCATGACCCATTCTGGGGTGTTTCCAGTTCTAATGCCCCTTTCCAGGGTGTTTCTAGTTCAAATGCCCCATTAGGCGATGACTAAAGTTCTAATGGTCCATTCAGCAGTGTCTCCAGTTCTAATTTCCCTATTCTGGGATGTTTCCAGTTCTAATACCCGATTCCTGGGTGTCACCAGTTCCAATGCCCCATTGCGGGATGTCTGCAGTTCCAATGCCCCATTCCATGATGTTCCCTGTTCTAATGCCCCAATCCAGGTTGTTTCCAGATCTAATGCCCCATTCCGCATTGTCTTCAGTTCTAATGCCCCATTCTGCGGTGTCTCCAGTTCTAATGCCCTATTCCGTAGGGTATCCAGTTATAATGCCCCATTCCAGGTGTTTCCAGTTCTAATGCCCCATTCCGCGGTGTTTCCAATTCTAATGCCCCTTTCCGGGGAGTTTCCATTTCAAATGCCCCATTCCAGGGTGTTTCCAGTTCTAATGCCCCATTCGGGGGTGTTTCCAGTTTGAATACCCCATTCCGGGGTTTTCCCAGTACTAGTGTCCAATTCCGGGGTGTTTCCAGATCTAATGCCCCATTCTGGGGTCTTTCCAGTTCTAAAGTCCCATTCCAGGGTGTTTCCAGTTCTAATGCCCCGTTCCACGTTGTTTCCAGTTATAATACCCCATTCCAGCGTGTTTCCAGATCTAATGCTCCATTCCAGGGTGTTTCCAGTTGTAATGCCCCATTCCGGGGAGTTTCCGGTTCTAATGCCCCATTTTGCAGTCTCTCCAGTTCTAATGACCCATTCCGCAGTGTTTCCAGCTCTAATGCCCGATTCCGGTGTGTCTCCAGTTCTAATGCCTCATCCCACTGTATTTCCAGTTCTAATGCCCAATTCCTGGTTGTCTCCAGTTCTAATGCCGCATTCCACGTTGTTTCCAGTTCTAATGCCACATTCTGGGGTGTTTCCAGTTCCAATTCCCCATTTGTGGTCTCTCCAGTTCTAATGCCCCATTCCTGGGTGTCTCCAGTTCTAATGCTCCATTCTGGGGTGTTTCCAGTTCTAATGCTCCATTCCGGGTGTCTCCAGTTCGAATGCTCCATTCTAGTATGTCTCCAGTTCTTTTGACCCATTCCGGGGTGTTTCCAGTTCTCATGCCCCAATCTGCTGTGTTTCCATTTTTAATGCCCCATTCTGGGGCTTTCCCAGCTCTAATGACCAATTCCGGGGTGTTTCCAGTTTTAATGTCCCATTCTGGGGTCTTTCCAGTTCTCATGCCCCATTCTGCGGTGTTTCCAGTTCTAATGCCCCATTCCGTTGCCTCTCCAGTTCTAATGCCCCATTCCTGGGTGTCTCCAGTTCTAATGCCCCATTCCGGGGTGTCTCCAGTTCTAATGCCCCATTCCACGGTGTTTCCAGTTCTAATGCCCCATTCCTGGTTGTCTCCAGTTCTAATGCCGCATTCCTGGGTGTCTCCGGTTCTAATGCCCCATTCCATGTTGTTTCCAGTTCTAATGCCCCATTCCGCGGTGTCTCCAGTTCTAATGCACCACTTGGGGGTGTTTCCAGTTCTAATTCCCCATTCCGCGTTCTCTCCCGTTCTAATGCCCCATTCCATGATGTTTCCAGTTCTAATGCCACATTCTGCTGTCCCTATAGTTCTAATGCCCTATTCCGGGGGGTTTCCAGTTCTCATGCCCCATTCTGCGGTCTCTCCAGTTCTAATGCCCCATTCCATGATGTTTCCAGTTCTAATGCCCCATTCCGCAGTGTTTCCAGTTCAAATGCCCCATTCTGGGCTGTTTCCAGTTCTAATGCCCCATTCCATGATGTTTCCCGTTCTCATGACCCATTCTGGGGTGTTTCCAGTTCTAATGCCCCTTTCCAGGGTGTTTCTAGTTCAAATGCCCCATTAGGCGATGACTAAAGTTCTAATGGTCCATTCAGCAGTGTCTCCAGTTCTAATTTCCCTATTCTGGGATGTTTCCAGTTCTAATACCCGATTCCTGGGTGTCACCAGTTCCAATGCCCCATTGCGGGATGTCTGCAGTTCCAATGCCCCATTCCATGATGTTCCCTGTTCTAATGCCCCAATCCAGGTTGTTTCCAGATCTAATGCCCCATTCCGCATTGTCTTCAGTTCTAATGCCCCATTCTGCGGTGTCTCCAGTTCTAATGCCCTATTCCGTAGGGTATCCAGTTATAATGCCCCATTCCAGGTGTTTCCAGTTCTAATGCCCCATTCCGCGGTGTTTCCAATTCTAATGCCCCTTTCCGGGGAGTTTCCATTTCAAATGCCCCATTCCAGGGTGTTTCCAGTTCTAATGCCCATTCGGGGGTGTTTCCAGTTTGAATACCCCATTCCGGGGTTTTCCCAGTACTAGTGTCCAATTCCGGGGTGTTTCCAGATCTAATGCCCCATTCTGGGGTCTTTCCAGTTCTAAAGTCCCATTCCAGGGTGTTTCCAGTTCTAATGCCCCGTTCCACGTTGTTTCCAGTTATAATACCCCATTCCAGCGTGTTTCCAGATCTAATGCTCCATTCCAGGGTGTTTCCAGTTGTAATGCCCCATTCCGGGGAGTTTCCGGTTCTAATGCCCCATTTTGCAGTCTCTCCAGTTCTAATGACCCATTCCGCAGTGTTTCCAGCTCTAATGCCCGATTCCGGTGTGTCTCCAGTTCTAATGCCTCATCCCACTGTATTTCCAGTTCTAATGCCCAATTCCTGGTTGTCTCCAGTTCTAATGCCGCATTCCACGTTGTTTCCAGTTCTAATGCCACATTCTGCGGTCTCTCCAGTTCTAATGCCCCATTCGGGTGTGTTTCCAGTTCTAGTTCCCCATTCCATGATGTTTCCAGTTCTCATGCCCCATTCCCCAGTGTTTCCAGTTCAAATGCCCCATTCCGGGGTGTTTCCAGTTCTAATGCCCCTTTCCAGGGTGTTTCTAGTTCAAATACCCCATTAGGCGATGTCTCAAGTTCTAATGCTCCATTCAGCAGTGTCTCCAGTTCTAATTTCCCTATTCCGGGATGTTTCCAGTTCTACTACTCGATTCCTGGGTATCACCAGTTCTAATGCCCCATTGTGGGATGTCTGCAGTTCCAATGCCCCATTCCATGATGTTCCCTGTTCTAATGCCCCATTCCAGATTGTTTCCAGTTCTAATGCCCCATTCCACGGTGTTTTCAGTTTTAATGCCCCATTACAGGTTGCTTCCAGTTCTAATGCCCCATTACAGGGTGTTTGCAGTTCTGATGCCCCATTCCGCAGTGTTTCCACTTCTAATGCCCCATTCCAGGGTGTTTGCAGTTCTAATGCCCCATTCCACATTGTTTCCAGTTCTAATGCCCCATCCTGCTGTGTTTCCATTTTTAATGCCCCATTCTGGGGCTTTCCCAGCTCTAATGGCCAATTCCGGGGTGTTTCCAGTTTTAATGCCCCATTCCGTTGCCTCTCCAGTTCTAATGCCCCATTCTGGGGTGTTTCCAGTTCCAATGCCCCATTAGCGGTCTCTCCAGTTCTAATGCCCCATTCCACAGTGTTTCCAGTTCAAATGCCCCATTCTGGGCTGTTTCCAGTTCTAATGCCCCATTCCATGATGTTTCCAGTTCTAATGCCCCATTCCGGGATGTTTCCAGTTCCCATGCCCCATTCTGCTGTCTCTACAGTTCTAATGCCCCATTCCATGATGTTTCCAGTTCTCATGCCCCATTCCGGGGTGTTTCCAGTTCTAATGCCCCTTTCCAGGGTGTTTCTAGTTCAAATGCCCCATTAGGCGATGACTAAAGTTCTAATGGTCCATTCAGCAGTGTCTCCAGTTCTAATTTCCCTATTCCAGGATGTTTCCAGTTCTAAAATCCGATTCCTGGGTGTCACCAGTTCTAATGCCCCATTGCGGGATGTCTGCAGTTCCAATGCCCCATTCCATGATGTTCCCTGTTCTAATGCCCCATTCCAGATTGTTTCCAGATCTAATGCCCCATTCCACGTTGTCTCCAGTTCTAATGCCCCATTCCGCGGTGTCTCCAGTTCTAATGCCCTATTCCATGGGGTATCCAGTTATAATGCCCCATTCCAGGTGTTTCCAGTTCTAATGCCCCAAACCGCAGTGTTTCCAGTTCTAATGCCCCAAACCGCAGTGTTTCCACTTCTAAAGACCCATTCCACGGTCTCTCCAGTTCTAATGCCCTATTCTGTGGGGTATCCAGTTATAATACCCCATTCCAGGTGTTTCCAGTTCTAATGCCCCAATCCGCGGTGTTTTCAGTTTTAATGCCCCATTACAGGTTGCTTCCAGTTCTAATGCCCCATTACAGGGTGTTTGCAGTTCTGATGCCCCATTCTGCAGTGTTTCTACTTCTAATGCCCCATTCCAGGGTGTTTCCAGTTCTAATGCCCCATTCCACATTGTTTCCAGTTCTAATGCCCCATTCTGCTGTGTTTCCATTTTTAATGCCCTATTCTAGGGCTTTCCCAGCTCTAATGGCCAATTCCGGGGTGTTTCCAGTTTTAATGCCCCATTCCGGGCTCTTTCCAGTTCTCATGCCCCATTCTGCGGTGTTTCCAGTTCTAATGCCCCATTCCGTTGCCTCTCCAGTTCTAATTCCCCATTCCAGTTCTAATGCCCCATTCTGGGGTGTTTCCAGTTCCAATTCCCCATTTGTGGTCTCTCCAGTTCTAATGCCCCATTCCTGGGTGTCTCCAGTTCTAATGCTCCATTCTGGGGTGTTTCCAGTTCTAATGCTCCATTCCGGGTGTCTCCAGTTCGAATGCTCCATTCTAGTATGTCTCCAGTTCTTTTGACCCATTCCGGGGTGTTTCCAGTTCTCATGCCCCAATCTGCTGTGTTTCCATTTTTAATGCCCCATTCTGGGGCTTTCCCAGCTCTAATGACCAATTCCGGGGTGTTTCCAGTTTTAATGTCCCATTCTGGGGTCTTTCCAGTTCTCATGCCCCATTCTGCGGTGTTTCCAGTTCTAATGCCCCATTCCGTTGCCTCTCCAGTTCTAATGCCCCATTCCAGTTCTAATGCCCCATTCTGGGGTGTTTCCAGTTCCAATGCCCCATTAGCGGTCTCTCCAGTTCTAATGCCCCATTCCTGGGTGTCTCCAGTTCTAATGCTCCATTCTGGGGTGTTTCCAGTTCTAATGCTCCATTCCAGGTGTCTCCAGTTCGAATGCTCCATTCTACTGTGTCTCCAGTTCTTAAGACCCATTCCGGGGTGTTTCCAGTTTTCATGCCCCAATCCGCGGTGTTTCCAGTTTTAATGCCCCATTCTTGGGTCTTTCCAGTTCTAAAGCCCCATTCCGATGCGTTTCCAGTCCTAATGCCCCATTCCAGGGTGTTTACAGTTCTAATGCACCGTTCCGCGTTGTTTCCAGTTATAATGCCCCATTCCAGCGTGTTTCTAGATCTAATATCCAATTCCGGGGTGTTTCCAGTTCCAATGCCCCATTTTGCAATCTCTCCAGTTCTAATGACCCATTCCGCGGTACTTCCGGCTCTAATCCCCATTCTGGAGTGTTTCCAGTTCTAATGCCTCATTCCATGATGTTTCCAATTCAGATGTCCCATTCTGGTGTGTTTCCAGTTCTAATGCCCCATTCCATGATGTTTCCAGTTCTAATGCCCCATTCCGCGGTGTTTCCAATTCTAATGCCCCTTTCCGGGGAGTTTCCATTTCAAATGCCCCATTCCAGCGTGTTTCCAGTTCTAATGCCCCATTCGGGGGTGTTTCCAGTTTGAATACCCCATTCCGGGGTTTTCCCAGTGCTAATGTCCAATTCCAGGGTGTTTCCAGATCTAATGCCACATTCCGGTGTGTTTCCAGTTCTCATGCCCCAATCCACGGTGTTTCCAGTTTTAATGCCCCATTCTGGGGTCTTTCCAGTTCTAAAGCCCCATTCCAGGGTGTTTCCAGTTCTAATTCCCCATTCCACGTTGTTTCTAGTTATAATACCCCATTCCAATGTGTTTCCAGATCTAATGCCCCATTCCAGGGTGTTTCCAGTTGTAATGCCCCATTCCGGGGTGTTTCCAGATCTAATGCCCCATTCTTGGGTCTTTCCAGTTCTAAAGCCCCATTCCGATGCGTTTCCAGTCCTAATGCCCCATTCCAGGGTGTTTACAGTTCTAATGCACCGTTCCGCGTTGTTTCCAGTTATAATGCCCCATTCTGGCGTGTTTCCAGATCTAATGTCCAATTCCTGGGTGTTTCCAGTTCCAATGCCCCATTTTGCAATCTCTCCAGTTCTAAAGACCCATTCCGCGGTGCTTCCGGCTCTAATGCCCGAATCCAGGGTGTCTCCAGTTCTAATGCCCCATTCCCCTGTGTTTCTAGTTCTAATGCCCCATTCCTGGTTGTCTCGAGTTCTAATGCCGCATTCCTGGGTGTCTCCAGTTCTAATGCCCCATTCGACGTTGTTTCCAGTTTTAATGCCACAATCTGCGGTCTCTCCAGTTCTAATGCCCCATTCGGGTGTGTATCCAGTTCTAATTCCCCATTCCGCGTTCTCTCCCGTTCTAATGCCCCATTCCACGTTCTCTCCCGTTCTAATGCCCCATTCCATGGTGTTTCCAGTTCTAATGCGCCATTCCATGATGTTTCCAGTTCTAATGCCCCATTCTGCGGTGTCTCCAGCTCTAATGCCCCATTCCATGATGTTTCCAGTTCTAAAGGCCCATTCTGCTGTCTCTATAGTTCTAATGCCCTTCCGGGGGCTTTCCAGTTCTCATGCCCCATTCTGCGGTCTCTCCAGTTCTAATGCCCCATTCCGCAGTGTTTCCAGTTCTAATCCCCATTCCATGATGTTTCAAGTTCTCATGCCCCATTCTGGTGTGTTTCCAGTTCTAATGCCCCATTCCATGATGTTTCCAGTTTGAATGCCCCATTCTGCTGTCTCTACAGTTCTAATGCCCCATTGGCAGTGTCTCCAGTTCTAAAACCACATTTCACTTTGTTTCAAGTTCTAATGCCCCATTTCGCAGTGTTTCCAGTTTTAATGCCCCATTCTGCAGTGTTTTGCATTTTTAATGTCCCATTCCGGGATGTTTCCAGTTCTAATGTCCCATTCTGGGATGCTTCCAGTTTTAATGCCCCATTCCGGGACTTTCCGGTTCTAATGCCCCAATCCGCGGTGTTTCCAGTTCTAATGCCCCAATCCACGGTGTTTCCAGTTCTAATGCCCCATTCCGCAGTGTTTCCTGTTCTAATGCCCCATTCTGGCGGTGTTTCCAGTTTTAATGCCCCATTCTGCAGTGTTTCGCATTTTTAATGTCCCGTTCCGGGGTGTTTCATGTTCCAATGCCCCATTCTGGGGTGTTTCCAGTTGTAATGCCCCATTCCGCGGCATTTCCTGTTCTAATGCCCCAATCCACGGTGTTTCCAGTTGTAATGCCCCATTGCGGGATGTTTTCACTTATAATGCCCCATTCCAGTGTATTTCCAGTTTTACTGCCCCATTCTGCAGTGTTTTGCATTTTTAATGTCCCATTCCGGGATGTTTCCAGTTCTAATGTCCCATTCCGGGATGTTTCCAGTTCTAATGCCCCATTGCGGGATGTTTTCACTTATAATGCCCCAATCCGCGGTGTTTCCAGTTCTAATGCCCCAATCCACGGTGTTTCCAGTTTTAATGCCCCATTTCAGGGTGTTTCCTGTTCTAATGCCCAATTCTGCTGTGTCTCCAGTTCTAATGCCCCATTCCGAGGTGTTTCCAATTTTAAAGGTTCATTCCGGGGTATTTCCAATTCTAATGCCCCGTTGCGTTGCGTCTCGAGTTCCAATTCCCCATTCCGGTGTGTCTCCAATTCTAATGCCCCATTCTGGTGTATTTCCACATCTATTGCCCCATTACGAGGTGTTTCCAGTTCTAATCCCCGTTACTGGGTGTCTCCAGTTCTAATGGCCCATTCCTGCATGTCTCCAGTTCTAATGCCCCATTCTGTGCTCTGTCCAGTTGTAATACCCCATTCGGGGGTGTTTCCAGTTCTAATGCCCCATTCCGCGTTCTCTACCGTTCTAATGCCCCATTCCGTGGAGTTTCCAGTTCCACTGCCCCATTCCATGCTGTTTCAAGTTTTAATGCCCCATTTCGCGATGTTTCCAGTTTTAATGCCCCATTCTGCAGTGTTTTGCATCTTTAATGTCCCATTCCGGGATGTTTCCAGTTCTAATGTCCCATTCTGGGATGTTTCCAGTTCTAATGCCACATTCCAGGAGTTTCCGGTTCTAATGCCCCAATCCGAGGTGTTTCAAGTTCTAATTCCCCATTCCGCGTTGTTTCCTGTTCTAATGCCCGATTCTACTATGTTTCCAGTTCTAATTCCCCATTCCGGGGTGTCTCCAATTCTAATGCCCCATTCCTGCGTGTCTCCAGTTCTAATGCCCCATTCTATGGTGTTTCCATTTCTAATGCCCCATTCGGGACTGTTTCCAGCTCTAATGCCCCATTCCATGATGTTTCCAGTCCTAATGCCACATTTCGTCTTCTCTCCCATTCTAATGCCCCATTTTTTGGTGTTTTCAGTTCTAATGCCCCATTCCGTGATTTTTCCAGTTTTAAAGCCCCATTCTGCAGTGTTTCATGTTCTCATGCCCCATTCCGCAGTGTTTCCTATTCTAATGCCCCATTCTGGCAGTGTTTCCAGTTCTAATGCCCAATTCTGCGGTTTCTCCAGTTGTAATGCCCCATGCCGGGGTGTTTTCACTTATAATGCCCCATTCCAGGGTGTTTCCAGTTCTAATGCCCTATTCCAGGATGTTTCCTGTTCTAATCCCCCGTTCCGGGGTGTTTCAAGTTATAATGCACCATTCCGGCTTGTTTCCTGCTCAAATGCCCAATTCTGCGGTGTCTCCAGTTCTAATGCCCCATTCCGAGGTGTTTCCAATTTTAAAGGTTCATTCCGGGGTATTTCCAAGTCTAATGCCCCGTTGCGGAGTGTCTCCAGTTCCAATTCCCCATTCCGGGGAGTCTCCAATTCTAATGCCCCATTCCAGGGCGTTTTCAGTTCTAATGCCCCAAACCACAGTGTTTCAAGTTCTAATTCCCTATTCCGCGTTGTTTCCTGTTCTAATGCCTGATTCCACTATGTTTCCAGTTCTAATTCCCCATTCCGGGGTGTCTCCAATTCTAATGCCCCATTCCTGCGTTGCGCCAGTTCTAATGCCCCAATCCGCGGTGTTTCCAGTTCTAATGCCCTATTCCAGGGCGTTTCCAGTTTTAATGCCCCATTCCACGGTGTTTCCAGTTCTAATATCCCATTCCGCGGTATTTCAAGTTCTAATTCCCTATTCCGCAATGTTTCCTGTTCTAATGCCCCAATCCGCGGTTTCTCCAGTTCTAATGCCCCATTCTGGTATGTCTCCAATTCTAATGCCCCATTCCTGTGTATCTCCAGCTCTAATGCCCCATTCCACAGTGTTTCCAGTTTTAATACCCCATTCTGCAGTGTTTTGCATTTTTAATGTCCAATTCCGGGATGTTTCCAATTCTATTGTCCCATTCCACGATGTTTCCAGTTCTGGTGCCCCATTCCGGGAGTTTCCGGTTCTAATGCCCCAATCCGCGGTGTTTCCAGTTCTAATGCCCCATTCCGGAGTGTTTCCTTTTGTAATGCCTCATTCCGGCGGTGTTTCCAGTTCTAAAGCCCAATTATGCGGTTTCTCCAGTTGTAATGCCCCATGCCGGGGTGTTTTCACTTATAATGCCCCATTCCAGGGTGTTTCCAGTTCTAATGCCCTATTCCAGGATGTTTCCTGTTCTAATCCCCCGTTACGGGGTGTTTCAAGTTATAATGCACCATTCCGGCTTGTTTCCTGCTCAAATGCCCAATTCTGCGGTGTCTCCAGTTCTAATGCCCCATTCCGAGGTGTTTCCAATTTTAAAGCCTCATTCCAGGGTATTTCCAAGTCTAATGCCCCGTTGCGGAGTGTCTCCAGTTCCAATTCCCCATTCCGGGGAGTCTCCAATTCTAATGCCCCATTCCAGGGCGTTTCCAGTTCTAATGCCCCAAACCACGGTGTTTCAAGTTCTAATTCCCTATTCCGCATTGTTTCCTGTTCTAATGCCCGATTCCACTATGTTTCCAGTTCTAATTCCCCAGTCCGGGGTGTCTCCAATTCTAATGCCCCATTCCTGCGTTGCGCCAGTTCTAATGCCCCATTCCGCGGTGTTTGCAGTTCTAATGCCCCATTTCAAGGCGTTACCAGTTCTAATGCCCCATTCCGCGGTGTTTCAAATTCTAATTCCCCATTCCGCAGTGTTTCCAGTTCTAATGCCCCAATCCGCGGTTTCTCCAGTTCTAATGCCCCATTCTGGTGTGTCTCCAGTTCTAATGCCCCATTCTGGTGTGTCTCCAATTCTAATGCCCCATTCCTGCGTGTCTCCAGTTCTAATGCCCCATTCTACGGTGTTTCCATTTCTAATGCCCCGTTCGGGGGTGTTTCCAGCTCTAATGCCCCATTCCATGATGTTTCCAGTTCTAATGCCTGATTTCGTCTTCTCTCCCATTCTAATGTTCCATTTTCTGGTGTTTCCAGTTCTAATGCGCCATTCCATGATGTTTCCAGTTCTAATGGCCCATTCTGCTGTCTCTTTAGTTCTAATGCCCTATTCCGGGGTCTTTCCAGCTCTCATGCCCCAATCTATGGTCTCTCCAGTTCTAATGCCCCATTCTGCAGTGTCTCCAGTTCTAATCCCCATTCCGGGGTGTTTCCAGTTCTAATGCCCCTTTCCATGATGTTTCCAATTCAAATGCCCCATTTTGGTGTGTTTCCAGTTCTAATGCACCATTCCATGGTGTTTCCAGATTGAATTGCCCATTCTGCTGTCTCAACAGTTCTAATGCCCCATTGGTGGTCTCTCCAGTTCTAATGCCCCATTCCACGCTGTTTCAAGTTCTACTGCCCCATTTCGCAGTGTTTCCAGTTTTACTGCCCCATTCTGCAGTGTTTTGCATTTTTAATGTCTCATTCCGGGATGTTTCCAGTTCTAATGCCCCATTCCGGGATATTTCCAGTTCTAATGCCCCATTCCGGGAGTTTCTGGTTCTAATGCCCCAATCCACGGTGTTTCCAGTTCTAATACCCCATTCCGGGGTGTTTTCGCTTATAATGCTCCATTCCAGGGTGTTTCCAGTTCTAATTCCCCATTCCGCATTGTCTCCAGTTCTAATGCGCTACTCCGTGGTGTTTCAAGTTATAATGCCCCATTCCAGCATGTTTCCAGTTCCAATGTCCCATTCCAGCGTGTTTCCAGTCCTACTGCCCCGTTCCGGTGTGTTTCATGTTCCAATGCCCCATTCTGGGATGTTTTCATTTATAATGAATGCCCCATTCCAGGGTGTTTCCAATTTTACTGCCCCATTCTGCAGTGTTTTGCATTTTTAATGACCCATTCCGGGATGTTTCCAGTTCTAATGTCCCATTCCGGGATGTTTCCAGTTCTAATGCCACATTCCAGGATGTTTCCAGTTCTAATGCCCCAATCTACTGTGTTTCAAGTTATAATGCACCATTCCGGCTTGTTTCCTGCTCAAATGCCCAATTCTGCGGTGTCTCCAGTTCTAATGCCCCATTCCGAGGTGTTTCCAATTTTAAAGGTTCATTCCGGGGTATTTCCAATTCTAATGCCCCGTTGCGTTGCGTCTCGAGTTCCAATTCCCCATTCCGGTGTATCTCCAATTCTAATGCCCCATTCTGGTGTATTTCCACATCTATTGCCCCATTACGAGGTGTTTCCAGTTCTAATCCCCATTACTGGGTGTCTCCAGTTCTAATGGCCCATTCCTGCATGTCTCCAGTTCTAATGCCCCATTCTGTGCTCTGTCCAGTTGTAATACCCCATTCGGGGGTGTTTCCAGTTCTAATGCCCCATTCCGCGTTCTCTACCGTTCTAATGCCCCATTCCGCGGAGTTTCCAGTTCCACTGCCCCATTCCATGCTGTTTCAAGTTTTAATGCCCCATTTCGCGATGTTTCCAGTTTTAATGCCCCATTCTGCAGTGTTTTGCATCTTTAATGTCCCATTCCGGGAAGTTTCCAGTTCTAATGTCCCATTCTGGGATGTTTCCAGTTCTAATGCCCCATTCCAGGAGTTTCCGGTTCTAATGCCCCAATCCGAGGTGTTTCAAGTTCTAATTCCCCATTCCGCGTTGTTTCCTGTTCTAATGCCCGATTCCACTATGTTTCCAGTTCTAATTCCCCATTCCGGGGTGTCTCCAATTCTAATGCCCCATTCCTGCGTGTCTCCAGTTCTAATGCCCCATTCTATGGTGTTTCCATTTCTAATGCCCCATTCGGGACTGTTTCCAGCTCTAATGCCCCATTCCATGATGTTTCCAGTCCTAATGCCACATTTCATCTTCTCTCCCATTCTAATGCCCCATTTTTTGGTGTTTTCAGTTCTAATGCCCCATTCCGTGATTTTTCCAGTTTTAATGCCCCATTCTGCAGTGTTTCATGTTCTCAAGCCCCATTCCGCAGTGTTTCCTATTCTAATGCCCCATTCTGGCAGTGTTTCCAGTTCTAATGCCCAATTCTGCGGTTTCTCCAGTTGTAATGCGCCATGCCGGGGTGTTTTCACTTATAATGCCCCATTCCAGGGTGTTTCCAGTTCTAATGCCCTATTCCAGGATGTTTCCTGTTCTAATCCCCCGTTCCGGGGTGTTTCAAGTTATAATGCACCATTCCGGCTTGTTTCCTGCTCAAATGCCCAATTCTGCGGTGTCTCCAGTTCTAATGCCCCATTCCGAGGTGTTTCCAATTTTAAAGGTTCATTCCGGGGTATTTCCAAGTCTAATGCCCCGTTGCGGAGTGTCTCCAGTTCCAATTCCCCATTCCGGGGAGTCTCCAATTCTAATGCCCCATTCCAGGGCGTTTTCAGTTCTAATGCCCCAAACCACAGTGTTTCAAGTTCTAATTCCCTATTCCGTGTTGTTTCCTGTTCTAATGCCTGATTCCACTATGTTTCCAGTTCTAATTCCCCATTCCGGGGTGTCTCCAATTCTAATGCCCCATTCCTGCGTTGCGCCAGTTCTAATGCCCCAATCCGCGGTGTTTCCAGTTCTAATGCCCTATTCCAGGGCGTTTCCAGTTTTAATGCCCCATTCCACGGTGTTTCCAGTTCTAATATCCCATTCCGCGGTATTTCAAGTTCTAATTCCCTTTTCCGCAATGTTTCCTGTTCTAATGCCCCAATCCGCGGTTTCTCCAGTTCTAATGCCCCATTCTGGTATGTCTCCAATTCTAATGCCCCATTCCTGTGTGTCTCCAGTTCTAATGCCCCATTCTACGGTGTTTCCATTCCTAATGCCCCATTCGGGGGTGTTTCCAGCTCTAATGCCCCATTCCACAGTGTTTCCAGTTTTAATACCCCATTCTGCAGTGTTTTGCATTTTTAATGTCCCATTCCGGGATGTTTCCAATTCTATTGTCCCATTCCACGATGTTTCCAGTTCTGGTGCCCCATTCCGGGAGTTTCCGGTTCTAATGCCCCAATCCGCGGTGTTTCCAGTTCTAATGCCCCATTCCGGAGTGTTTCCTATTGTAATGCCTCATTCCGGCGGTGTTTCCAGTTCTAAAGCCCAATTCTGCGGTTTCTCCAGTTGTAATGCCCCATGCCGGGGTGTTTTCCCTTATAATGCCCCATTCCAGGGTGTTTCCAGTTCTAATGCCCTATTCCAGGATGTTTCCTGTTCTAATCCCCCGTTCCGGGGTGTTTCAAGTTATAATGCACCATTCCGGCTTGTTTCCTGCTCAAATGCCCAATTCTGCGGTGTCTCCAGTTCTAATGCCCCATTCCGAGGTGTTTCCAATTTTAAAGCCTCATTCCAGGGTATTTCCAAGTCTAATGCCCTGTTGCGGAGTGTCTCCAGTTCCAATTCCCCATTCCGGGGAGTCTCCAATTCTAATGCCCCATTCCAGGGCGTTTCCAGTTCTAATGCCCCAAACCACGGTGTTTCAAGTTCTAATTCCCTATTCCGCATTGTTTCCTGTTCTAATGCCCGATTCCACTATGTTTCCAGTTCTAATTCCCCATTCCGGGGTGTCTCCAATTCTAATGCCCCATTCCTGCGTTGCGCCAGTTCTAATGCCCCATTCCGCGGTGTTTGCAGTTCTAATGCCCCATTTCAAGGCGTTACCAGTTCTAATGCCCCATTCCGCGGTGTTTCAAATTCTAATTCCCCATTCCGCAGTGTTTCCAGTTCTAATGCCCCAATCCGCGGTTTCTCCAGTTCTAATGCCCCATTCTGGTGTGTCTCCAATTCTAATGCCCCATTCCTGCGTGTCTCCAGTTCTAATGCCCCATTCTACGGTGTTTCCATTTCTAATGCCCCGTTCGGGGGTGTTTCCAGCTCTAATGCCCCATTCCATGATGTTTCCAGTTCTAATGCCTGATTTCGTCTTCTCTCCCATTCTAATGTTCCATTTTCTGGTGTTTCCAGTTCTAATGCGCCATTCCATGATGTTTCCAGTTCTAATGGCCCATTCTGCTGTCTCTTTAGTTCTAATGCCCTATTCCGGGGTCTTTCCAGCTCTCATGCCCCAATCTATGGTCTCTCCAGTTCTAATGCCCCATTCTGCAGTGTCTCCAGTTCTAATACCCATTCCGGGGTGTTTCCAGTTCTAATGCCCCTTTCCATGATGTTTCCAATTCAAATGCCCCATTTTGGTGTGTTTCCAGTTCTAATGCACCATTCCATGGTGTTTCCAGATTGAATTGCCCATTCTGCTGTCTCAACAGTTCTAATGCCCCATTGGTGGTCTCTCCAGTTCTAATGCCCCATTCCACGCTGTTTCAAGTTCTACTGCCCCATTTCGCAGTGTTTCCAGTTTTACTGCCCCATTCTGCAGTGTTTTGCATTTTTAATGTCTCATTCCGGGATGTTTCCAGTTCTAATGTCCCATTCCGGGATATTTCCAGTTCTAATGCCCCATTCCGGGAGTTTCTGGTTCTAATGCCCCAATCCACGGTGTTTCCAGTTCTAATGCCCCATTCCGGGGTGTTTTCACTTATAATGCTCCATTCCAGGGTGTTTCCAGTTCTAATTCCCCATTCCGCATTGTCTCCAGTTCTAATGCGCTACTCCGTGGTGTTTCAAGTTATAATGCCCCATTCCAGCATGTTTCCAGTTCCAATGTCCCATTCCAGGGTGTTTCCAGTCCTACTGCCCCGTTCCGGTGTGTTTCATGTTCCAATGCCCCATTCTGGGATGTTTTCATTTATAATGAATGCCCCATTCCAGGGTGTTTCCAATTTTACTGCCCCATTCTGCAGTGTTTTGCATTTTTAATGACCCATTCCGGGATGTTTCCAGTTCTAATGCCACATTCCAGGATGTTTCCAGTTCTAATGCCCCAATCTACTGTGTTTCCAGTTTTAATGCCCCATTTCAGGGTGTTTCCTGTTCTAATGCCCAATTCTGCGGTGTCTCCAGTTCTAATGCCCCATTCCGAGGTGTTTCCAATTTTAAAGGTTCATTCCGGGGTATTTCCAATTCTAATGCCCCGTTGCGTTGCGTCTCGAGTTCCAATTCCCCATTCCGGTGTGTCTCCAATTCTAATGCCCCATTCTGGTGTATTTCCACATCTATTGCCCCATTACGAGGTGTTTCCAGTTCTAATCCCCATTACTGGGTGTCTCCAGTTCTAATGGCCCATTCCTGCATGTCTCCAGTTCTAATGCCCCATTCTGTGCTCTGTCCAGTTGTAATACCCCATTCGGGGGTGTTTCCAGTTCTAATGCCCCATTCCGCGTTCTCTACCGTTCTAATGCCCCATTCCGCGGAGTTTCCAGTTCCACTGCCCCATTCCATGCTGTTTCAAGTTTTAATGCCCCATTTCGCGATGTTTCCAGTTTTAATGCCCCATTCTGCAGTGTTTTGCATCTTTAATGTCCCATTCCGGGATGTTTCCAGTTCTAATGTCCCATTCTGGGATGTTTCCAGTTCTACTGCCCCATTCCGGGAGTTTCCGGTTCTAATGCCCCAATCCGAGGTGTTTCCAGTTCTAATGCCCTATTCCAGGCCGTTTCCAGTTTTAATGCCCCATTCCGCGGTGCCTCCAGTTCTAATGCCCCATTCCACGGTGCTTCAAGTTATAATGCCCCATTCCGGCTTGTTTCCCTTTCCAATGCCCCATTCCAGGGTTTTTCCAGTCCTCCTGCCCTGTTCCGGGGTTTTTCATGTTCCAATGCCCCATTCTGGGGTGTTTCCAGTTGTAATGCCCCATTCCACAGTGTTTCCTGTTCTAATGCCCCAATCCACGGTGTTTCCAGTTGTAATGCCCCATTCCGGAATGTTTTCACTCATAATGCCCCATTCCAGGGTGTTTCCAATTTTACTGCCCCATTCTGCAGTGTTTTGCATTTTTAATGACCCATTCCGGGATGTTTCCAGTTCTAATGTCCCATTCCGAGAGTTTCCAGTTCTAATGTCCCATTCCGAGAGTTTCCGGTTCTAATGCCCCATTACGTGAGTTTCCGGTTCTAATGCCCCAGTCCGCAGTGTTTCCAGTTTTAATGCCCCATTTCAGTGTGTTTCTGTTCTAATGCCCAATTCTGCTGTGTCTCCAGTTCTAATGCCCCATTCCGAGGTGTTTCCTATTTTAAAGCCTCATTCCGGGGTATTTCCAATTCTAATGCCCTGTTGCGTTGTGTCTCGAGTTCGAATTCCCCATTCCGGTGTGTCTCCAATTCTAATGCCACATTCTGGTGTATTTCCACATCTAATGCCCCATTACGAGGTGTTTGCAGTTCTAATCCCCATTAGTGGGTGTCTCCAGTTCTAATGGCCCATTCCTGCGTGTCTCCAGTTCTAATGCCCCATTCTGCGCTCTGTCCAGTTCTAATACACCAATCGGGGGTGTTTCCAGTTCTAATGACCCATTCCGTGTTCTCTACCGTTCTAATGCCCCATTCCGTGGTGTTTCCAATTCCAATACCCCATTCCATGCTGTTTCAAGTTCTAATGCCCTATTTCGCGGTGTTTCCAGTTTTAATGCCCCATTCTGCAGTGTTTTGCATTTTTAATGTCCCATTCCGGGATGTTTCCTGTTCTAATGTCCCATTCTGGGATGTTTCCAGTTCTACTGCCCCATTCCAGGAGTTTCCGGTTCTAATGCCCCAATCCGCAGTGTTTCCAGTTCTAATGCCCTATTCCAGGGCGTTACCAGTTTTAATGCCCCATTCCACGGTGTTTCCAGTTCTAATGCCCCATTCCAGTGCGTTTCCAGTTCTAATTCCCCATTCCGGGGTGTCTCCAGTTCTAATGCCCCAATCCACGGTGTTTGCAGTTCTAATGCCCCATTTCAGGACGTTACCAGTTCTAATGCCCCATTCCGCGGTTTTTCAAGTTCTAATTCCCTATTCCGCCGTGTTTACTGTTCTAATGCCCCAATCTGCGGTTTCTCCAGTTCTAATGCCCCATTCTGGTGTGTCTCCAATTCTAATGCCCCATTCCTGTGTGTCTCCAGTTCTAATGTCCCATTCTACGGTGTTTCCATTCCTAATGCCCCATTTGGGTGTGTTTCCAGCTCTAATGCCCCATTCCGCGTTCTCTCCCATTCTAATGCCCCATTCCTCGGTGTTTCCGGTTCTAATGCGCCATTCCATGATGTTTCCAGTTCTAATGGCCCATTCTGCTGTCTCTTTAGTTCTAATGCCCTATTCCGGGGGCTTTCCAGTTCTCATGCCCCATTCCGCAGTGTTTCCAGTTCTAATCGCCATTCCATGATGTTTCCAATTCAGATGTCCCATTCTGGTGTGTTTCCAGTTTTAATGCCCCATTTCATGATGTTTCCAGTTCAAATGCCCCATGCTGCTGTCTCTACAGTTCTAATGCCCCATTGGCGGTCTCTCCAGTTCTAATGCCCCATTCCAAGCTGTTTCAAGTTCTACTGCCCCATTTCACAGTGTTTCCAGTTTTAATACCCCGTTCTGCAGTGTTTTGCATTTTCAATGTCCAATTCCGGGATGTTTCCAGTTCCATTGTCCCTTTCCGGGATGTTTCCAGTTCTAATGCCCCATTCTGGGATTTTCTGGTTCTAATGCCCCAATCCGAGGTGTTTCCGGTTCTAATGCCCCATTCCAGGGCGTTTCGAGTTTTAATGCCCCATTCCACGGTGTTTCCAGTTCAAATGCCCCATTCCAGGGCGTTTCCAGTTCTAATTCCCCATTCCGGGGTGTCTCCAATTCTAATGCCCCATTGCTGCGTGTCTCCAGTTCTAATGCCCCATTCTACAGTGTTTCCATTTCTAATGCCCCATTCGAGGTTGTTTCCAGCTCTAATGCCCTATTCCATGATGTTTCCAGTTCTAATGCCTCATTTCGTCTTCTCTCCCATTTTAATGCCCCATTTTCTGGTGTTTTCAGTTCTAATGCCCCATTCCTTGGTTTTTCCAGTTTTAATGCCCCATTGTGCAGTGTTTCAAGTTCTCATGCCCCATTGTGCAGTGTTTCCTATTCTAATGCCCCATTCTGGCGGTGTTTCCAGTTCTAATGCCCCATTCCGTGGTTTCTCCAGTTGTAATGTCCCATTCCTGGGTGTTTTCAATTATAATGCCCCATTCCAGGGTGTTTCCTGTTCTAATGCCCCATTCCGGCGGTGTTTCCTGTTCTCAGGCTCCATTCCGGCGGTGTTTCCTGTTCTGAGGCTCCATTCCGGCGGTGTTTCCAGTCCTAATGCCCCATTCTGCAGTGTTTCCAGTTCTAATGCCCCATTCTGGTGTATTTCCACATCTAATGCCCCATTACGAAGTGTTTCCAGTTCTAATCCCCATTACTGGGTGTCTCCAGTTCTAATGGCCCATTCCTGCGTGTCTCCAGTTCTAATGCCCCATTCTGCGCTCTGTCCGGTTGTAATACACCATTTGGGGGTGTTTCCAGTTCTAATGCCCCATTCCACGTTCTCTACCGTTCTTATGCCCCATTCCATGGTGTTTCCTGTTCCAATGCCCAATTCCATGCTGTTTCGAGTTCTAATGCCCCATTTCGCGGTGTTTCCAGTTTTAATGCCCCATTCTGCAGTGTTTTGCATTTTTACTCTCCCATTCCGGGATGTTTCCAGTTCTAATGCCCCATTCCGGGAGTTTCCAGTTCTAATGCCCCAATCCGGGGTATTTCCAGCTCCAATGCCCCATTCCACTGTGTTTCCAGCTCTAATGCCCCTTTCCATGATGTTTCCAGTTCTAATGCCTCATTTCATCTTCTCTCCCATTCTAATGCCCCATTATCCGGTGTTTCCAGTTCTAATGCCCCATTCCATGGAGTTTCCAGTTTTGATGCACCAATCTGCTGTGTTTTGCATTTTTAATGCCCCATTCCGCAGTGTTTCAAGTTCTCATGCCCCATTCCGCAGTGTTTCCTGTTCTAATGCGCCATTCCGGCAGTGTTTCCAGTTCTAATGCCCCATTCCGGCGGTATTTCCAGTTTTATTGCCCCATTCCTCAGTGTTTCCTGTTCTAATGCCCCATTCCGGCGGTGTTTTCAGTTCTAATGCCCCATTCCGCGGTGTCTCCAGTTCTAATGCCCCATTCCACGTTGTCTCCAATTCTAATGCCCTACACCGCGGTGTTTCAAATTATAATGCACCATTCCGGCTTGTTTCCAGTTCCAATGCCCCATTCCAGGGTGTTTTCTGTTCCAAAGCCCCATTCCGCGTTGTCCCCAGTTCTGATGCCCCATTCCTGCATTTCTCCATCTCTAATGCCCCATTCTGCGCTCTGTCCAGTTCTAATACACCAATCAGGGATGTTTCCAGTTCTAATGCCCCATTCCGCGTTCTCTACCGTTCTAACGCCCCTTTCCGCGATGTTTCCAGTTCCAATGCCCCATTCCACGATTTTTCAAGTTCTGATGCCCCATTCCGCGGTGTTTCCAGTTCCAATGCCCCATTCCACGCTGTATCAAGTTCTAATGCCCCATTCCGGGAGTTTCCGGTTCTAATGCCCCAATCCGCGGTGTTTCCAATTCTAATGCCCTATTCCAGGGCGTTTCCAGTTTTAATGCCCCATTCCACAGTGTTTCCAGTTCTAATGCCCCATTTCGTCTTCTCTCCCATTCTAATGCCCCATTTTCTGGTGTTTCCAGTTCTAATGCCCCATTCCGTGGTTTTTCAAGTTCTAATTCTCTATTCCGTGTTGTTTCCACTATGTTTCCAGTTCTAATTCCCCATTCCATTGTGTCTCCAATTCTAATGCCCCATTCCTGCGTGTCTCCAGTTCTAATGCCCCATTCTACGGTGTTTCCATTTCTAATGCCTCATTCGGAGGTGTTTCCTGCTCTAATGCCCCATTCCATGATGTTTCCAGTTCTAATGCCTCATTTCGCGGTTTCTCCAGTTGTAATGCCCCATTCCGGCGTGTTTTCACTTATAATGCCCCATTCCAGGGTGTTTCCAGTTCTAATGCCCTTTTCCGCGGTGTCTCCAGTTCTAATGCGCTACTCCGTGGTGTTTCAAGTTATAATCCCCCATTTCGGCTTTTTTTCAGTTCCAATGCCCCATTCCAGGGTGTTTCCTATTCTAATACCCCGTTCCGGGGTGTTTCAAGTTATAATGCACCATTCCGGCTTGTTTCCTGTTCTAATGCCCAGTTCTGCGGTGTCTCCATTTCTAATGCCCCATTCTGAGGTATTTCCAATTCTAAAGCCTCATTCTGGGGTATTTCCAAGCCTAATGCCCCGTTGCAGAGTGTCTCCAGTTCCAATTCCCCATTCCGGGGTGTCTCCAATTCTAATGCCCCATTCTGGTGTATTTCCACATCTGATGCCCCATTCCAGGGTGTTTCCAGTTACAATGCCCCATTCCACGGTGTTTCAAGTTCTAATTCCCTATTCCGTGTTGTTTCCTGTTCTAATGCCCGATTCCACTATGTTTCCAGTTCTAATTCCCCATTCCAGGTTGTCTCCAATTCTAATGCCCCATTGCTGCGTTGCTCCAGTTCTAATGCCCCATTCCACGGTGTTGCAGTTCTAATGCCCCATTTTAGGGCATTACCAGTTCTAATGCCCCATTCCGCGGTGTTTCAAGTTCTAATTCCCTATTCCGCGTTGTTTCCTGTTCTAATGCCCCAATCCGCGGTTTCTCCAGTTCTAATGCCACATTCTACGGTGTTTCCATTTCTAATGCCCCATTTGGGGGTGTTTCCAGCTCTAATGCCCCATTCCACGGTGTTTCCAGTTCTAATGCGCCATTCCATGATGTTTCCAGTTCTAATGGCCCATTCTGCTGTCCCTATAGTTCTAATTCCCTATTCCGGGGGCTTTCCAATTCAGATGTCCCATTCTGGTGTGTTTCCAGTATCAATGCCCCATTCCATGATGTTTCAAGTTCTCATGCCCCATTCCGGTCTGTTTCCAGTTCTAATGCCCCTTTCCATGATGTTTCCGATTCAAATGCCCCATTTTGGTGTGTTTCCAGTTCTAATGCACCATTCCATGATGTTTCCAGTTCGAATGCCCCATTCTGCCGTCTCTACAGTTCTAATGTCCCATTGGCGGTCTCTCCAGTTCTAATGCCCCACTCCATGCTGTTTCAAGTTCTACTGCCCCATTTCGCAGTGTTTCCAGTTTTAATGCCCCATTCTTCAGTGTTTTGCATTTTTAATGTCCCATTCTGGGATGTTTCCAGTTCTAATGTCCCATTCCAGGAGTTTCCGGTTCTAATGCCCCATTCCGGGAGTTTCCGGTTCTAATGCCCCAATCCACGTTGTTTCCTGTTCTAATGCCCGATTCTGGGTTGTCTCCAATTCTAATGCCCCATTCCTGCGTTGCTCCAGTTCTAATGCCCCATTCCACGGTGTTGCAGTTCTAATGCCCCATTTCAGGGCATTACCAGTTCTAATCCCCCATTCCGTGGTGTTTCAAGTTCTAATTCCCTATTCCGCAGTGTTTCCTGTTCTAATACCCCAATCCGCGGTTTCTCCAGTTCTAATGCCCCATTCTGGTGTGTCTCCAATTCTAATGCCCCATTCCTGTTTGTCTCCAGTTCTAATGCCCCATTCTACGGTGTTTCCATTTCTAATGCCCCACTCGGGGGTTTTTCGAGTTCTAATGCCCCATTCTACGGTGTTTCCATTTCTAATGCCCCATTCGGGGGTTTTTCCAGCTCTAATGCCCCATTCCATGATGTTTCCAGTTCTAATGGCCCATTCTGCTGTCTCTTTGGTTCTAATGCCCTATTCCGGGGGCTTTCCAGTTCTCAGGCCCCATTCTGCGGTCTCTCCAGTTCTAATGCCCCATTCCGCAGTGTTTCCAGTTCTAATCCCCATTCCAGGGTGTTTCCATTTCTAATGCCCCATTCCATGATGTTTCCAATTCAGATGTCCCATTCTGGTGTGTTTCCAGTATTAGTGCCCCATTCCATGATGTTTCAAGTTCTCATGCCCCATTCCGGCGTGTTTCCAGTTCTAATGCCCCTTTCCATGATGTTTCCAATTCAAATGCCCCATTTTGGTGTGTTTCCAGTTCTAATGCACCATTCCATGATGTTTCCAGTTTGAATGCTCCATTCTGCCGTCTCTACTGTTCTAATGCCCCATTGGCGGTCTCTCCAGTTCTAATGCCCCATTTCACGCTGTTTCAAGTTCTACTGCCCCATTTCTCAGTGTTTCCAGTTTTAATGCCCCATTCTTCAGTGTTTTGCATTTTTAATGTCCCATTCTGGGATGTTTCCAGTTTTAATGTCCCATTCCGGGAGTTTCTGGTTCTAATGCCCCATTCCGGGAGTTTCTGGTTCTAATGCCCCAATCCACGGTGTTTCCAGTTCTAATGCCCCATTCCGCAGTGTTTCCTGTTCTAATGCCCCATTCCAGCGGTGTTTCCAGTTTTAAAGCCCCATTCCGCGGTGCCTCCAGTTCTAATGCCCCATTCCAGGGTGTTTCATGTTCCAATGCCCCATTCTGGGGTATTTCTAGTTCCTATGCCCTATTCCGCGGTGTCTCCAGTTCTAATGCACTACTCCGTGGTGTTTCAATTTATAATGCCCCATTCCGGCTTGTTTCCAGTTCCAATGCCCCATTCCAGGGTGTTTCATGTTCCAATGCCCCATTCTGGGGTATTTCTAGTTGCAATTCCCCATTCCGGGATGTTTTCACTTATAATGCCCCATTCCAGGGTGTTTCCAATTTTACTGCCCCATTCTGCAGTGTTTTGCATTTTTAATGTCCCATTCCAGGATGTTTCCAGTTCTAATGCCCCATTCCGACGGTTGTTTCCAGTTCGAATGCCCCATTCCGCGGTTTCTCCAGTTGTAATGCCCCATTCCGGGGTGTTTTCACTTATAATGCCCCATTCCAGGGTGTTTCCAGTTCTAACGCCCCATTCCGCGGTGTCTCCAGTTCTAATGCCCCATTCCACGGAGTCTCCAGTTCTAATGCGCTACTCTGTGGTGTTTCAAGTTATAATGCCCCATTTCAGCTTGTTTCCAGTTCCAATGCCCCATTCCAGGGTGTTTCCTGTTCTAATGCTCCATTCTGGGGTGTTTCAAGTTATAATCACCATTCTGGCTTGTTTCCTGCTCTAATGCCCAATTCTGCGGTGTCTCCAGTTCTAATGTCCCATTCTGAGGTGTTTCCAAATTTAAAGCCTCATTCTGGGGTATTTCCAAGCCTAATGCCCCGTTGCGGAGTGTCTCCAGTTCCAATTCCCCATTCCGGGGTGTCTCCAATTCTAATGCCCCATTCTGGTGTATTTCCACATCTAATGCCCCATTCCAGGGCGTTTCCAGTTCCAATGCCCCATTCCACGGTGTTTCAAGTTCTAATTCCCTATTCCACGTTGTTTCCTGTTCTAATGCCTGATTCCACTATGTTTCCAGTTCTACTTCCCCATTCCGGGGTGTCTCCAATTCTAATGCCCCATTCCTGCGTTGCTCTAGTTCTAATGCCCCATTCCACGGTGTTTCCCGTTCCACTGCCCCATTCCACGCTGTATCAAGTTCTAATGCCCCATTTCGCGGTGTTTCCAGTTTTAGTGCATCATTCTGCAATGTTTTGCATTTTTAATGTCCCATTCCGGGATGTTTCCAGTTCTAATGTCCCATTCCGGGATGTTTCCAGTTGTAATTCCCCATTCCGGGGTGTTTTCACTTATAATGCCCCATTCCAGGGTGTTTCCAGTTCTAATGCCCTATTCGGCGTTGACTCCAGTTCTAATGTGCTACTCCATGGTGTTTTAAGTTATAATGCTCCATTTCGGCTTGTTTCCAGTTCCAAAGCCCAATTCCAGGGTGTTTCCTGTTATAATGCCTTACTCCGCGGTGTTTCAAGTTATAATGCCCCATTCAGGCTTGTTTCCAGTTCCAATGCCCCATTCCAGGGTGTTTCCAGTCCTACTGTCCCGTTCTGGCGTGTTTCATGTTCCAATGCCCCATTCTGGGATGTTTCCAATTGTAATGCCCTATTCCGCGGTGTTTCCTGTTCCAATGCCCCAATCCATGGTGTTTCCTAATTCCCTATTCCGTGTTGTTTCCTGTTCTAATGTGCCGTTCCACTATATTTCAGTTCTTAATTCCCTGTTCGGAGGGTGTTTCGCTCTAATGCCCCATTACCATGATGTTTCCAGTTCTAATGCATCATTTCGTCTTCTCTCCCATTTCTAATGCCGCTTTTCTGGTGTTTCCAGTTCTAATCCCCATTCCCGCGCTGTTCCTTCCAGTTTTAATGCCCCATTGCTGCAGTGTTTTGCATTTTTAATGTCCCATTCCGGGATGTTTCCAGTTCTAATGTCCCATTCCGGGATGTTTCCAGTTCTAATGCCCCATTCCGGGAGTTTCCGGTTCTAATGCCCCAATCCACGGTGTTTCCAGTTCCAATGCCCCATTCCACGGTGTTTCACTTTCTAATTCGCCATTCCACATTGTTTCCTGTTCTAATGCCCCATTTCACTATGTTTCAAACTCTAATGCCCCATTCCATGATGTTTCCAGTTCTAATGCCTCATTTCATCTTCTTTCCCATTCTAATGCCCCATTATCCGGTGGTTCCAGTTCTAATGCCCCATTCCGGCGGTATTTCCAGTTCTAATGCCCCATTCCGGCGGTGTTTCCAGTTTTATTGCCCAATTCCGCAGTGTTTCCAGTTCCAATGCCCCATTCCAGGGCATTTCCAGTTCCAATGCCCCATTCCACGGTGTTTCAAGTTCTAATTCCATATTCCGCGTTGTTTCCTGTTCTAATGCTCGATTCCACTATGTTTCCAGTTCTAATTCCCCATTCCGGGGTGTCTCCAATTCTAATGCCCCATTCCTGCGTGTCTCCAGTTCTAATGCCCCATTCTATGGTGTTTCCATTTCTAATGCCCCATTCGGGACTGTTTCCAGCTCTAATGCCCCATTCCACGGTGTTTCAATTTCTAATTCACCATTCCACATTGTTTCCTGTTCTAATGCCCCATTTCACTATGTTTCCAACTCTAATGCCCCATTCCATGATGTTTCCAGTTCTAATGCCCCATTCCGCGGTGTTTCCAGTTTTAATGTCCGATTCCACTATATTTCCAGTTCTAATTCCCTTTCGGGGGTGTTTCCAGCTCTAATGCCCCATTCCATGATGTTTCCAGTTCTAATGCCTCATTTCGTCTTCTCTCCCATTCTAATGCCGCATTTTCTGGTGTTTCCAGTTCTAATGCCCCATTCCGCGGTGTTTCCAGTTTTAATGCCCCATTCTGCAGTGTTTTGCATTTTTAATGTCCCATTCCGGGATGTTTCCAGTTCTAATGTCCCATTCCGGGATGTTTCCAGTTCTAATGCCCCATTCCGGGAGTTTCCGGTTCTAATGCCCCAATCCACGGTGTTTCCAGTTCCAATGCCCCATTCCGCGGTGTTTCACTTTCTAATTCGCCATTCCACATTGTTTCCTGTTCTAATGCCTCATTCCAGGAGTTTCCGGTTCTAATCCCCAATCCGCAGTGTTTCCAGTTTTAATGCCCCATTCCGCAGTGTTTCAAGTTCTCATGCCCCATTCCGCAGTGTTTCCTGTTCTAATGCCCCATTCCGGCGGTGTTTCCAGTTCTAATGCCCCATTCCGGCGGTGTTTCCAGTTTTATTGCCCCATTCCACAGTGTTTCCTGTTCCAATGCCCCATTCCAGAGGTGTTTCCAGTTCTAATGTCCCATTCCGCGGTGTTTCCAGTTTTAATGCCCCATTCTGCAGTGTTTTGCATTTTTAATGTCCCATTCTGGGATGTTTCCAGTTCTAATGTCCCATTCCGGGATGTTTCCAGTTCTAATGCCCCATTCCAGGAGTTTCCGGTTCTAATGCCCCAATCCGCAGTGTTTCCAGTTTTAATGCCCCATTCCGGTGGTGTTTCCAGTTTTATTACCCCATTCCGCAGTGTTTCCGGTTCTAATGCCCCATTCCGGGGTGTGTCCAGTTCCAATGCCCCATTCCGCGGTGTTTCAATTTCTAATTCACCATTTCACATTGTTTCCTGTTCTAATGCCCCATTTCACTATGTTTCCAGCTCTAATGACCCATTCCATGAAGTTTCCAGTTCTAATGCCTCATTTCATCATCTCTCCCATTCTAATGCCCCTTATCCAGTGGTTCCAGTTCTAATGCCCCATACCATGGTGTTTCCAGTTTTAATGCACCAATCTGCTGTGTTTTGCATTTGTAATGCCCCATTCCGCAGTGTTTCAAGTTCTCATGCCCCATTCCGCAGTGTTTCCTGTTCTAATGCCCCATTCCGGCGGTGTTTCCAGTTTTATTGCCCCATTCCACAGTGTTTCCTGTTCCAATGCCCCATTCCAGAGGTGTTTCCAGTTCTAATGTCCCATTCCGCGGTGTTTTGCATTTTTAATGCCCCATTCCGCAGTGTTTCAAGTTCTCAAGCCCCATTCCGCAGTGTTTCCTGTTCTAATGCCCTATTCCGGCGGTGTTTCCAGTTCAAATGCCCCATTCCAGCGGTGTTTCCAGTTTTATTGCCCCATTCCACAGTGTTTCCTGTTCCAATGCCGCATTCCGCGGTTTCTCTAGTTGTAATGCCCCATTCCGGGGTGTTTTCACTTATAATGCCCCATTCCAGGGTGTTTCCAGTTCCTATGCCCTATTTCGCGGTGTCTCCAGTTCTAATGCACTACTCCGTGGTGTTTCAAGTTATAATGCCCCATTTCGGCTTATTTCCAGTTCCAATGCCCCATTCAAGGGTGTTTCCTTTTCTAATCCCCCGTTCCGGGGTGTTTCAAGTTATAATGCACCATTCCGACTTATTTCCTGTTCTAATGCCCAATTCTGCGGTGTCTCCAGTTCTAATGCCCCATTCCGAGGTGTTTCCAATTTTAAAGCCTCATTCTGGGGTATTTCCAAGTCTAATGCCCCGTTGCGGAGTGTCTCCAGTTCCAATTCCCCATTCCAGTGTGTCTCCAATACTAATGCCCCATTCTGGTGTATTTCCACATCTAATGCCCCATTCCAGGGCGTTTCCAGTTCTAATGCCCTATTCCGTGTTGTTTCCTGTTCTATTGCCCCATTCCGGGGTGTCTCCAGTTGTAATGCCCCATTCGGGGATGTTTCCAGCTCTAATGCCCCATTCCATGATGTTTCCAGTTCTAATGCCTCATTTCGTCTTCTCTCCCATTCTAATGCCCCATTTTCTGGTGTTTCCAGTTCTAATGCCCCATTCCGTGGTTTTTCCAGTTTTAATGCCCCATTCCGCAGTGTTTCAAGTTCTCTTGCCCCGTTCCGCAGGGTTTCCAATTCTAATGCCCCATTCCGCGGTTTCTCCAGTTGTAATGCCCCATTCCGGGGTGTTTTCACTTATAATGCCCTGTTCCAGGGCGTTTCCAGTTCCAATGCCCCATTATCCGGTGGTTCCAGTTCTAATGCCCCATTCCGGCGGTGTTTCCAGTTCTAATGCCCCATTCCGGCGGTGTTTCCAGTTTTATTGCCCAATTCCGCAGTGTTTCCAGTTCGAATGCCCCATTCCAGGGCATTTCCAGTTCCAATGCCCCATTCCACGGTGTTTCAAGTTCTAATTCCCTATTCCGCGTTGTTTCCTGTTCTAATGCTCGATTCCACTATGTTTCCAGTTCTAATTCCCCATTCCGGGGTGTCTCCAATTCTAATGCCACATTCCTGCGTTGCTCTAGTTCTAATGCCCCATTCCACGGTGTTGCAGTTCTAAAGCCCCATTTCAGGGCGTTACCAGTTCTAATGCCCCATTCCGCAGTGTTTCAAGTTCTAATTCCCTATTCCGCGTTGTTTCCTGTTCTAATGTCCGATTCCACTATGTTTCCAGTTCTAATTCCCTTTCGGGGGTGTTTCCAGCTCTAATGCCCCATTCCATGATGTTTCCAGTTCTAATGCCTCATTTCGTCTTCTCTCCCATTCTAATGCCCCATTTTCTGGTGTTTCCAGTTCTAATGCCCCATTCCACGGTGTTTCCAGTTTTAATACCCCATTCTGCAGTGTTTTGCATTTTTAATGTCCCATTCCGGGCTGTTTCCAGTTCCAATGTCCCATTCCGGGATGTTTCCAGTTCTAATGCCCCATTCCGGGAGTTTCCGGTTCTAATGCCCCAATCCGCGGTGTTTCCAGTTCCAATGCCCCATTCTGCGGTGTTTCACTTTCTAATTCGCCATTCCACATTGTTTCCTGTTCTAATGCCCCATTTCACTATGTTTCCAACTCTAATGCCCCATTCCATGATGTTTCCAGTTCTAATGCCTCATTTCATCTTCTTTCCCATTCTAATGCCCCATTATCCGGTGGTTCCAGTTCTAATGCCCCATTCCGGGGTGTTTTCACTTATAATGCCCTATTCCAGGGCGTTTCCAGTTCCAATGCCCCATTATCCGGTGGTTCCAGTTCTAATGCCCCATTCCGGCAGTGTTTCCAGTTCTAATGCCCCATTCCGGCGGTGTTTCCAGTTTTATTGCCCAATTCCGCAGTGTTTCCAGTTCCAATGCCCCATTCCAGGGCATTTCCAGTTCCAATGCCCCATTCCACGGTGTTTCAAGTTCTAATTCCCTATTCCGCGTTGTTTCCTGTTCTAATGCCCGATTCCACTATTTTTCCAGTTCTAATTCCCCATTCCGGGGTGTCTCCAATTCTAATGCCACATTCCTGTGTTGCTCTAGTTCTAATGCCCCATTCCACGGTGTTGCAGTTCTAATGCCCCATTTCAGGGCGTTACCAGTTCTAATGCCCCATTCCGCTGTGTTTCAAGTTCTAATTCCCTATTCCTCGTTGTTTCCTGTTCTAATGCCCCATTCCACTATGTTTCCAGTTCTAATTCCCCATTCCGGCGGTGTTTCCAGTTCTAATGCCCCATTCCACACTGTTTCGTGTTCTACTGCCCCATTTTGCGGTGTTTCCAGTTTTAATGCCCAATTCTGCAGTGTTTTGCATTTTTAATGTCCCATTCTGGGATGTTTCCAGTTCTAATGTCCCATTCCGGGATGTTTCCAGTTCTAATGCCCCATTCCAGGAGTTTCCGGTTCTAATGCCCCAATCCGCGGTGTTTCCAGTTCCAATGCCCCATTCCGCGGTGTTTCACTTTCTAATTCGCCATTCCACATTGTTTCCTGTTCTAATGCCCCATTTCACTATGTTTCCAACTCTAATGCCCCATTCCATGATGTTTCCAGTTCTAATGCCTCATTTCATCTTCTTTCCCATTCTAATGCCCCATTATCCGGTGGTTCCAGTTCTAATGCCCCATTCCGGCGGTGTTTCCAGTTCTAATGCCCCATTCCAAACTGTTTCGTGTTCTACTGCCCCATTTTGCGGTGTTTCCAGTTTTAATGCCCCATTCTGCAGTGTTTTGCATTTTTAATGTCCCATTCTGGGATGTTTCCAGTTCTAATGCCTCATTTCATCATCTCTCCCATTCTAATGCCCCTTATCCGGTGGTTCCAGTTCTAATGCCCCATTCCATGGTGTTTCCAGTTTTAATGCACCAATCTGCTGTGTTTTGCATTTGTAATGCCCCATTCTGCAGTGTTTCAAGTTCTCATGCCCCATTCCGCAGTGTTTCCTGTTCTAATGCCCCATTCCGGCGGTGTTTCCAGTTCTAATGCCCCATTCCGGCGGTGTTTCCAGTTTTATTGCCCCATTCCACAGTGTTTCCTGTTCCAATGCCCCATTCCAGAGGTGTTTCCAGTTCTAATGTCCCATTCCGCGGTGTTTCCAGTTCTAATGCCCCATTCTGCAGTGTTTTGCATTTTTAATGTCCCACTCTGGGATGTTTCCAGTTCTAATGTCCCATTCCGGGATGTTTCCAGTTCTAATGCCCCATTCCAGGAGTTTCCGGTTCTTATGCCCCAATCCGCAGTGTTTCCAGTTTTAATGCCCCATTCCGTGGTGTTTCCAGTTTTATTACCCCATTCCGCAGTGTTTCCAGTTCTAATGCCCCATTCCGGGGTGTGTCCAGTTCCAATGCCCCATTCCACGGTGTTTCAATTTCTAATTCGCCATTCCACATTGTTTCCTGTTCTAATGCCCCATTTCACTATGTTTCCAGCTCTAATGCCCCATACCATGATGTTTCCAGTTCTAATGCCTCATTTCATCACCTCTTCCATTCTAATGCCCCTTATCCGGTGTTTCCAGTTCTAATGCCACATTCCATGGTGTTTCCAGTTTTAATGCACCAATCTGCTTTGTTTTGCATTTTTAATGCCCCATTCCGCAGTGTTTCAAGTTCTCATGCCCCATTCCGCAGTGTTTCCTGTTCTAATGCCCCATTCCGGCGGTGTTTCCAGTTCTAATGCCCCATTCTGGCGGTGTTTCCAGTTTTATTGCCCCATTCCACAGTGTTTCCTGTTCCAATGCCCCATTCCAGAGGTGTTTCCAGTTCTAATGCCCCATTCCGGCGCTGTTTCCAGTTCTAATGCCCCATTCCAGCGGTGTTTCCAGTTTTATTGCCCCATTCCACAGTGTTTCCTGTTCCAATGCCCCGTTCCAGAGGTGTTTCCAGTTCCAATGCCCCATTCCGGAGGTGTTTCCAGTTCTAATGCCCCTTTCCGGCGGTGTTTCCCGTTCTAATGCCCCATTCCGGCGGTGTTTCCAGTTTTATTACCCCATTCCGCAGTGTTTCCTGTTCCAATGCCACATTTCGGAGGTGTTTTCAGTTCTAATGCCCCATTCCGTGGTTTCTCCAGTTGTAATGCGCCATTCCGGCGTGTTTTCACTTATAATGCCCCACTCCAGGGTGTTTCCAGTTGTAATGCCCCATTCCGCGGTGTCTCCGGTTCTAATGCCCCATTCCGCGTTGTCTCCAGTTCTAATGCGCTACTCCGTGGTGTTTCAAGTTATAATGCCCCATTTCGGCTTGTTTCCAGTTCCAATTCCCCATTCCAGGGTGTTTCCTGTTCTAATGCCCCATTCCAGGGTGTTTCCAGTACTACTGCCCAGTTCCGGGTTGTTTCCTGTGCCAATGCCCTACTCTGGGTTGTTTCCAGTTGTAATGCCCTATTCCGCGGTGTTTCCTGTTCTAATGCCCCAATCCATGGTGTTTCCAGTTTTAATGCCCCATTTCGAGGTGTTTCCTGTTCTAATGCCCAATTCTGCGGTGTCTCCAGTTCTAATGCCCCATTCCGAGATATTTCCAATTTTAAAGCCGCATTCCAGGGTATTTCCAATTCTAATGCCCCGTTGCAGAATGTCTCCAGTTCCAATTCCCCATTCCAGGGTGTCAACAATTCAAATGCCCCATTCTGGTGTATTTTGACATCTAATGCCCCATTACGAGGTGTTTCCAGTTCTAAACCCATTACTGTGTTCTCCAGTTCTAATGCCCCATTCAGCGCTCTGTCCAGTTCTAATACACCAATCGGGAGTGTTTCCAGTTCTAATGCCCCATTCCGCGTTCTCTACCGTTCTAATGCCCCTTTCCGCGGTGTTTCCTGTTCTAATGTCCCAATCCATGGTGTTTCCAGTTTTAATGCCCCATTTCGACGTGTTTCCTGTTCTAATGTCCAATTCTGTGGTGTCTCCAGTTCTAATGCCCCATTCCAAGGTATTTCCAATTTTAAAGCCTCATTCCGGGGTATTTCCAATTCTAATGCCCCGTTGCAGAGTGTCTCCAGTTCCAATTCCCCCATTCCAGGGTGTCTCCAATTCTAATGCCCCATTCTGGTGTATTTCCACATCTAACGCCCCATTACGAGGTGTTTCCAGTTCTAAACCCATTACTGTGTTCTCCAGTTCTAATGCCCCATTCAGCGCTCTGTCCAGTTCTAATACACCAATCGGGAGTGTTTCCAGTTCTAATGCCCCATTCCGCGTTCTCTACCGTTCTAATGCCCCTTTCCGCGGTGTTTCCTGTTCTAATGTCCCAATCCGTGGTGGTTCCAGTTTTAATGCCCCATTTCGACGTGTTTCCTGTTCTAATGTCCAATTCTGTGGTGTCTCCAGTTCTAATGCCCCATTCCGAGGTGTTTCCAATTTTAAAGCCTCATTCCGGGGTATTTCCAATTCTAATGCCCCGTTGCAGAGTGTCTCCAGTTCCAATTCCCCATTACAGGGTGTCTCCAATTCTAATGCCCCATTCTGGTGTATTTCCACATCTAATGCCCCATTATGAGGTGTTTCCAGTTCTAATCCCCATTGCTGGGTGTCTCCAGTTCTAATGGACTATTCCTGCGTGTCTCCAGTTCTAATGCCCCATTCCGCGGTTCTTCCAGTTCCACTGCCCCATTCCACGCTGTATCAAGTTCTAATGCCCCATTTCGCGGTGTTTCCAGTTTTAGTGCCCCATTCTGCAGTGTTTTGCATTTTTAATGTCCCATCCGGGATGTTTCCAGTTCTAATGTCCCTTTCCAGGATGTTTCCAGTTCTAATGTCCCATTCCGGGATGTTTCCAGTTCTAATACCCCGTTCCGGGAGTTTCCGGTTCTAATGCCCCATTCCGCGGTGTTTCAAGTTCTAATTCCCCATTCCGCGTTGTTTCCTGTTCTAATGCCCGATTCCACTATGTTTCCAGTTCTAATTCCCCATTCCGGGGTGTCTCCAGTTCTAATGGCCCATTCTACGGTGTTTCCATCTCTAATGCCCCATTCGGGGGTTGTTTCCAGCTCTAATGCCCCATTCCATGATGTTTCCAGTTCTAATGCCTCATTTCGTCTTCTCTCCCATTCTAATGCCCCATCTTCTGGTGTTTCCAGTTCTAATGCCCCATTCCGTGGAGTTTCCAGTTTTAATGCGCCATTCCGCAGTGTTTCAAGTTCTAATGCCGCATTCCGCAGTTTCTCCAGTTGTAATGCCCCATTCCGGGGTGTTTTCACTTATAATGCCCCATTCCAGGGTGTTTCCATTTCCTATGCCCTATTCTGCGGTGTCTCCAGTTCTAATACGCTACTCTGTGGTGTTTCAAGTTATAATGCCCCATTTCGGCTTTTTTCCAGTTCCAATGCCCCATTCAAGGGTGTTTCCTGTTCTAATCCCCCGTTCCGGGGTGTTTCAAGTTATAATCACCATTCTGGCTTGTTTCCTGTTCTAATGCCCAATTCTGCGGTGTCTCCAGTTCTAATGCCCCATTCCGAGGTGTTTCCAATTTTAAAGCCTCATTCTGGGGTATTTCCATGTCTATTGCCCCGTTGCGGAGTGTCTCCAGTTCCAATTCCCCATTCTGCAGTGTCCCCAATACTAATGCCCCATTCTGGTGTATTTCCACATCTAATGCCCCATTCCAGGGCGTTTCCAGCTCTAATGCCCCATTCCATGATGTTTCCAGTTCTAATGCCTCATTTCGTCTTCTCTCCCATTCTAATGCCCCATTTTCTGGTGTTTCCAGTGCTAATGCCTCATTCCGTGGTTTTTCCAGTTTTAATGCCCCATTGCGCAGTGTTTCAAGTTCTCTTGCCCCATTCCGCAGTGTTTCCAGTTCTAATGCCCCATTCCGCAGTTTCTCCAGTTGTAATGCCCCATTCCGGGGTGTTTTCACTTATAATGCCCCATTCCAGGGTGTTTCCAGTTCTAATGCCCCATTCCAGGGTGTTTCCTGTTCTAATCCCCCGTTCCGGGGTGTTTCAAGTTATAATGCACCATTCCGGCTTGTTTCCTGCTCTAATGCCCAATTCTGCAGTGTCTCCAGTTGTAATGCCCCATTCCGCGGTGTCTCCGGTTCTAATGCCCCATTCCGCGTTGTCTCCAGTTCTAATGCGCTACTCCGTGGTGTTTCAAGTTATAATGCCCCATTTCGGCTTGTTTCCAGTTCCAATTCCCCATTCCAGGGTGTTTCCTGTTCTAATGCCCCATTCCAGGGTGTTTCCAGTACTACTGCCCAGTTCCGGGTTGTTTCCTGTGCCAATGCCCTACTCTGGGTTGTTTCCAGTTGTAATGCCCTATTCCGCGGTGTTTCCTGTTCTAATGCCCCAATCCATGGTGTTTCCAGTTTTAATGCCCCATTTCGAGGTGTTTCCTGTTCTAATGCCCAATTCTGCGGTGTCTCCAGTTCTAATGCCCCATTCCGAGATATTTCCAATTTTAAAGCCGCATTCCAGGGTATTTCCAATTCTAATGCCCCGTTGCAGAATGTCTCCAGTTCCAATTCCCCATTCCAGGGTGTCAACAATTCAAATGCCCCATTCTGGTGTATTTTGACATCTAATGCCCCATTACGAGGTGTTTCCAGTTCTAAACCCATTACTGTGTTCTCTAGTTCTAATGCCCCATTCAGCGCTCTGTCCAGTTCTAATACACCAATCGGGAGTGTTTCCAGTTCTAATGCCCCATTCCGCGTTCTCTACCGTTCTAATGCCCCTTTCCGCGGTGTTTCCTGTTCTAATGTCCCAATCCATGGTGTTTCCAGTTTTAATGCCCCATTTCGACGTGTTTCCTGTTCTAATGTCCAATTCTGTGGTGTCTCCAGTTCTAATGCCCCATTCCAAGGTATTTCCAATTTTAAAGCCTCATTCCGGGGTATTTCCAATTCTAATGCCCCGTTGCAGAGTGTCTCCAGTTCCAATTCCCCATTCCAGGGTGTCTCCAATTCTAATGCCCCATTCTGGTGTATTTCCACATCTAACGCCCCATTACGAGGTGTTTCCAGTTCTAAACCCATTACTGTGTTCTCCAGTTCTAATGCCCCATTCAGCGCTCTGTCCAGTTCTAATACACCAATCGGGAGTGTTTCCAGTTCTAATGCCCCATTCCGCGTTCTCTACCGTTCTAATGCCCCTTTCCGCGGTGTTTCCTGTTCTAATGTCCCAATCCGTGGTGGTTCCAGTTTTAATGCCCCATTTCGACGTGTTTCCTGTTCTAATGTCCAATTCTGTGGTGTCTCCAGTTCTAATGCCCCATTCCGAGGTGTTTCCAATTTTAAAGCCTCATTCCGGGGTATTTCCAATTCTAATGCCCCGTTGCAGAGTGTCTCCAGTTCCAATTCCCCATTACAGGGTGTCTCCAATTCTAATGCCCCATTCTGGTGTATTTCCACATCTAATGCCCCATTATGAGGTGTTTCCAGTTCTAATCCCCATTGCTGGGTGTCTCCAGTTCTAATGGACTATTCCTGCGTGTCTCCAGTTCTAATGCCCCATTCCGCGGTTCTTCCAGTTCCACTGCCCCATTCCACGCTGTATCAAGTTCTAATGCCCCATTTCGCGGTGTTTCCAGTTTTAGTGCCCCATTCTGCAGTGTTTTGCATTTTTAATGTCCCATCCGGGATGTTTCCAGTTCTAATGTCCCTTTCCAGGATGTTTCCAGTTCTAATGTCCCATTCCGGGATGTTTCCAGTTCTAATACCCCGTTCCGGGAGTTTCCGGTTCTAATGCCCCATTCCGCGGTGTTTCAAGTTCTAATTCCCCATTCCGCGTTGTTTCCTGTTCTAATGCCCGATTCCACTATGTTTCCAGTTCTAATTCCCCATTCCGGGGTGTCTCCAGTTCTAATGGCCCATTCTACGGTGTTTCCATCTCTAATGCCCCATTCGGGGTTGTTTCCAGCTCTAATGCCCCATTCCATGATGTTTCCAGTTCTAATGCCTCATTTCGTCTTCTCTCCCATTCTAATGCCCCATCTTCTGGTGTTTCCAGTTCTAATGCCCCATTCCGTGGAGTTTCCAGTTTTAATGCGCCATTCCGCAGTGTTTCAAGTTCTAATGCCGCATTCCGCAGTTTCTCCAGTTGTAATGCCCCATTCCGGGGTGTTTTCACTTATAATGCCCCATTCCAGGGTGTTTCCATTTCCTATGCCCTATTCTGCGGTGTCTCCAGTTCTAATACGCTACTCTGTGGTGTTTCAAGTTATAATGCCCCATTTCGGCTTTTTTCCAGTTCCAATGCCCCATTCAAGGGTGTTTCCTGTTCTAATCCCCCGTTCCGGGGTGTTTCAAGTTATAATCACCATTCTGGCTTGTTTCCTGTTCTAATGCCCAATTCTGCGGTGTCTCCAGTTCTAATGCCCCATTCCGAGGTGTTTCCAATTTTAAAGCCTCATTCTGGGGTATTTCCATGTCTATTGCCCCGTTGCGGAGTGTCTCCAGTTCCAATTCCCCATTCTGCAGTGTCCCCAATACTAATGCCCCATTCTGGTGTATTTCCACATCTAATGCCCCATTCCAGGGCGTTTCCAGCTCTAATGCCCCATTCCATGATGTTTCCAGTTCTAATGCCTCATTTCGTCTTCTCTCCCATTCTAATGCCCCATTTTCTGGTGTTTCCAGTGCTAATGCCTCATTCCGTGGTTTTTCCAGTTTTAATGCCCCATTGCGCAGTGTTTCAAGTTCTCTTGCCCCATTCCGCAGTGTTTCCAGTTCTAATGCCCCATTCCGCAGTTTCTCCAGTTGTAATGCCCCATTCCGGGGTGTTTTCACTTATAATGCCCCATTCCAGGGTGTTTCCAGTTCTAATGCCCCATTCCAGGGTGTTTCCTGTTCTAATCCCCCGTTCCGGGGTGTTTCAAGTTATAATGCACCATTCCGGCTTGTTTCCTGCTCTAATGCCCAATTCTGCAGTGTCTCCAGTTCTAATGCCCCATTCCGAGGTGTTTACAATTTTAAAGCCTCATTCTGGGGTATTTCCAAATCTAATGCCCTGTTGCGGAGTGTCTCGAGTTCCAATTCCCCATTCCGGTGTGTCTCCAATTCTAATGCCCCATTCTGGTGTATTTCACATCTAATGCCCCATTCCAGGGCGTTTCCAGTTCCATAGCCCCATTCCGCGGTGTTTCAAGTTCTAATTCCCTATTCCACGTTGTTTCCTGTTCTAATGCCCGATTCCACTATGTTTCCAGTTCTAATTCCCCATTCCGGGGTGTCTCCAATTCAATGCCCCATTCCTGCGTTGCTATAGTTCTAATGCCCCATTCCACGCTGTTGCAGTTCTAATGCCCCATTTCAGGACGTTACCAGTTCTAATGCCCCATTCCACTATGTTTCCAGCTCTAATGCCCCATTCCATGAAGTTTCCTGTTCTAATGCCTCATTTCATCTTCTCTACCATTCTAATGCCCCATTATCCGGTGTTTCCAGTTCTAATGCCCCATTCCATGGTGTTTCCAGATTTGATGCACCATTTTGCTGTGTTTTGCATTTTTAATGCCCCATTCCGCAGTATTTCAAGTTCTCATGCCCCATTCCGCAGTGTTTCCTGTTCTAATGCCCCATTCCGGCGGTGTTTCCAGTTCTAATGCCCCATTCCGGCGGTATTTCCAGTTTTATTGCCCCATTCCGCAATGTTTCCTGTTCCAATGCCCCATTCCGGAGGTGTTTCCAGTTCTAATGCCCCATTCCGGCGATGTTTCCAGTTCTAATGCCCCATTCCGGTGGTGTTTCCGGTTTTATTGCCCCATTCCGCAGTGTTTCCTGTTCCAATGCTACATTTCGGTGGCGTTTTCAGTTCTAATGCCCCATTCCGTGGTTTCTCCAGTTGTAATGCTCCATTCTGAGTTGTTTTCACTTATAATGCCCCATTCCAGGGTGTTTCCAGTTCTAATGCCCCATTCCAGGGAGTTTCCAGTTCTAATGCCCCATTCCGCGGTGTCTCCAGTTCTGATTACCCATTCCGCGTTGTCTCCAGTTCTAATGCACTACTCCGTGATGTTTCAAGTTATAATGCCCCATTTTGGCTTGTTTCCAGTTCCAATGCCCCATTCCTGGGTGTTTCCTGTTCTAATGCCCCATTCCGCGGTGTCTCCAGTTCTGATTACCCATTCCGCGTTGTCTCCAGTTCTAATGCCCTACTCCGCAGTGTTTCAAGTTATAATGCACCATTCCGGCTTGTTGCCAGTTCTACTGCCCCATTCCAGGGTGCTTCCAGTCCTACTGCCCCGTTCCGGATTGTTTCCTGTTCCAATGCCCCGTTCTGGGGTGTTTCCAGTTGTAATGCCCTATTCTGCGGTGTTTCCTGTTCTAATGCCCCAATCCATAGTGTTTCCAGTTCTAATCCCCATTACTGTGTTCTCCAGTTCTAATGCCCAATTCTGCGCTCTGTCCAGTTCTAATACACCAATCGGGGGTGTTTCCAGTTCTAATGCCCCATTCCGCATTCTCTACCATTCTAATGTCCCATTCCGCGGTGTTCCCTGTTCTAATGTCCCAATCCATGGTGTTTCCAGTTTTAATGCCCCATTTCGAGGTGTTTCCTGTTCTAATGCCCAATTCTGCGGTGTCTCCAGTTCTAATGCCCCATTCCGAGGTCTTTACAATTTTAAAGCCTCATTCTGGGGTATTTCCAAGCCTAATGCCCCGTTGCGGAGTGTCTCCAGTTCCAATTCCCCATTCCGGGGTGTCTCTAATTCTAATGCCCCATTCTGGTGTATTTCCACATCTAATGCCCCATTACGAGGTGTTTCCAGTTCTAATCCCCATTACTGGGTGTCTCCAGTTCTAATGGCCCATTCCTGCGTGTCTCCAGTTCTAATGCCCCATTCTGCGCTCTGTCCAGTCCTAATACAACAATCGGGGGTGTTTCCAGTTCTAATGCCCCATTCCGCATTCTCTACCGTTCTAATGCCCCTTTCCGCGGTGTTTCCAGTTGCAATGCCCCATCCCATGCTGTTTCAAGTTCTAATGCCCCATTTCGCGGTGTTTCCAGTTTTAGTGCCCCATTCTGCAGTGTTTTGCATTTTTAATGTCCCATCCGGGATGTTTCCAGTCTAATGTCCCATTCCGGGATGTTTCCAGTTCTAATGTCCCATTCCGGGATGTTTCCAGTTCTAATGCCCCATTCCGGGAGTTTCCGGTTCTAATGCCCCATTCGTGGTGTTTCAAGTTCTAATTCCCCATTCCGCGTTGTTTCCTGTTCTAATGCCCGATTCCACTATGTTTCCAGTTCTAATTCCCCATTCCGGGGTGTCTCCAGTTCTAATGCCCCATTCCTGCGAGTCTCCAGTTCTAATGCCCCATTCTACGATGTTTCCATCTCTAATGTCCCATTCGGGGGTGTTTCCAGCTCTAATGCCTCATTTCGTCTTCTCTCCCATTCTAATGTCCCATTTTCTGGTGTTTCCAGTTCTAATGCCCCATTCCGTGGTGTTTCCAGTTTTAATTCCCTATTCCGCAGTGTTTCAAGTTCTCATGCCCCATTCCAGGGTGTTTCCAGTTCTAATGCCCCATTCCGCGGTTTCTCCAGTTGTAATGCCCCATTCCGGGGTGTTTTCACTTATAATGCCCCATTCCAGGGTGTTTCCAGTTCTAATGCCCTATTCCACGGTGTCTCCAGTTCTAATGCCCCATTCCGCGGTGTCTCCAGTTCTAATGCGCTACTCCGTGGTGTTTCAAGTTATAATGCCCCATTTCGTCTTTTTTCCAGTTCCAATGCCCCATTCAAGGGTGTTTCCTGTTCTAATCCCCTGTTCCGGGGTGTTTCAAGTTATAATCACCATTCTGGCTTGTTTCCTGCTCTAATGCCCAATTCTGCGGTGTCTCCAGTTCTAATGCCCCATTCCAAGGTGTTTCCAATTTTAAAGCCTCATTCTGGGGCATTTCCAAGTCTAATGCCCCGTTGCGGAGTGTCTCCAGTTCCAATTCCCCATTCCGGGGTGTCTCCAATTCTAATGCCCCATTCTGGTGTATTTCCACATCTAATGCCCCATTCCAGGGCGTTTCCAGTTCTAATTCCCTATTCCGCATTGTTTCCTGTTCTAATGCCCCATTGCGGGGTGTCTCCAGTTCTAATGCCCCATTCGGGGGTGTTTCCAGCTCTAATGCCCCATTCCATGATGTTTCCAGTTCTAATGCCTCATTTCGTCTTCTCTCCCATTCTAATGCCCCATTTTCTGGTGTTTCCAGTTCTAATGCCCCATTCTGTGGTTTTTTCAGTTTTAATGCCCCATTCCGCAGCGTTTCAAGTTCTCATGACCCATTCCGTAGTGTTTCCAGTTCTAATGCCCCATTCCGCGGTTTCTCCAGTTGTAATGCCCCATTCCGGGGTGTTTTCACTTATAATGCCCCATTCCAGGGTGTTTCCAGTTCTAATGCGCTACTCCATGGTGTTTCAAGTTATAATGCCCCATTTCTGCTTTTTTCCAGTTCCAATGCCCCATTCAAGGGTGTTTCCTGTTCTAATCCCCCGTTCTGGGGTGTTTCAAGTTATAATCACCATTCTGGCTTGTTTCCTGCTCTAATGCCCAATTCTGCGGTGTCTCCAATTCTAATACCCCATTCTGAGGTGTTTACAATTTTAAAGCCTCATTCTGGGGTATTTCCAAGCCTAATGCCCCGTTGCGGAGTGTCTCCAGTTCCAATTCCCCATTCCGGGGTGTCTCCAATTCTAGTGCCCAATTCTGGTGTATTTCCACATCTAATGCCTCATTCCAGGTCGTTTCCAGTTCCAATGCCCCATTCCACGGTGTTTCAAGTTCTAATTCCCTATTCCACGTTGTTTCCTGTTCTAATGCCCGATTCCACTATGTTACCAGTTCTTATTCCCCATTCCGGGGTGTCTCCAATTCTAATGCCCCATTGCTGCGTTGCTCCAGTTCTAATGCCCGATTCCACTATGTTTCCAGTTCTAATTCCCCATTCCGGGGTGTCTCCAATTCTAATGCCCCATCACTGCGTTGCTCTAGTTCTAATGCCCCATTCCACGGTGTTTCAAGTTCTAATTCCCTATTCCGCGTCGTTTCCTGTTCTAATGCCACATTCAACACTGTTTCATGTTCTACTGCCCAATTTCGCGGTGTTTCCAGTTTTAATGCCCCATTCTGCAGTGTTTTGCATTTTTAATGTCCCATTCCGGGATGTTTCCAGTTCTAATGTCCCATTCCGGGAGTTTCCGGTTCTAATGCCCCATTCCGCGGTGTTTCAATTTCTAATTCGCCATTCCTGTTTCCTGTTCTAATGCCCCATTCCATGATGTTTCCAGTTCTAATCCCTCATTTCATCTTCTGTCCCATTCTAATGCCCCATTATCCGGTGTTTCCAGTTCTAATGCCCCATTCCATGGTGTTTCCAGTTTTGATGCACCATTCTGCTGTTTTGCATTTTTAATGCCCCATTCCGCAGTGTTTCAAGTTCTCATGCCCCATTCCGCAGTGTTTCCTGTTCTAATGCCCCATTCTGGCGGTGTTTCCAGTATTATTGCCCCATTCCGCAGTGTTTCCTGTTCCAATGCCACAGTTCAGAGGTGTCTTCACTTCTAATGCCCCATTCCGCTGTTTCTCCAGTTGTAATGCCCCATTCCGGCGTGTTTTCACTTATAATGCCCCATTCCAGGGTGTTTCCAGTTCTAATGCCCCATTCCGCAGTGTCTCCAGTTCTAATGCGCAACTCCGCGGTGTTTCAAGTTATAATGCACCATTCCGGCTTGTTTCCAGTTCCACTGCCCCATTCCAGGTTGTTTCCAGTCCTACTGCCCCGTTCCGGGTTGTTTCCTGTTCCAATGCTCCATTCTGGGGTGTTTCCAGTTGTAATGCCCTATTCCGCGGTGTTTCCTGTTGTAATGCCCCAATCCATGTTATTTCCAGTTTTAATGCCGCATTTCGAGGTGTTTCCTGTTCTAATGCCCAATTCTGCGGTGTCTCCAGTTCTAATGCCCCATTCCGAGAAATTTCCAATTTTAAAGCCTCATTCCGGGGTATTTCCAATTCTAATGTCCCGTTGCAGAGTGTCTCCAGTTCCAATTCCCCATTCCGGGGTGTCAACAATTCAAATGCCCCATTCTGGTGTATTTCCACATCTAATGCCCCGTTATGAGGTGTTTCCAGTTCTAATCCCCATTACTGTGTTCTCCAGTTCTAATGCCCCATTCTGCGCTCTGTCCAATTCTAATACACCAATTGGGTGTGTTTCCAGTTCTAATGCCCCATTCCACGTTCTCTACCATTCTAATGCCCCATTCCACGGTGTTTCCAGTTCCAATGCCCCATTCCACGCTGTATCAAGTTCTAATGCCCCATTCGGGGGTGTTTCCAGCTCTAATGCCCCATTCCATGATGTTTCCTGTTCTAATGCCTCATTTCGTCTTCTCTCCCATTCTAATGCCCCATTTTCCGGTGTTTCCAGTTCTAATGCCCCATTCCATGGTGTTTCCAGTTTTAATGCCCCATTCCAGCGGTGTTTCCAGTTTTATTGCCCCATTCCACAGTGCTTCCTGTTCTAATGCCCCATTCCAGGGTGTTTCCAGTTCTAATGCCCTATTCGGCGTTGACCCCAGTTCTAATGCACTACTCCGTGGTGTTTCAAGTTATAATGCTCCATTTCGGCTTGTTTCCAGTTCCAATGCCCAATTCCAGGGTGTTTCCTGTTCTAATGCCCCATTCTGCGGTGTCTCCAGTTCCAATGCCCCATTCCAGGGTGTTTCCGTCCTACTGCCCCGTTCTGGGGTGTTTCATGTTCCAATGCCCCATTCTGGGGTGTTTCCAGTTGTAATGCCCTATTTCGCGGCGTTTCCTGTTCCAATGTCCCAATCCACCGTGTTTCCAGTTTTAATGCCCCATTTCAAGGTGCTTCCTGTTCTAATGCCCAATTCTGCATTGTCTTCAGTTCTAATGCCCCATTCCGTGGTGTTTCCAGTTTTGATGCCCCATTCTGCTGTGTTTTGCAATTTTAATGCCCCACTCCGGTGTGTCTCCAGTTCCAATGCCCCATTCCGGAGGTGTTTCCAATTCTAATGCCCCATTCCACTGTCTTTCCAGTTCTAATGCCCGATTCAGGGGTGTCTCCAGTTCTAATGCCCCATTCCACTATGTTTCCAGTTCTAAAGCCCCAATCCACGGTGTTTCCAGTTTGAATGCCCCATTTCGGGGTGTTTCCTGTTCTAATGCCCTCTTCTGCGGTGTCTCCAGTTCTAATGCCCCACACTGCGGTGTTTCCAGTTTTATTGCCCCATTCCAGGGTGTTTCCACTTCTAATGCACCATTCCGGGATGTTTCCAGTTCTAACGCCCCATTCCGCGGTTTCTACAGTTCTAATGTCCCATTCCAGTGTGTTTCCAGTTCTAATGCCCCATTCCGCGTTTTCTCCACTTCTAATGCCCCATTCCAGTGTGTTTCCAGTTCTAATGCCCCATTCCGCGTTTTCTCCACTTCTAATGCCCCATTCCACGGTGTCTCCAGTTCTAATGCCCCATTCCGTGTTGTCTCCAGTTCTAATGCCCCATTCTGCGGTGTCTCCAGTTCTAAAGCCCTACTCTGCAGTGTTTCAATTTATAATGCCCCATTCTGGCTTGTTTCCAGCTCCAATGCCCCATTCCAGGGTGTTTCCAGTCCTACTGCCCTGTTCCGGCGTGTTTCCTGTTCCAATGCCCCAATCTGGGGTGTTTCCAGTTGTAATGCCCTATTCCACGGTGTTTCCTGTTGTAATGCCCCAATCCACGGTGTTTCCAGTTTTAATGCCCCATTTCGAGGTATTTTCTGTTCTAATGCCCAATTCTGCGGTGTCTCCAGTTCTAATGCCCCATTCCGAGGTGTTTCCAATTTTAAAGCCTCATTCCGGGGTATTTCCAATTCTAATGCCCCGTTGCAGAGTGTCTCCAGATCCAATTCCCCATTCCGGGGTGTCTCCAATCTAATGCCCCATTAGGGCGTATTTCCACATCTAATGCCCCATTATGAGGTGTTTCCAGTTCTAATGCCCCATTCTGCGCTCTGTTCAGTTCTAATACACCATTCGGGGGTGTTTCCAATTCTAATGCCCCATTCCGCGTTCTCTACCGTGCTAATGCCCCCTTCGCAGTGTTTCCAATTCCAATTCCCCATTCTGCAGTGTTTTGCATTTTTAATGTCCCATTCCGGGATGTTTCCAGTTCTAAGGTCCCATTCCTGGAGGTTTCCAGTTCTAATGCTCCATTCCAGGGCGTTTCCAGTTCTAATGCCCCATTTCAGGGCGTTTCCAGTTCTAATGCCCCATTCCACTATGTTTCAAGTTCTAATTCCCCATTCTGTGTTGTTTCCTGTTTCAATGCCCCATTCCACTGTTTCCAGTTCTAATTCCCCATTCCGGGGTTTCTCCAATTCTAATGCCCCATTGCTGCGTGTTTCCATTTCTAATGCCCCATTCGGGGGTGTTTCCAGCTCTAATGCCCCATTCCATGATGTTTCCAGTTCTATTGCCTCATTTCGTCTTCTCTCCCATTCTAATGCCCCATTTGCCGGTGTTTCCAGTTCTAATGCCCCATTCCGTGGTGTTTCCAGTTTTAATGCCCCATTCTGCTGTGTTTTGCATTTTTAATGCACCATTCCACAGTGTTTCCTGTTCTAATGCCCCATCCCAGCGGTGTTTCCAGTTCTAATGCCCCATTCCGGTGTGTCTCCAGTTCCAGTGCCCCATTCCGGTGTGTCTCCAGTTCCAATGCCCCATTCCGGAGGTGTTTCCAAATCTAATGCCCCATTCCACTGTCTTTCCAGTTCTAATGCCGGATTCCGGGGTGTCTCCAGTTCTAATGCCCCATTCCACTATGTTTCCAGTTCTAAAGCCCCAATCCACGGTGTTTCCAGTTTGAATTCCCCATTTCGGGGTGTTTCCTGTTCTAATGCCCAATTCTGCGGTGTCTCCAGTTCTAATGCCCCACACTGCGGTGTTTCCAGTTTTATTGCCCCATTCCAGGGTGTTTCCACTTCTAATGCACCATTCCGGGATGTTTCCAGTTCTAACGCCCCATTCCGCGGTTTCTACAGTTCTAATGTCCCATTCTGGGGTGTTTTCACTTATAATGCCCCATTCCGCGTTGTCTCCAGTTCTAATGTCCCACACTGCGGTGTTTCCAGTTTTATTGCCCCACTCCAGGGTGTTTCCACTTCTAATGCACCATTCCGGGATGTTTCCAGTTCTAACGCCCCATTCCGTGGTTTCTCCTGTGCTAATGCCCCATTCCAGTGTGTTTCCAGTTCTAATGCCCCATTCTGCGTTTTCTCCACTTCTAATGCCCCATTCCACGGTGTCTCCAGTTCTAATGCCCCATTCCGTGTTGTCTCCAGTTCTAATGCCCCATTCTGCGGTGTCTCCAGTTCTATAGCCCTACTCCGTGGTGCTTCAAGTTATAATGCACCATTCCGGCTTGTTTCCAGTTCCACTGCCCCATTCCAGGGTGTTTCCAGTTCTACTGCCCCGTTCCGGGGTGTTTCCTGTTCCAATGCCCCATTCTGGGGTGTTTCCAGTTGGAATGCCCTATTCCACGGTGTTTCCTGTTCTAATGCCCCAATCCACGGTGTTTCCAGTTTTAATGCCCCATTTTGAGGTATTTCCTGTTCTAATGCCCAATTCTGCGGTGTCTCCAGTTCTAATGCCCCATTCCGAGGTGTTTCCAATTTTAAAGCCTCATTCCGGGGTATTTCCAAGCCTAATGCCCCATTGCGTTGTGTCTCAAGTTCCAATTCCCCATTCCGGTGTGTCTCCAATTCTAATGCCCCATTATGGTGTATTTCCACATCTAATGCCCCATTACGAGGTGTTTCCAGTTCTAATCCCCATTCCTGCGTGTCTCCAGTTCTAATGCCCCATTCCATGGTGTTTCCAGTTTTAATGCCCCATTCTGCTGTGTTTTGCATTTTTAATGCCCCATTTGCAGTATTTCAAGTTCTCATGCCTCATTCCACAGTGTTTCCTGTTCTAATGCCCCATTCCGGTCATGCTTCCAGTTCTAATGCCCCTATCCGGTATGTCTCCAGTTCCAATGCCGCATTCCGGTGTTTCTTCAGTTCCAATGCCCCATTCCGTGGTGTTTCCAATTCTAATGCCCCATTCCACTGTCTTTCCAGTTCTAATACACGATTCCGGGGTGTCGCCAGTTCTAATGCCCCATTACACTATGTTTCCATTTCTAATGCCCCATTCAACGGTGTTTCCAGTTCTAATGCTCCATTTGGTGGTGTTTCCTGGTCTAATGCTCCATTCAGTGGTGTTTCCAGTTCTAATGCTCCATTCGGTGGTGTTTCCTGGTCTAATGCTCCATTCAGTGGTGTTTCCAGTTCTAATGCCCCATTCAGTGGTGTTTCCAGTTCTAATGCTCCATTCGGTGGTGTTTCCAGGTCTAATGCCCCATTCGGTGGTGTTTCCAGTTCCAATGCCCCATTCCACGGTGTTTCCAATTCTAATGCCCCATTCCGGGGTGTCTCCAGTTGTAATGCCCCATTCCGGGGAGTTTCCAGTTCCAATGCCCCATTCCTGCGTTTCTCCAGTTCTAATGCCCCATTCTGCGCTCTGTCCAGTTCTAATACGCCAATCGGGGGTGTTAACAGTTCTAATGCCCCATTTCGCATTCTCTACCATTCTAATGCCCCATTACGCAGTGTTTCCAGTTCCAATGCCCTATTCCACGCTGTTTCAAGTTCTAATGCCCCATTCCGTGGTGTTTCCAATTCCAATTCCCCATTCTGCAGTGTTTTGCATTTTTAATGATTCATTGCAGGATGTTTCCATTTCTAATGCCCCATTCCGGGATGTTTCCAGTTCTAATGCTCCATTCCGGGAGATTCTGGTTCTAATGCCCCAATCAGCGGTGTTTCCAGTTCTAATGCCCCATTCCAGGGCGTTTCCAGTTCTAATGCCCGATTCCACTATGTTTCCAGTTCTAATGCCCCATTCCGTGGTGTCTCCACTTCTAATGCCCCATTCCATGGTGTCTCCAGTTCTAATGACCCATTCCACGGTGTCTCCAGTTCTAAAGCCCTACGCCGCAGTGTTTCAATTTATAATGCCCCATTCCAGGGTGTTTCCAGTCCTACTGCCCCGTTCCGCGGTGTTTCCTGTTCTAATGCCCCAATCCACGGTGTTTCCAGTTTTATTGCCCCATTTCGAGGTATTTCCTGTTCTAATGCCCAATTCTGCGGTGTCTCCAGTTCTAATGCCCCATTCCGAGGTGTTTCCAATTTTAAAGCCTCATTCCGGTGTATTTCCAGTACTAATGCCCCGTTGCGTTGTGTCTCGAGTTCCAATTCCCCATTCCGGTGTGTCTCCAATTCTAATGCCCCATTATGGTGTATTTCAACATCTAATGCCCCATTACGAGGTGTTTCCAGTTCTAATCCCCATTCCTGCGTGTCTCCAGTTCTAATGCCCCATTCCATGGTGTTTCCAGTTTTAATGCCCCATTCTGCTGTGTTTTGCGTTTTTAATGCCCCATTTGCAGTGTTTCAAGTTCTCATCCCTCATTCCACAGTGTTTCCTGTTCTAATACCCCATTCCGGTGTGTCTCCAGTTCCAATGCCGCATTCCGGTGTGTCTCCAGTTCCAATGCCCCATTCCGTGGTGTTTCCAATTCTAATGCCCCATTCCACTATGTTTCCAGTTCTAATGCTCCATTTGATCGTGTTTCCAGGTCTAATGCCCCATTCCACGGTGTTTCCAGTTCTAATGCTCCATTCGGTGGTGTTTCCTGGTCTAATGCCCCATTCAGTGGTGTTTCCAATTCTAATGCCCCATTCCACTATGTTTCCAGTTCTAATGCTCCATTCGATCGTGTTTCCAGGTCTAATGCCCCATTCCACGGTGTTTCCAGTTCTAATGCCCCATTCGGTAGTGTTTCCTGGTCTAATGCTCCATTCAGTGGTGTTCCCAGGTCCAATGCCCCATTCCAGGGAGTTTCCAGTTCCAATGCCCCATTCTGGGTGTCTCCAGTTATAATGGCCCCTCCTGCATGTCTCCAGTTCTAATGCCCCATTCTGCGCTCTGTCCAGTTCTAATACACCAATCGGGGTTGTTAACAGTTCTAATGCCCCATTTCGCGTTCTCTACCATTCTAATGCCCCTTTACGCGGTGTTTCCAATTCCAATTCCCCATTCTGCAGTGTTTTGCATTTTTAATGTCCCATTCCGGTATGTTTCCAGTTCTAATGTCTCATTCCGGGATGTTTTCAGTTCTAATGCTCCATTCCGGAAGTTTCCGGTTCTAATGCCCCAATCAGCGGTGTTTCCAGTTCTAATGCCCCATTCCAGGGCGTTTCCAGTTCTAATGCCCCATTTCAGGGCGTTTCCATTTCTAATGCCCCATTCCGCGTTGTCTCCAGTTCTAATGCCCCATTCCGCGGTGTCTCCAGTTCTAAAGCCCTACGCCGCAGTGTTTCAATTCATAATGCCCCATTCCGGCTTGTTTCCAGGACCAATGCTCCATTCCAGGGTGTTTCCAGTCCTACTGCCCCGTTCCGGCATGTTTCCTGTTCCAATGCCCCATTCTGGGGTGTTTCCAGTTGTAATGCCCTATTCCACGGTGTTTCCTGTTCCAATGCCCCATTCCACTGTTCCCAGTTCTAATTCCCCATTCCGGGGTTTCTCCAATTCTAATGCCCCATTGCTGCGTGTCTCCAGTTCTAATGCCCCATTCTATGGTGTTTCCATTTCTAATGCCCCATTCGGGGGTGTTTCCAGCTCTAATGCCCCATTCCATGATGTTTCCAGTTCTAATGCCTCATTTCGTCTTCTCTCCCATTCTAATGCCCCATTTTCCGGAGTTTCCAGTTCTAAAGCCCCATTCCGGCAGTGTTTCCAGTTCTAATGCCCCATTCCGGTGTGTCTCCAGTTCCAATGCCCCATTCCGGTGTGTCTCCAATTCCAATGCCCCATTCCGGAGGTGTTTCCAAATCTAATGCCCCATTCCTTTGTCTTTCCAGTTCTAATGCCCGATTCCGGGGTGTCTGCCGTTCTAATGCCCCATTCCACTATGTTTCCAGTTCTAAAGCCCCAATCCATGGTGTTTCCAGTTTTAATGCCCCATTTTGGGGTGTTTCCTGTTCTAATGCCCAATTCTGCGGTGTCTCCAGTTCTAATGCCCCACACTGCGGTGTTTCCAGTTTTATTGCCCCAATTCCTGGGTGTTTCCACTTCTAATGCACCATTTCGGGATGTTTCCAGTTCTAACGCCCCATTCCGCGGTTTCTACAGTTCTAATGTCCCATTCCGCGGTCTCTCCAGTTCTAATGCCCCATTCCGCGGTGTCTCCAGTTGTAATGCCCCATTCCGCGGTGTCTCCAGGTCTAATGCCCCATTCCACGTTGTCTCCAGTTCTGAAGCCCTACTCCGTGGTGTTTCAATTTATAATGCCCCATTCCAGCTTGTTTCCAGTACCAATGCCCCATTCCAGGGTGTTTCCAGTTCTAATGCCCCATTCCGGTGTGTCTCCAGTTCCAATGCCCCATTCCGGAGGTGTTTCCAAATCTAATGCCCCATTCCTTTGTCTTTCCAGTTCTAATGCCCAATTCCGTGGTGTCTCCAGTTGTAATGCCCCATTCCGCGGTGTCTCCAGGTCTAATGCCCCATTCCGCATTGTCTCCAGTTCTGAAGCCCTACTCCGTGGTGTTTCAATTTATAATGCCCCATTCCGGCTTGTTTCCAGTTCCAATGCCCCATTCCAGGGTGTTTCCAGTCCTACTGCCCCGTTCCGGGGTGTTTCCTGTTCCAATGCCCCATTCTGGGGTGTTTCCAGTTGTAATGCCCTATTCCACGGTGTTTCCTGTTCTAATGCCCCAATCCACGGTGTTTCCAGTTTTAATGCCCCATTCCGAGGTGTTTCCAATTTTAAAGCCTCATTCCGGGGTATTTACAAGCCTAATGCCCTGTTGCGTTGTGTCTCGAGTTCCAATTCCCCATTCCGGTGTGTCTCCAATTCTAATGCCCCATTCTGGTGTATTTCCACATCTAATGCCCCATTATGAGGTGTTTCCAGTTCTAATCCCCATTCCTGCGTGTCTCTAGTTCTAATGCCCCATTCCGTGGTGTTTCCAGTTTTAATGCCCCATTCTGCTGTGTTTTGCATTTTTAATGCCCCATTTGCAGTATTTCAAGTTCTCATGCCTCATTCCACAGTGTTTCCTGTTCTAATGCCCCATTCCGGTCATGCTTCCAGTTCTAATGCCCCTATCCGGTATGTCTCCAGTTCCAATGCCGCATTCCGGTGTGTCTTCAGTTCCAATGCCCCATTCCGTGGTGTTTCCAATTCTAATGCCCCATTCCACTGTCTTTCCAGTTCTAATGCGCGATTCCGGGGTGTCGCCAGTTCTAATGCCCCATTACACTATGTTTCCATTTCTAATGCCCCATTCAACGGTTTTTCCAGTTCTAATGCTCCATTCGGTGGTGTTTCCTGGTCTAATGCTCCATTCAGTGGTGTTTCCAGTTCTAATGCCCCATTCAGTGGTGTTTCCAGTTCTAATGCTCCATTCGGTGGTGTTTCCAGGTCTAATGCCCCATTCCACGGTGTTTCCAATTCTAATGCCCCATTCCGGGGTGTCTCCAGTTGTAATGCCCCATTCCGGGGAGTTTCCAGTTCCAATGCCCCATTCCTGCGTGTCTCCAGTTCTAATGCCCCATTTCAGGGCGTTTCCATTTCTAATGCCCCATTCCGTGGTGTCTCCACTTCTAATGCCCCATTCCGTGGTGTCTCCAGTTCTAATGCCCCATTCCGCGGTGTCTCCAGTTCTAATGACCCATTCCACACTTTCTCCAGTTCTAAAGCCCTACGCCGCAGTGTTTCAATTTATAATGCCCCATTCCAGGGTGTTTCCAGTCCTACTGCCCCGTTCCGCGGTGTTTCCTGTTCTAATGCTCCAATCCACGGTTTTTCCAGTTTTATTGCCCCATTTCGAGCTATTTCCTGTTCTAATGCCCAATTCTGCGGTGTCTCCAGTTCTAATGCCCCATTCCGAGGTGTTTCCAATTTTAAAGCCTCATTCCGGTGTATTTCCAATACTAATGCCCCGTTGCGTTGTGTCTCGAGTTCCAATTCCCCATTCCGGTGTGTCTCCAATTCTAATGCCCCATTATGGTGTATTTCAACATCTAATGCCCCATTACGAGGTGTTTCCAGTTCTAATCCCCATTCCTGCGTGTCTCCAGTTCTAATGCCCCATTCCATGGTGTTTCCAGTTTTAATGCCCCATTCTGCTGTGTTTTGCATTTTTAATGCCCCATTTGCAGTGTTTCAAGTTCTCATGCCTTATTCCACAGTGTTTCCTGTTCTAATGCCCCATTCCGGTTGTGCTTCCAGTTCTAATGCCCCATTCCGGTGTGTCTCCAGTTCCAATGCCGCATTCCGGTGTGTCTCCAGTTCCAATGCCCCATTCCGCGGTGTCTCCAGTTCTAATGACCCATTCCACGGTGTCTCCAGTTCTAAAGCCCTACGCCGCAGTGTTTCAATTTATAATGCCCCATTCCGGCTGGTTTCCAGTTCCAATGCCCCATTCCAGGGTGTTTCCAGTCCTACTGCCCCGTTCCGGCGTGTTTCCTGTTCCAATGCCCCATTCTGGGGTGTTTCCAGTTGTAATGCCCTAATCCACGGTGTTTCTTGTTCTAATGCCCCAATCCACGGTGTTTCCAGTTTTAAAGCCCCATTACGAGCTATTTCCTGTTCTAATGCCCAATTCTGCGGTGTCTCCAGTTCTAATGCCCCATTCCGAGGTGTTTCCAATTTTAAAGCCTCATTCCGTCTATTTCCCATTCTAATGCCCCGTTGCAGAGTGTCTCCAGATCCAATTCCCCATTCCGGGGTGTCTCCAATCTAATGCCCCATTATGGTGTATTTCCACATCTAATGCACCATTACGAGGTGTTTCCAGTTCTAATGCCACATTCTGCACTCTGTTCAGTTCTAATACATCATTCGGGGGTGTTTCCAATTCTAATGCCCCATTCCGCGTTCTCTACCGTGCTAATGCCCCATTCCGCGGTGTCTCCAGTTGTAATGCTCCATTCCGCGGTCTCTCCAGTTCTAATGCCCCATTCCGCGTTGTCTCCAGTTCTGAAGCCCTACTCCACGGTGTTTCAATTCATAATGCCCCTTTCCGGCTTGTTTCCAGTTCCAATGCCCCATTCCAGGGTGTTTCCAGTCCTACTGCCCCGTTCCGGGGTGTTTCCTGTTCCAATGCCCCATTCTGGGGTGTTTCCAGTTGTAATGCCCTATTCTGCAGTGTTTCCTATTCTAATGCCCCAATCCACGGTGTTTCCAGTTTTATTGCCCCATTTCGAGCTATTTCCTGTTCTAATGCCCAATTCTGCGGTGTTTCCAATTTTAAAGCCTCATTCCGGGGTATTTCCAAGCCTAATGCCCCGTTGCGTTGTGTCTCAAGTTCCAATTCCCCATTCCGGTATGTCTCCAATTCTAATGCCCCATTCTGGTGTATTTCCACATCTAATGCCCCATTACGAGGTGTTTCCAGTTCTAATCCCCATTCCTGTGTGTCTCCAGTTCTAATGCCCCATTCCGTGGTGTTTCCAGTTTTAATGCCCCATTCTGCTGTGTTTTGCATTTTTAATGCCCCATTTGCAGTGTTTCAAGTTCTCATGCCTCATTCCACAGTGTTTCCTGTTCTAATGCCCCATTCCGGTCGTGCTTCCAGTTCTAATGCCCCATTCCGGTGTGTTTCCAGTTCCAATGCCACATTCTGGTGTGTCTTCAGTCCCAATGCCCCATTCCGTGGTGTTTCCAATCTAATGCCCCATTCCACTGTCTTTCCAGTTCTAATGCCCGATTCCGGGGTGTCACCAGTTCTAAAGACCCATTCCACTATGTTTCCTGTTCTAATGCCCCATTCCACTATGTTTCCAGTTCTAATGCCCTATTCCACGGTGTTTCCAGTTCTAATGCTCCATTCAGTGCTGTTTCCAGGTCTAATGCCCCATTCAGTGGTGTTTCCAGTTCTAATGCTCCATTTGGTGGTGTTTCCAGGTCTAATGCCCCATTCCGGGGTGTCCCCAGTTGTAGTGCCCCATTCTGCAGTGTTTTGCATTTTTAATGTCCCATTCCGGGAGTTTCCGGTTCTATTGCCCCAATCCGTGGTGTTTCCAGTTCTAATGCCCCATTCTGCGGTGTTTCAAGTTCTAATACGACATTCCGGGTTTCTCCAATTCTGATGCCCCATTCAGTGGTGTCTCCAGTTCTAATGCTCCATTCAGTGGTGTTTCCAGTTTTAATGCCACATTCTGCAGTGTTTTGCATTTTTAATGTTCCATTCCGGGAGTTTCCGGTTCTATTGCCCCATTCCGCGGTGTTTCAAGTTCTAATTCCCCATTCTGTGTTGGTTCCTGTTCTAATTCCCCATTCCACTATGTTTCCAATTCTAATTCCCCATTCCGGGGTTTCTCCAACTCTAATGCCCCATTCCTGCATGTCTCCAGTTCTAATGCCCCATTCTGCGCTCTGTCCAGTTCTAATACACCATTCGGGGGTGTTTCCAATTCTAATGCCCCATTCCACGTTCTCTACCGTTCTAATGCCCCATTCCACAGTGTTTCCAATTCCAATGCCCCATTCAACACTGTTTCAAGTTCTAATGCCCCATTTCACGGTGTTTCATGTTTTAATGCCCCATTCTGCAGTGTTTTGCATTTTTAATGTCCCATTCCGGGATGTTTCCAGTTCTAATGTCCCATTCCGGGATGTTTCCAGTTCTAATGCCCCAATCTGGGAGTTTCCGGTTCTAATGCCCCAATCCGCCGTGTTTCCAGTTCTAATTCCCCATTCCGGGGTTTCTCCAGTTCAAATGCCCCATTCCACTGTGTTTCCAGTTCTAATGCCCCATTCCAGGGCGTTTCTAGTTCTAATTCCCCATTCCGCGGTGTTTCAAGTTCTAATTCCCCATTTTGTGTTGTTTCCTGTTCTAATGCCGCATTCCACTATGTTTCCAGTTCTAATTCCCCATTCCGAGGTGTCTCCAATTCTTATGCCCCATTCCTGCGTGTCTCCAGTTCTAATGTCCCATTCTACGGTGTTTCCATTTCTAATGCCCCATTCGGGGTTGTTTCCAGCTCTAGTGCCCCATTCCATGATGTTTCCAGTTCTAATGCCTCATTTCGTCTTCTCTCCCATTCTAATGCCCCATTTTCTGGTGTTTCCAGTTTTAATGACCCATTCTGCTGTGTTTCGAGTTCTCATGCCTCATTCCACAGTGTTTCCTGTTCTAATGCCCCTTTCCGGCGGTGTTTCCAGTTCTAATGCCCCATTCCGGTGTGTCTCCAGTTCCAATGCCCCATTCCGGTGTGTCACCAGTTCCAATGCCCCATTCCGGAGGTATTTCCTGTTCTAATGCCCTAATCCGTGGTGTTTCCAATTCTAATGCCCCATTCCACTGTCTTTCCAGTTCTAATGCCCGATTCCAGGGTGTCTCCAGTTCTAATGCCCCATTCCACTATGTTTCCAGTTCTAAAGCCCCATTCCAGGGTGTTTCCTGTTTTAATGCCCCTTTTCGGGGTGTTTCCTGTTCTAATGCCCCATTCTGCGGTGTCTCCAGTTCTAATGCCCCACACTGCGGTGTTTCCAGTTTTATTGCCCCATTCCAGGGTGTTTCCACTTCTAATGCCCCATTCCAGTGTGTTTCCAGTTCTAATGCTCCATTCCGCGGTGTCTCTAGTTCTAAAGCCCTATTCCACGTTGTCTCCAGTTCTAATGCCCCATTCCATGGTGTTTCCAGTTTTAATGCCCCATTCCGCAGTGTTTCAAGTTCTCATGCGCCATTCCGCAGTGTTTCCAGTTCCAATGCCCCATTCTGGAGGTGTTTCCAATTCTAATGCCCCATTCCACTGTCTTTCCAGTTCTAATGCCCAATTCCGGGGTGTCTCCAGTTATAATGCCCCATTCCACTATGTTTCCAGTGCTAAAGCCCCAATCCATGGTGTTTCCAGATTTAATGCCCCATTTCGGGGTGTTTCCTGTTCTAATGCCCAATTCTGTGGTGTCTCCAGTTCTAACGCCCGATTCCGGAGTGTGCCAGTTCTAATGCCCCATTCCACTAGGTTTCCTGTTCTAATGCCCCATTCAACTGTGTTTCCAGTTCTAATGCTCCATTCGGTGGTGTTTCCTGGTCTAGTGCTCCATTCAGTGGTGTTTCCAGTTCTAATGCTCCATTCTGTGGTGTTTCCTGGTCTAATGCTCCATTCAGTGGTGTTTCCAGTTCTAATGCCCCATTCAATGGTGTTTCCAGTTCTAATGCTCCATTCGGTGGTGTTTCCAGGTCTAATGCCCCATTCGGTGGTGTTTCCAGTTCCAATGCCCCATTCCACGGTGTTTCCAATGCTAATGCCCCATTCCGGGGTGTCTCCAGTTGTAATGCCCCATTCCGGGGAGTTTCCAGTTCCAATGCCCCATTCTGGGGTGCTTCCAGTTCCAATGCCCCATTCTGCGCTCTGTCCAGTTCTAATACACCAATCGGGGGTGTTACCAGTTCTAATGCCCCATTCCGCGCTGTTTCAAGTTCTAATGCCCCATTTCGCGGTGTTTCCAGTTTTAATGCCCCATTCTGCAGTGATTTGCAGTTCTAATGCCCCATTCCAGGGCGTTTCCAGTTCTAATGCCCCATTCCGCGGTATTTCAAGTTCTAATTCCCCATTCTGTGTTGTTTCCTGTTCTAATGCCCCATTCCACTATGTTTCCAGTTCTAATTCCCCATTCCGGGGTTTCTCCAATTTTAATGCCCCATTCCTGCGTGTCTCCAGTTCTAATGCCCCATTCTACGGTGTTTCCATTTCTAATGCCCCATTCAGGGGTGTTTCCAGCTCTAATGCCCCATTCCATGATGTTTCCAGTTCTAATGCCTCATTTCGTCTTCTCTCCCATTCTAATGCCCCATTTTCTGGTGTTTCCAGTTCTCATGCCCCATTCCGCAGTATTTTCTGTTCTAATGCCCCATTCCGTGGTGCTTCCAATTCTAATGCCCTATTCCGCCCTGTTTCCATTTCTAATGCCCGTTCCAGTGTTTCCAGTTCTAATGTCCCATTCCGGAGTGTCTCCAGTTCCAATGCCCCATTCTGGGGAGTTTCCAGTTCTAATGCCCCATTCCGCGGTACCTGCAGTTCTAATGCCCCATTCTGCTGTCTTTCCATTTTTAATGCCCGATTCCGGGGTGTCTCCAGTTTTAATGCCCCATTCCATTATGTTTCCAGTTCTAATGCACCATTCCAGGGTGTTTCCAGTTCTAATGCTCCATTCCAGGGTGTTTCCAGTTCCAATGCCCCATTCCAGGGTGTTTCCAGTTCCAATGCCCCATTCCAGTGTGTTTCCAGTTCTAATGCCCCATTCCAGTTGTTTCCATTTCTAATGCCCTATTCCGTGTTCTCTCCCGTTCTAATGCCCCATTCCGCTGTTTTTCCAATTCTATTGCCCCATTCCGGGGATTTTCCAGTTCTAATGCCCCATTCTCAGGTGTTTCCAGTTCTAATGCCCCATTCCACAGTTTTTCCAATTCTATTGCCCCATTCCGGGGATTTTCCAGTTCTAATGCCCCATTCTCAGGTGTTTCCAGTTCTAATGCCCCATTCTGCGGTCTCTCCAGTTCTAATGCCCCATTCCAGGGTGTTTCCAATTCTAATGCCCCATTCCAGAGAGTTTCCAATTCTAATGCCCCATTCCGGTGTGTCTCCAATTTTAATGCCCCATTCTCAGGTGTTTCCAGTTCTAATGCCCCATTCCTAGGTGTCTCCTGTTCTAATGCCCAATTCCGAAGTGTTTCCAGTTTCAAAGCTCCATTCCGGATCTTTTCCAGTTCTAATGCCCCATTCCAGGGTGTTTCCAGTTCTAATGCCCCATTCCAGGGTGTTTCCAGTTCTGATGCCTGATTCCGGGATGTTTCCAGTTCTAACGCCCCATTCCGGTGTGTTTGCATTCTCCATTCCAAGGTGTACCAAGCGTCTTCGACTTTTACGATATGCCTTGGGGAGTTTTGCACGATTTAATGTTCTAGATAAATATAATTTAAAGTTGTAGTAATTTTCAATCGGAATTCGTGAGGTTCTGATTTGTTTTCCTTTTTGTTAAGACGGACCCAGAATTCTATTACTTGTGTTATGCCAGCCCTGCCTGTACCTGAGACAGCTATTCCCATTTGTGTCCTGTTCGAGAAGAAATATTGTATCGGCAAGAATGTGACCTTCAGGTATCGGGAGAACCCATCAATAAATGGTATCAGCCCAAACACCAGCTACGTCAGGTAAGAGAGAGTTATGCACAATGGAGGAAAGGTCCATGTATGACTCTCATCTCTATATTGAACTTCCAGTCAGTATTGCTATATCGTCATTGATTAAGTTATCTCAAGTTGGCATTGGCAGTTTGCCCAGGGACTGGTCTAGTACCCTTGCAGTGTGGAGCAATCACATTACGATAAACAGTTCCACGTGTTACTGCTCACTGTTGTAACCCGCTGCTTTCTCCCTACAGTGGTGGAAGACGAATCACTGTGAAGGGGCAGAGATTTAGTTTAGTCCAGAGCATACACATGGCGGTTGAAGGTGTTGGAAAAGCTCAGTCGGTGAGTTCCTAACCTTGTCTCTCATCAGTTGCACAGAAATGCTTGTTTTACACAGTCAGTGTTTAAAAGGCCAGTTCTGGAGTAAATACAATTAATGAAATGTTACTAAGAATCATTTGCATTTAATATGTGGAATGTTTGTTTAATAGTACAGGTATTAAGGATGGGAGTGTGTTTAAAAGAGCAGACTCATATTACAGTGTTTTCAGAGAGTGATTTTCTGTTTATTGGGACATGTGGGCAAAATAATGAGGGTTTGTTTGAGTGGAAGCAGGGCTGTTTGTAAAGGAGTGAGCGAGTGATGCTGGGACAGGGGAGCGAGTGGGAACGGGACGGGGGGAACGAGTGTGAACGGGACAGGGGAGCGAGTGGGAACGGGATGGGGGGGGTGGCGAGTGATGCCGGGACAGGGGAGCGAGTGTGAACGGGACGGCGGGGGGGGGGGGGGGGGGCGAGTGTGAACGGGACGGGGGGGGGGGCGAGTGTGAACGGGACGGGGGGGGGGGGGGCGAGTGTGAACGGGACGGGGGGGGGGGGGGGCGAGTGTGAACGGGACGGGGGGGGGGGGCGAGTGTGAACGGGACGGGGGGGGGGGGGCGAGTGTGAACGGGACGGGGGTGCGAGTGTGAACGGGACGGGGGTGCGAGTGTGAACGGGACGGGGGGGCGAGTGTGAACGGGACGGGGGTGCGAGTGTGAACGGGATGGGGGGGCGAGTATGAACGGGGCGGGGGGGCGAGTGGGAACAGGACGGGGGGGCGAGTATGAACGGGGCGGGGGGGCGAGTGGGAACAGGACGGGGGTGCGAGTGTGAACGGGACGGGGGGGGGGGGGGGGGGGGCGAGTGTGAACGGGACGGGGGGGGGGGGTGCGAGTGTGAACGGGACGGGGGGGCGAGTATGAACGGGGCGGGGGGGGGAGTGGGAACAGGACGGGGGTGCGAGTGTGAACGGGACGGGGGGGCGAGTGTGAACGGGACGGGGGGGGGGTGCGAGTGTGAACGGGACGGGGGGGCGAGTGTGAACGGGACGGGGGGGGGGTGCGAGTGTGAACGGGATGGGGGGGCGAGTATGAACGGGGCGGGGGGGCGAGTGGGAACAGGACAGGCGAGCATCAGCGGAACAAGTGTGATTATTAATATGTACGTCTCTGTTTATATTTATGCAGGTCTGTGTAGTTGAGAGTGACTCTCTTCTCATCTGCCCTTCCCCTCCCTATTTGGTTTCTGTGGTGAACATTCATTTCTATATTAATGGGATCCGCTACCAGGAACCTGTGTCTTTGTCACATGACAGTGCAACACTCACTCTGCAGTATTACAATGACCCACACTTCTACCGCAAGGAGAAACTGATTAAACACCATGAGGGGGAACCCCTCACACTGGTGATTGAGGTAGGTGACTCATGAGGCTCAACCCTCGTTTTAAAATATCTCTCATATGGGAGCTCCTGTAACTGGATCAGAATGTAAACTGTCAGTGTGTTGAAGGCTCTGTTGGAAATCCAGTAACCATTCTCAACCCCCAGAGTCTTTTGTACGAAGGTACAGACTAGTGCATTTCTACAGGGCATGGAGGGCCTCTGTTTCACACCCCTCCCATACTGTAAGCTTCATTCGGTTAGAGATATCCTGTTCCTGATCACTGTCCACTGACCCCTGAGTCCTCTTTCACTCTCAGTCTGTATCCTCCTTGTGCCCTCTCTCTCTCAGTCTCTTGCTCTCACCATCTCTCTATCTCTCTCTGTCTCTCTCTCTCTATGTCCCTCTCTCTCACAAGAAATAGGAGCAGGAGTAGGCCATTCGGCCCCTCAAGCCTGCCCTGCCATTCAATAAGACCATGGCTGATCTGCCCAAGGCCTCAACTCCTCTTCCGTGCCAGCTCCTCATAGCCCACAACACTCCGATATTTCAAAATCTATCTACCTCCTCTTTAAATACTTTCAGTGATCTAGCCTCCACAACTCTCTGGGGTAGAGAATTCCAGACATTCACTACCCTCTGAGAGAAGAAATTCCTTCACATTTCAGTTTTAAATGAGTGTCCCCTTATTCTGTAACTATGTCCCCTAGTTCGAGATTCCCCCTCTAGTAGAAACATCTTTTCAACATCTACCCCTCAGAATCTAGTACTTTTCAATAAGATCACCCCTCATTCTTCTAAATTCTAATGAATAAAGACCTAACCTGTTTAGCTGTTCTTGATAAGTCAACCCCTTCATCCCAGGAATCAGCCTAGTGAATCTCTTTTGAACAGCCTCCAATACCAGTATATCCTTTCTTAAATGCGGGGACCAAAACTGTACACAGTACTCCAGGTGCAGCCTCACCAACACCCTGTACAGCTGTAACAAGACTTCCTTATTTTTAAACTCCAACCCCCTAGCAATACAGGCCAAAATTCCATTTGTCTTCTTAATTATTTGCTGCACTTGCATGCTAACTTTTTGTGTTTCATGCACAAGAACACCCAGGTCCCTCTGTGCTGCACTTTTTTGGAATCTTTGCCCATTTAAATAATTGTCTGCCTTTTGATTCTTCCTACCAAAGTGCATGACCTCACACTTTCCTACATTAAACCCCATCTGTCAAGTTTTTGCCCACTCACTCAACCTATCTATATCCCCTTGCAGATTCCTTATGTCCTCATGACAACATGCCCTCCCACCTATTTTTGTATCATCACAAAATTTGGATACGTTTGCCGCCCCCTCCAAGTCATTAATGTGGATAGTAAAAAATTGAGGCCTAAAACTGATCCTTCTGGCACTCCACTAGTTATGTCTTTCCAACCTGAGAAAGACCCATTAACAAAAACAGAATTACCTGGAAAAACTCAACAGGTCCGGCAGCATCGGCGGAGAAGAAAAGAGTTGGCGTTTCAAGTCCTCATGACCCTTCGACCAAATAACCTTTTATGTGACACCTTATCGAATGCCTTCTGGAAATACACATATACTACATCCACCGGTTTCCCTTTAACAATTCTGCTTGTCATATCCTCAAAGCGATCTACCAAATTTGTCAAACATGATTTTTCTTTCACAAAACCATGTTGACTCTGTTTGATTGCTTTAAGCTTTTCTAAATGTCCTGCTATTTCTTCCTTAATAATGGACTCTAGTATTTTCCCAATGACAGATAATAGGCTGACTGGCCTACAGTTTTCTGCTTTTTGTCTCCCTCCCTTCTTGAACAGATTCGTCACATTAGCAGTTTTCCAATCTGCTGGGACCCTCCCGGAATCCAGTGAGTTCTGGAATATTTCGACCAATGCCTCCACTATTTCTGCATCCACTTCCTTTAAAACCCTTGGATGCAGGCCATCAGGTCCTGGTAACTTGTCTGCCTTTAGTCCCATTAGTTTGTCAAATACTTTGTCCCTCGTCATAGAGACTGTTACAAGATCTTTCCCCCCATTAGCTCCTTGCTTATCTGATAGCTTTGGGATGTTTATAGTGTCCTCCACTGTGAAGACTGATACAAAATATTGATTTAAATTATCTGCCATTTCCCTCTTCCCCATTATCAATTCTCCAGTCACATCCTCCAAGGGTCCCACTTTCACTTCAGCCACTCTCTCTCTTTTTATATACCCATTGAAACTCTTGCTTTTGTTTTTATATTTCTTGCCAATTTACTTTCGTAATCAATTTTCTCCCTCTTTATTAGCTTTTTAGTCATTCGCTTCTGGTTCATAAAAAATTCCCAATCCTCTGGCCTCCCACTAGTTTTTGCCACTTTGTATGCCTTCGTTTTTGATTGGATATTCTCCGTGACCACCTTTGTTCACCACAGGTGGTTCATCCTTCTCATTGAGTCCTTCTTTTTGACTGGGATAAATTTTTGCTGAGCGTTATGAAATATCTGCTTAAATGTCATCCACTGACCTTTCACTTAGTCTATTTTCCCAGCCCACTTTAGACAACTCTTTCTTCATGCCTCTGTAATTGCTCTTATTTAAGTTGAGGACACTGGTTTGAGACCCGAGTTGCTCAAACTGAATTTGAAATTCTACCATGTTGTGATCACTACCCCTAGAGGATTCTTAATTATGATATCTTTTATTAATCCCACCTCATTACACATTGCTAGATCTAAAATAGCCTGTTCCTGGATAGGTTCTGCAACATATATCTCTAAGAAACAATCCCTGATGCACTCTACAAATTCGTCTTCCATGTTATCCCTGCCAATCTGTTTTGTCCAGTCAATATGCAGATAAAAATCACCCACGACAATTGTAGCGCTCTTCTTACACACCTCCATTATTTCCCGATTTTTACTTTGTGCTACAATGAGGCAATACTTCAGGGGCCCATAGACAATTCCCACCGTGACCTCTTCCCCTTGCTATTCCTTATTTCCACCCAAACTGATTCCACATCACAATCTATTGCACCTATATCATTAATCACCACCGCACTGATACCTTCCTTTATTAACAAAGCTACCCCACCTCCTTTTCCTTTTTGCCTATTTTTCTAGAGTTCCCGGTCATTGTCACCCTGCAACCATGTCTCTGTATTAGCTATCAAGTCATATTCATTTATTTCTATTCGTGCCGTCAACTCATCTATCTTGTTACAAATGCTGCGTGCATTCAGATAAAGAGCCTTAAGCTTTGACTTTTTACCAATATGACTCATTCTGGTTCTAATTTCTGCTGCACTCTTCTTTATATTTTCTGCTCCTTCCTGTCACACTTTGATTATCGTTCGCCTCTTCACTGCCCTGCACCTCTGTGCTCTCGTTCCTTTTTGATTGGTTAAACTTCCCTTCAATTAAATCCTTCCCCCTGCTAATTAGTTTAAAGTCCTCTCCACAACCTTATTATATGATTCGCCAGGATACTGGTCCCCACATGGTTCAAATGAAGCCCGTCCCAATGGAACAGCTCTCTCCCTCCCCAGTACTGGTGCCAGTGCCCCGTGAATCGGAACTCATTTCTCCCATACCAATCTTTGAGCCATGCATTTACCTCTCTAATATTATTTAATAATGTCAATTTGCATGTGACTCGGGTAGTAATCCGGAGATTATTACCTTTGTGGTTTTGCTTTTTAATTTAGCCCCAAGCTGTTCATAGCCCCTCAGCAGAATCTCTTCCCTAGTCCTACCTATATCATTGGTACCTAAATGGGCCACAGCAACTGGATCCTTCCCCTCCTACTCCAAGTTCCTCTCCAGCTCAGAAGAGACGTCCTTAACCCTGGCACCAGGTAGGCAACACAGCCTTCGTGAATCTGTCTTTGCTGCAGAGAACAGTATCTGTTCCCCTAACTATGCTATCCCCTATTACTGCTATATTTCTCTTTTCTCCCCCCACTTGAATGGCGGTCTGTACCATGGTGCTGTGGTCAGCTCGCTCATCCTCCCTGCAGTCTGTGTCCTCGTCCACACTGGGAGCAAGAACCACGTACCTATTGGTCAAGGACACTGGCTGAGACTCCTACAAAGCTAAATTCTGGATCCCCATACCTGCCTCAGTTACAGTCACACCCTCCTGTCCCTGACCACGATCCAAATTTGATATAATTAATCTAAAGGGTGTGACTGTCTCTTGAAACACAGTTTCCAGGTAACTCTCCTCCTCCCTAATGTGTCGCAGTGTCTGTAGCTCGGACTCCAGCTCATCAGCTCTGAGCCAAAGTTCCTCGAGCAGCCAACACTTGCTACAGATGTGGTCACCATTGATCGCACTGGCGCCCAGCAGCTCCCACATACTACAGCTGCAACACATCACCTGCCCAGCCATCTCTATTCTATTTAATTAATTAAATTGGTTGTTAAATATTTAAAAAGTAAATTTCTTTACTGTACTCTTCAGCTGCAATAACATCTCCTGATTTAAACCATTTGGCCAATCAAAAGAGACACGGAAGAGATACCCACCAATCATCTACCTGTTTTCCTTTGATATCACACTTCAGCCCTGACAGGTCCCGTTCTCTCGCTCTCCTCTAGGAGCTGCTGACTGCCTGTGCCAAGGCCCTCCTCTCACTCTCCTCTAGGTGCTGCTGACTGCCTATCCCAGGGTCCTCCTCTCGCACTGTCTCTCTCTCTCTCTCCATCACTGTTTCTCTCTCTCTACCTCCCTCTCTCTCTCTATCTCCCTCTCTCTTTCTCCCTCTCTCACAGTCTGTATGCTCACTGTGTCTTGTCTCTATCTTCTCCCTTAGAAAATACAAGACAACTTGAAATTGGCACCAGAAGAATACAAAGTGATGATTGGCTCTTTTCCCTGTGACATCTACGTTGTGAAGGGAAAGATTCATTGTGCAGTGAATGTCTCACTGGAATCCGATGACAGACAGTTGCCAGTCACAGTAAGTAAGAGAAAAGGGAGGAACTTGTTAACCAGACACAATGTGCTCCTCTGTGTTTGGACTATTCCAAGTGAGGAATTTCAGATTTGGAGCTCTTCATCATCAGATATGAAGCATTAAACCCACCCCGCCGCCCCCCCCCAGCACTCTGGGTGAAATTCCCCTCCCCCTCCATCCCCCCTCCCCCCATCCTTCACCCCCCCTCCCCCCTTCCTTCCTTCCTTCCCTCCCTCCCCCCCTCCCTCCCTCCCTCCCTCCCCTTCTTCCCTCCCTCTTCCCTCCCTCCCCCTCCTTCCCCCACTCTGGGTTAAATGCCGCACCCCCCCGGCACTCTGGGTTAAATCCCCCCGGCACTCTGGGTTAAATCCCCCCGGCACTCTGGGTTAAATCCCCCCGGCACTCTGGGTTAAATCCCCCCGGCACTCTGGGTTAAATCCCCCCGGCACTCTGGGTTAAATCCCGCCCTCTCGGCGCTCTGGGTTAAATCCCACCCCCCCGGCACTCTGGGTTAAATCCCGCCCTCTCGGCGCTCTGGGTTAAATCCCGCCCCCCCGGCACTTTGGGTTAAATCCCACCCCCCCCGGCACTCTGGATTAAATCCCCCCGGCGCTCTGGGTTAAATCCCCCCTCCATGCTCTGACCCCCCATATTTCTCGGGTTCTGATTGGGTTAGACCCCAATAAGCAAAGAGGGAATTGCATTTATATAGCGCCTTTAATGACATTAGGAGGTCCGAAAGTGCTTCAGAGCCGATGAAGCCTTCTGTTGGAATCTCCAAATCCAATTAATCCCATCCCCTGCTTGTTCCCAGCACCCTGTTAATGTCTTCCCTAGTTTCTAATTCCCTTTTGAAAGTTATTACCTAATCTGCTTTCTCCACTTTTTCAGTCAGTGTATTCCAGATCACAACACCATTGCTTAATTATAGGAAATGCAGCAGCCAAACTCCCAACAACAGCAATGAGATAAATCTGATTGAGACATAAACATTGGTTACTGGTGAGAACTCACTGAACATCATTGAATATATCCATCTAAGAGAGGAGATAGGACTTGCTTTACCATCTCCTCTGTATCACAGCACTTCCGATAGAGCTGCAAACTCCAATTGTGTGCTTAACCCAGTGGTCCGAGACAGCTGTTGCTGTGGTAACGTGACACTTTGACTGCACACACTAATCCTGTGTCTGGCTCTAAGGTAAGCCAGACCAGGCTAAGTGTGTTAATACAGTCTCTGCTCAGGTCTGCTGACAGCTGTGTGCTTCATTGAATTTTATTTAATTGAATTTAACACTAAGACCTCATTCTTCAAAGCTCACTTGGACAGATTATAGTCTTTGAGTCTCCCATAGGGCTACAGCACAGATGGAACAGGTTGTGACCAACACACTCAACCTGTGTCCTGATGTAGTGAGCCAGACTGTTCACAGCCTTGATATTGTACTTGACCCCGAGATGACTGCCTACTGCATACGCAGTCCATCGCCAAGACCACATATATCCACCTGTGGAATATTGCTGGTCTTTGCCCTGTCTCAGTTAACATCTCTGCTAAATTCCTCATTTGCGAGACCTGCTCGCCGATGCGTGAAATGATGCGGGTGTCCTGACATCACCACCCGTCATTTAGATTTCTGCGCGCCCGCTGAACTGCCCATCCAACCTTAAGATTGGCGGCAGACAAAAAGCCCAGGCGGCCTTCACATTTTTCATGGAAACTCATCCACCGGCGGGATGAGGTTTCATGAAATGTTTTAAAATTCAATAGAAACTTTTAAAATAATTCTTTGACATGTTCTAGCTCATGTGATAATGTCACATGAGGGGACATGTTTTAAAAGTTTTTAATTACTTTATTTCAGTTTTTAAATATCAAACTGATCTCCCTGAGGCAAATTTCTGCGCTCTCTCGCACACATGCCTTAATTGGCCCGCCCACATAAAATGGCGGCGTGGCTCCGATCAGAGGCGCTGATTGGGTTCGCGCCCACCCCTGCCCCTGCCCCCACCTGCCCCCACACAATCCCCCATCGGGGGAAGATTTTTCCCATAGGTTTGACTATTTTAATGCACCCCTGACTGCTCTCTTACATTCTACCCTCCATTAACTTGACGTCCAAATTCTGCTGCCCACAGCAGACCCTGTTCACTCAAGTCCCTGTACTTGCTGACCAACATTGGATCCAGAACAAAAACAGAATTACCTGGAAAAACTCAGCAGGTCTGGCAGATCTGCGGAGAAGAAAAGAGTTGACGTTTTGAGTCCTCATGACCCTTCGACAGAACTAGGTAGAAACAGGAAAGGGGTGAAATATAAGCTGGGTTAAGGTGTGTGTGTTGGGGGGGTGGTGGCTTGGAGGGGGGGTTGGGTGGGGGGAGAGAAGTGGAAGGGGGGGTGTGGTTGTAGGGACAAGCAAGCAGTGATAGAAGCAGATCATCAAAAGATGTCACAGACAACAGAACAAAAGAACACAGAGGTGTTGAAGTTGGTGATATTATCTAAACGAATGTGCTAATTAAGAATGGATGGTAGGGCACTCAAGGTATAACTCTAGTGGGGGTGGGGGAGCATAAAAGATTTAAAAATACTTAAAAATAATGGAAATAGGTGGGAAAAGAAAAAAACTATATAATTTATTGGAAAAAAACAAAAGGAAGGGGGAAGAAACAGAAAGGGAGTGGGGATGGAGGAGGGAGGTACAACACCTCATCTTCCGACTAGGCACTTTACAGCCTTCCAGACTGAATATTGAATTCAACAACTTTAGGTCTTGAGCTCACTCCTCCATCCCCACCACCTTTCTGTTTCTTCCCCCTTCCTTTTGTTTTTTTCCAATAAATTATATAGATTTTTCTTTTTCCCACCTATTTCCATTATTTTTAAATATTTTTAAATCTTTTATGCTCCCCCCACCCCCACTAGAGCTATACCTTGAGTGCCCTACCATCCATTCTTAATTAGCACATTCGTTTAGATAATATCACCAACGTCAACACCTATGTGTTCTTTTGTTCTGTTGTCTGTGACATCTTTTGATGATCTGCTTCTATCACTGCTTGTTTGTCCCTACAACCACACCCCCACTCCACTTCTCTCCCCCCACCCAAGCACCCCCCCCCCCACCACCCCCACCCCCCCACACACACACAAACACACCTTAAACCAGCTTATATTTCACCCCGTTCCTGTTTCTACTTAGTTCTGTTGAAGGGTCATGAGGACTCGAAACGTCAACTCTTTTCTTCTCCGCCGATGCTGCCAGACCTGCTGAGTTTTTCCAGGTAATTCTGTTTTTGTTCTGGATTTCCAGCATCCGCAGTTTTTTGTTTTTAACATTGGATCCAGGTCCAACAAAGCCTCAGTCTAAAATTCTCAGCCTTGTTTTCAAATCCCTCCATGGCCTCACCCCTCCCTATCTCTGTAATATACCCCAGCCCCACATGTCTCCAAGATATCTGCAGTCCTTCAATTCTGGTCACTTGTGCATCCCTGATTTTAATCTCTTCACCACTGGTGGCTGTGTCTTCAGCTGCCTGGGCCCTCAACCTCTCTGTGTCTCAGCCCCTCTCTCCTTGATGACTCTTTAAAAAATACTTCTTTGATCAAGTTTCTGGTCTTCTGGCCCAGATTTCCCAGTTCCAGCAGCTGGGAGACAAACACTGACACATGCGTCTCAATGGAGCACCTACCAGAACACTGGAGCGCTGCTAGGCCTCAAGGGACATGTCTTCCTCCAATGATCTCAGGGGGCGTGTAGCCTCACTACACCTGCACCTGACCACTAGTCCTCCCAACTTCCTTCACCATTTGCTCTCTGCCGCAGGCAGGAGAGGGAGGCCCAGCTGCTCCATCATAAAAAGGTGACAGTGCACTTTCACACAGTCAGCCATGTACACCTCTTTCCTGCTGACTGGCAGATCAACATACTATCTCCTCATGTGGCTCAGGGTGCAAATCTGTTTCATAGTGCTCCTGTGTGGGATATTTTACAACATTAGAGCGTTATACAAATACAATTTTTTATTGTGGTTATACATCCTGTACATAAGTGCTGTATCCTGATGTAGATTGGGTTTGATAACTCCTGGACCGCAGCTGGTTTGCTATGTGCTGTGTTTCACTGACCTGTGTGGATTGTGTTGCAGGTACATGTGGGTAAATACAATGAGACGATAGCGATGGTGCAGCTGGGAGAGAGTGAGACCTCCATCGTGGTGTCAATTGTGGTGTGTGCCATGTTGCTGCTGGCTTGTGCTATTGGTAAGAAACTCACCTCAGTCTGGATGGGGCAAAGAGCAAAATGTTACAGCAGAACATCAGATCAGAAAGACACTTCACACAAACATTACCACAGCTCCTCCTGTTCCACACTGAGAGAATTGCAGAGAAATGAATGGCCCTGTCATGGAATCTGATTCAATGACGAGGCTGATGAAGTTCTTTAACTGTTTCCCTCTGTGTACATGGTCATCTCCTGTTTCTGTGTATCAGGCTAAATGGGTTGAATGGCCTCCTCCTATCCTGATGTTGCTTCCTTTCTGAGTGATGGATTGTTTGAAGCTGACTGCATTGCTCTGCAATCGGTAGAACCTCCTCTTTGTGTCAGAGCAGCTGACGATATTCAGCCTGACATTCAGCAGCCTATATGTCTGCCCTTGTATTTTGCAGCTCTAGTCGTTTTCTGTACAAAAAGCCGGCGAGCAGAACGATATCGGCAGAAGACCCTGCTTCAGATGGAAGAGATGGAGGCTCAGATTCGGGAGGAGATCCGTAAAGGTACACGCTCAAAAGCTTAAGCCTTCTCTCCCTGCATGTTCCTGTGGAAATAGCAGTACAGTCGCTCCCACCTACTCTCTGACAAAACTAGACCCGTGCTTTAATTTTTGACTAGATACAGATTAGCACAGCACAGCTTCAACAATGAAACCTCAATTGCAATGGTTTTTCAATGACTTCAGAAGGCCAACTGTATTGTCAGGCTAATAATTTATTCACATGTAAGTACAACAATTTACCCGAAAACATTTATCCCATTCATCAGAGTGATGGAAGGGGACATCGACAGTGCTATTAAGCAGCACTTACTCAGCAATAACCTGCTCACTGATGCCCAGTTTGGGTTCCGCCAGGGCCGCTCAGCTCCTGACCTCATTACAACCTTAGTTCAAACATGGACGAAAGAGCTGACCTCCCGAGGTGAGGTAAGAGTGACTGCTCTTGACATCAAGGCAGCATTTGATCAAGTGTGGCATTAAGGAGCCCCAGCAAAACTGGAGTCAATGGGAATCAGAGGGAAAACTGTCCGCTGGTGGAGTCATACCTAGCATAAAGGAAGATGTTTGTGGTTTTTGGAGGTCAGTCATCTCAGCTCCAGGACATCACTGCAGGAGTTCCTCAGGGTGGTCCTAGGGTCTTGGCTGTAAAGCACTTTGGGATGTCCTGAGGTTGTGATATGAAAATGAGGTCTTTCTCTTTCTTGCTATTTGATGAGGAAATTATTTCTTTCCCTGATGCTGCAGGTTTTGCTGAGTTGCAGACAGATATGACCGATCTGACTAAGGAGTTAAACCGCAGTCAGGGGATTCCCTTCCTGGAATATAAATACTTCGTCATTCGCACCTTCTTCCCAAAAGTGAGTCTGTTTGCATTTCCTCTCATTAGACATGCTCCATGATCACTGGTTTGAGGCCGGACTCCTCTTTATGCCTCTCTCACTCTCCTCTCTTTCAATATGCTCTCCCACTCACTTCATCCACCCGCATAGGATAAGATTTCTCTCTGCTGGGCTGTGATTGGTGAGATTTCTCTTGGCTGGGCTGTGATTGGTGAGATTTCTCTTGGCTGGACTGTGACTGGTGAGATTTTTCTCTGCTGGGCTGTGATTGGTGAGATTTTTCTCTGCTGGGCTGTGATTGGTGAGATTTCTGATGGCTGGGCTGTGATTGGTGAGATTTCCCTTGTTTGGGCTGTGATTGGTGAGATTTCTCTCGGCTGGGCTGTGACTGGTGAGATTTCTCTCTGCTGGGCTGTGATTGGTGAGATTTCTCACTGATGGGCTCTGATTGGTGAGATTTCTCACTGATGGGCTCTGATTGGTGAGATTTCTCACTGATGGGCTCTGATTGGTGAGATTTCTCATGGCTGGGCTGTGACTGGTTTTGAGTAAATTTGAGCGATGTTTTTCAGTGTGATGTGATTTGGGTGAAAGCCATTGGTTAATTGTATGGGTAACAAAATCTGAAAACAACCAACGAGGAAAGAGGTAAAAACAGAGAATTGAGCAATGGGGAAGAAAAGAAGCTGATAGTGATTTAACCCTTCGATGTCAGTGTGAGACTCGCTCTATACTAGAGGGGGTGATTTATTTTAATGGTGATTTATTTTAAAACTGCCTGTCCAGCCATTGCCCTGGGATTGATAATTAGCCAGTGCAATCCTGTATTCCAGTGTTCGGTTGATTGTGAAAGTCCGACCCCTGAACACTTCCATCAGCTGAATTCCCAGTCCAGGGTAGCTGCCATCTCCAGGAGCCCACCGGAGACCCACCCACTGCTGCAGCTTGATTGGAAGGTGAGACTCAAATGATGAATCGCCAAACAATATTAATGCGCTACTGAATCCAGTGACACAGACTCTAATGTAACACTGAATTCAGTGATCTGACATTGAACGCAGTGACACTGACTCTGTTGTGAGACTGTTTCTCACATGTCGGTGCAGACTCGATGGGCCGAAGGGCCTCTTCTGCACTGTGAGATTCTGTTATTCTGTGAATCCAGTAAACTGACTCCTATGTGATATTGAAGCAGGTAACGCTGACTCCTGCGTAACACCAAATCCAGCAATGCTAACTCTGGTGTGACACAAAATCCAGTGACACCCCTGTGTCACTCTGAATCCTGTTATGCTAACTCCAGTGTGACACTGAATCCAGTGTTGCCAACTTTAATGTGACACTGAATCCAGTGACACTGACTCTGGGGTGATGCTGACGCTGGTGTGACACTGAATCCAATGATGCTGACTCTGGTGTGGCACTGAATCCAGTGACACCGACTCCTGTGTGACTGAATCCAGTGATGCTGACTCTGGTGTGACACTAAATAAGGTGACACTGACTCCAGTGTGAGACTCAATTCAGTGATGTGGATTCCAGTGTACCACTGAATTTTGGGATTTTTTAATGTGACACTGAATCCATTGATGCTAATTTTTGTGTGACACTGAATCCAGTGATGCTGACACCTCCGTGACATTCAATCCCGTGTTGCTGATTGCAATGTGACACTGTGTTTTGGGACTTTTTAATGTGACACTCAATCCAATGAAGGTGACTCCAGAATGATGCCGACTCCTGCGTGACACTGAATCCAATGGTGCTAACTCTGGTGTGATGCTGAATCCAGTGATGTTTACTCTGGTGTGACATTGAACCCCATGATGCTGACTGTTGTGACATTAAATCCAGTAATGCTGACCCCAGCATGACACTGAATCCAGTGATGCTGACTCCTGTGTGACACTGAATCCAGTAATGCTGATTCTGGTGTGACACTGAATCCAGTGATTCTGAATCCTGTATGACACTGAATCCACACTCTGGGGCTGACCTTGTACTGGGGTGAGGGGGGATCCACCCTTGGACTGACCCTGTACCGAGGTGAGGGGGGATCCACTCTCGGACTGGCCCTGTACTACTTGAACTGACTCCTTTCCCTGCATCTCCTCTTTCTGTTCTTTGGTTTGATTCCTGTCTTTAGCATCAATTTCCCGTTCTCTATGTTTTAGGTTCCTGAAAACTGTCGGCAGAACATGGAGGAGGGAATCAGCTTGTTCTCACTGCTACTGAACAACAAGCACTTTCTTGTTACCTTTGTCCATGCACTAGAACAGCAAAAGGATTTTGCAGTGAGGGACAGGTATGCATGTAGTGTTGACACTCGCTTACAAGGCTCCATTTAACACCCAACCTTCATTGCCCTGAGAAGGCGGTAATGTTCACTGAGCAGATTGCTCACAGGGCACTTAGAGTCAACAATATATTGTGGGACTGAAATCAAGTGTAGGCCAGGGCAGGTGCAGGTGACAGGTTCCCCCTTCTCTCCTCTCTGTTGCCCACGTTCACTGTATCTGTTCTGTTCTCGAGGTTTTCTGAAAGCAATTGGAAAGTAGAAGGTATCACAGCCAAACAATCCACAAGATGACCGAGAAAAGAGATGTCCAATCGTCTCTCTCCCTCGCCTTCTTCAGCACCCTACCCATCCCCTTCTGATGGTCCAGTCTGAAGGAGGTCCAAACACACGACCTACCGCCAGCTTCCTGGGTTGCCCCTGGTAACAGTTGCTCTGGGACATAAGGACTGTATTGTAAAGGAGGAGGAGCTAAGAACACTCTCCCACTTCAGTAATCCATCACGAATATACAAACATAGGAAATAGGAGCAGATGTAGGCCATTCAGCCCCTCGAGCCTGCTCCACCATTCAATAAAATCATGGCTGATCTGTTTGTGTTTCTAATTCCACATTCCCATCTACCCCGGATAACCTTTGATACTTGTTAGGCAAGGGAATCAATCTACCTCCATCTTAAAATATTCAGTGATGCTGCCTCCACCACTTTCTGAGGCAGAGAATTCCAAAGTTGCACAACCCTTAGAGAAAAAAATTCTCCTCATCTCTGCCCAAATTTTAAAACAGTGCCCCTTAGCTCTGGACTCACTCACAAGAGGAAACATCCTTTCAATGTCCACCTTGTCAAGACCATTCAGGATCTTGTATACTTCAATCAAATCACCCCTCACTCTTCTAAACCCCAGTGGAAACAAGCCCAGCCTGTCCAACCTTTCCTCATAAGACAGCCCACTCATTCCAGGTATCAACCTAGTAAACCTCTCCTGAACTGCCCGCAAAGCATTTACATCCTTCCTTAAATAAGGAGACCAAAACTGCACACAGTATTGGAGGTGCAGTCTCACCAATGCCCTGTATAACTGAAGCATAACATGCTAACTTTTATGTTCAATCCTTCTCATAATAAAGGATAGCATTCCATTAGCCTTCTTAATTACTTGCTGTACCTACATACTAACTTTTTGTGACTCATGTACTAGAACACCTAGAGCCCTCTGCACCTCAGAATTATGCAGCTGTTCTCCATTTAAGTAATACTCTGCTTTTTTATTGGGTTATGACACAGCAGTTGGTAAAGGCTGAGTTATTTAAAATCCCAGAGGAAAACTTGAAGTAACTGTCATATTCTATATTTTCCATTGATATGTTTGAGATGCAGCTCTGAATTCAGGAATAAAACCGCCAAGCCTCCAGAGATTATTTTTATATAAATTAAATTAATAATTTATTAATTTAATAAATTTAAACATATACACGTGTCTACAAATTACTACCATAATAACTATTAAACAAATCCCCAAATTAATCACTCCTAGGTAAATCTTCACCAAGGCAACAATGACCCATGGACTTAAACAGACACCAGGCAAAGCACATTCTATCTTGCAAATTCAAAATGAGGTTTCTTTCAATTTGTTCCTTCGCACTGTTATAGGCTTACAGGTTGCCTGCCTCTGCCCTGCACACACAAAACTCTTTCCTGTATATACCTAGTCTTCCCTTTGAATGTAACTCCTCATTGTATCACCAGGCCCTATGAACTCCACCTCTTCTAACAACAAAACCCCTTTCATAGTACCAAATTTATTAGTAATATAAGCATATTGCTTGGTGTCTCTTTGTTAGGTACAAGATTTCACCCCCAGTCTTTGAATGGTTTATTCAACAAAATGCAAATATCCCCTCTACCTTACTGTTTACATCTCTAAACTACTATACATCAAAGCACCCAGACTAGCTGGCTTTAATCCAATTAAGACACACACACACACCCACAGACACAGACCTTATTACAAGTCCAATTTAAAATAATTCCCAATAACATTACATACATTAATATCTTCATGACAATTCTTCCTGCCAAAGTGAACAATTTCACATTTTCCCACATTAAACTCCATTTGCCAGATCTTTGCCCACTCACTCAACCTGTCTATATCCATCTGCAACCTCATCATGTTCTCTTCACAACATACTTTCCTACCTATCTTTGTGTCATCTGCAAATTTAGCTACCATGTCTTCACTCCCCCCATCTGAATCATTGATGTAAATCATAAAAAGTTGAGGCCCCAGCACAGACCCCTGTGGAACTCCACTCACCACATCCTGCCAATCCGAAAAAGACCCATTTATGTATACTCTCTGCTTCCTGTTAGCCAGCCAATCTTCTATCCAATGTGTTACCCCCTACACTATGAGCTTTTATTTTCCACAATAATCTTTAATATGGCACCTTATCAAATGTCTTCTGGAAAGTATGTCTACAGGCTCCCCTTTATCCATAGCACATCTTGCTACTTCAAAGAACTTCAGTAAATTGGTTAAACATGATTTCCCTTTCACAAAACCATGCTGACTCTTCCCAATCACCTTGAGTTTTCCTAAGTACCCAGATCCTTATTGATTGATCTTAACACCTTCCCCACGACAGACGTCAAGCTAACTGGCCTATAGTTTCCTGTTTTCTGCCTCCCTTTCTTCTTAAGTATTTGCTACCTTCCAGTCTGATGGAACCTTTCCAGAATCTAGGGAATTTTGGAAAATTAACACCAACGCATTGACTACCTCATTAGCCAACTTTTTAAGACCCTAAGGTGAAGTCCATCGGGACCCAGAGACTTGTCAGCAGCAGCTCCATCAGTTTGCTCAGTACCTCTTCCCTAGTGATTGGGATTTCACCAAGTTCCCCTCTCCCTTCCACTTCCTAATTTGCAGCTATTACAGGAATGTTTTTTGTATCCTCTATAGTGAAGACAGAAGCAAAATATTTGTTCATTTCATCCACCATTTCCTTATTATCTGCTATTAACTCCTGATTTTCACTCTCTAGAGGACCAACATTCACTTTACCTGCTCTTCTCCTGTTTAAATACCTGTCGAAACTCTTGCTTTCCGCTTTTACATTTCTAGCTAACATCCTCTCATACTTTAATTTCTTTCTCCTGATTAACCTTTTGGTCATTCTCTGCCTGCCTTTATATTCTGACCAATCATCTGTCCTGTCACTCATCTTTGCAGTTATATACTTTTTCCTCAAGGTTGATACTTTCCTTAACCTCTTTAGTTAATCATGGACTGTGGGTCCTCCCTTTATAATTTTTCTTTATAGCAGGCATATATTTATTCTGAATACTCTGAATTATTCCCTTAAATGTCTGCCACTGCTTCTCTATTGATCTATCCTCTAGCCTATTATCCCAGTTCACTTCAGCTAGCTCAGCTTTCATGCCCACATAGTTGCCCTTATTTAAGTTTAAGATACTAGTCTTAGACCCACTCTTCTCCCTTTCAAACTGGATGTAAAATTCATTCATATTGTGGTCACTGCTACCTAGTGGTTCCTTTACTCTGAGGTCATTAATTAATCCTGTCACATTACACATTACCAAATCTAATATAACCTGCTCTCTGGTTGGTTCCAGAATGTGCTGCTCTAAGAAACTATCTTGAAAGCATTCTAAGAACTCTTCATCCAGGCTACTACTGCCAATCTGATTTTTCCAGTTTATATGTAGATTAAAATCAATCATGATTATTGCCATCCCTTTATCACAAGCACACGATATTCCCCATGAGTATTAACCCTTTCATAGCTCCTTAGAAGGTTAATATTGGACTCATACCCTATACCCTAGAACCTACCACCCCAGACCTTCCTTGCAGGCCCCTGTCCTATCTTATTGCTTCTTCTAGAAGCCACGACCTCTGGCTGTCCTCCTTCATTCTCTTTCTCTTCACCCTGGCACCAGCAGAAGCCATGTCTCCCATTGTCTATTGGAAACCTCTGCCCACTTGACCCTCTTTCCTCTTGTCCATTGAACGTTCCTGCCCTATGCAGTCACCTTTGTCCCAAGAAGCAGATTGACAGGAGTCTCTTAGCCTCCCTCACTCTTTCTCTCTCCCTCTTTTGTGGGTGGTCACCCATTCCTTTTGGCCTGTTAGGTCTGCTTCACCGGTTTTACTCATCTACCCTCCTGAATGCTATAACCTGCTGCATTTGCATAGCTCCCTGTGAGAGTTCACAATGGGGTCATTGACATCTGTCTGCGTGTGGGTGGCATTGAAACCAAAACCAATGGAAATGAGAATTTGGAGAAATGACACTTAATGAAATGCTGGTTCCACCTCAACTGGAATATTGTGTCCAGTTCTGGGAATGACATTGTAGGAAGGATGTGAAGGCTTTAGAGACAGTGCAGAAAATATTCATGAGAATGGTTCCAGGGATGAGGAACTTCAGTTACATTGAGAGACTGAAGTAGCTGGGGGTGTTCTCAGAGAAGAATGTAAGGAGATTTGTTAAGAGTTGTTCAAAATTATCAATGGTTTTGGAAGAGTGAATAAGGACAAACTCTTTGCACTGGCTGGTAACCAAAGGACGCAGATTTATGGTCACTGGCCAAAGAGCCAAAGACAACATGAGAATATTTTTCCACAGTGAATTTTATGATCAAGAATGTATTGCCTAGGGCACAGGAAGCAAATTCAATAATAACTTTCACAAAGCAGGGAACTAATTGGATGGCAGTTCAAGAGCCATCAAAGACATGTTGGGCTGAATAGCCTCCTGTGCTGTATCATCCTATGTCTTATGGGTGGCTGATCCAATCTCGCCAAAGTCACAATTATCCCCAACAGCAAGATGAAGAAACCCAAGCTGATTTCTTCCTCTAACTCAGGGTGCTGAGGCCAATTACAGTCTGCCACTATCCCCATCCAACCAGCTAACCTGACTGAGGTCCATAATCAGCATTGTGCAAGGGTGGCAGTTCAGCACCACATTCACTGGGAAGCCGGAAAAGAAGTAGGTCACTCAACTCCTGGAAACAGGATTAAAGTCCAAATACAAATGGTGCTGTTTATCCCCAGGTGTAATTTGGCATCTTTGCTGACCATTGCACTGCACGGCAAGTTGGAATACTACACCAGTATCATGAAGGATCTGCTGGTGGATCTCATTGATGCTTCTGCTTCCAAGAACCCCAAGCTGATGCTGCGAAGAACAGAGTCGGTGGTGGAGAAGATGCTGACCAACTGGATGTCCATCTGCATGTATAGCTTCCTCAAGGTACAGTCTGCATCATCTCCTCATCTATTGTCCTTTCCATCACTGTCACGCCCCCATTCCTCTCAGTCACATGGCAGGCTGGGGAATACATCGGAAAATAGGGATCACTCCAGGATAAAAGGCCAAGACTCATCTACAATCACCTAGACTAATCGTAATATATAACTCTAATGGAGTATTGACTAATTGCAATAATTCACAAATGAGCGAGTGTACGACAGAGCAAGACACCACATGAAGGAAATCCCAACGGGAAACACAGGCCTCAGACTCCTCTTTCCCTCAGAGCATTCCACTCTTCCCACGTACCTTGTGGATGCCCCTATCTAGTGACACCCAGGCACCATGACACTGTACCCAGTGACACTGTACCCGGTGACACTGTGCCTGGTGACACTGTACCTGGTGACTGTACCGGTGATGCTGTACTCTAATGTGGATGTAACATTCTACCTACACTGAGCCACATCTTTCACTGTTTGCGTCTGTGTTACAGGAGACGGTGGGTGAGCCCTTCTTCTTGTTACTCTGTGCCATGAAGCAGCAAATTAACAAAGGTTCGGTGGATGCCATTACGGGAAAAGCTCGGTACACTCTGAATGAAGAGTGGCTGCTACGAGAAAATATTGAAGCAAGGCCAATGGTATGAAATAGGAGGAGCACAGTGGACTGGAACAGTGGCACTGGCTCATAGTAATAGTGGTCCTGGGGGACAGGTCTAAAAACAGGATTGGGGACTGGGGATCAACCAGGGGTTGGCATCACGATCCAAGGCCATGGTTCAGTGTCAGGCTTGGGGCTGATGTACCCCTATTGACAGGAAAGTGTAATTACAATGTGACTAGTTTACATAGAGAGTTTCCATTACGAACAAGATCTGTGGAATTCATAATAGAAATATGAAATGAAGTGTGTGCAGAAGTTTGACAAATTAATCAATTGTTCTGAAAATTTGAATCAATGAGCGAACAGATTAGCTTTGACTGGTATTGGCATTAGGGGACAACCCCATACTCTGATAATTTACTGATAATTTAACAAGAATCAAATAAACACAGTCAATGTTCAGCAGTTAATGTAGCAAGTCATCGTGATTGATGCAGTGTTTATTGACACAAATTATCCCATTACTTTTTTAGGGAAGCATTTGATTAATTAATTAATCTATTGTTACAATGTGCCTGTTTCACTGTTAGGACTCAGTCCAGTTCAATTTGCTATATTCTCTCTTGTGAGGAGATGTACACACCTGAAATCTTTTCAAAATGCTGCGAACCACATCCAATGAGAGTTCTTACGATGGTTGTTATGCAATGCTTTCCTGAAAAGGTTAATAGAAGCAGATTCAACAGAAAGTTTCAAAAGGGGCTTGGATAAATACTTGAGCTGGTAAAATTAGCAGGGCTATGGACAAAGAGCAAAGGGGAGTGGGACTATGGATATCCCTTTCAAAGAGCTGGCACAGACACAATGGGCTGAAGGGCTTCCTCCAGTGCATTGTCATTCCATGATTCTAAAATGTTCTGGGGAGGTGCAGCAGACCACAAACCATCTCCTGCCCCAGAACAGAAACTGTGTGCATGGTATTTGGAATAATCACCACCAACTTGGCCAACCCAACATAACTTGGATGCTGGGATAGAATGTCACACATCCAAATTTAACCACTGACACACAGATAGGTGCCACTGTGAGCAGTGTATATGAAAGTGTAACATCACAGAGAGGTATTGATATTGTAAGTGAATGGACAATAATGTGGCAAAGGATTTTAAACATGAGGTCATCCACTTTAGACTGAAAAAGGATAGAACAGGGTACATGGTGAAAGGATAGAAACAACTGGAGGACCAAAGAAATCTTGGGGTCCAGGTAATCAGGTCATTAAAATGTCAGGAACAAGTTCAGAAAATAATCAGAGAGGTGGCCTTCATGTTTAGAAATCTAGAATACAGGAGGATAGAAGTCATGTTTCAGATACAAAGCCCTGGCTAGACTGCACCTGGAGTTACTGTGAGCAGTTCTGGGCACCACACCTTAGGGAAGATATATTGACTTTGGAGGCAGTGCAGTGTAGGGGAGGATTTTTCCATTGTCGGGCGAGCTTAGCAGGGGCGGGCAGGGGAGGTCAGGGCCGGACCGTGATTTCATGCTATGGGCCAATTAAGACCTACCCAGCATGAAATGCAAGCAGCAGTGCTCAGCACTGCCTGTGTGGAGGGAACGGGGATGAGGGTGAGAGCGAACTTCGAGCATGTGCATGAGTTTGCACTTGAAAACCTCCCTGAGGCACTGAGCCACCTCAGGGAGATGAACAGATTTTAAAAATAAAAAATAAAGGTTTATAAAATATTATTAAACATGTCCCCATGAGCAGGGACAGGTTATGAATTAAATTTTAAAATTTTGATTTTGTTTTGCTGTTGGAAACCTCATCCGGCCCGTGGATGCGGTTTCCAAAAGATACAAAGGCCGTTTGGCCTTTTTGCCTGCCCACCAACTGTAAGGCTGGACAGGCAGTGAAAATTTTCTTTTAATTACCTTTTTACTGTCCTTAATAGGCCTTATAATTGTCGGGCACACTGATGACTCTGGCGCACACCCGCCGACTGAAATATCGTGCAAGTACGCAATGATGTCAGGATGATCGCCTAATGTCATTGTGCGTCGTTTTACGCTCAGTCGGGTAGGGTGTGCACCAGCTCGTTGAGCCAAAAATTCTCGCCTAGGTTTACCAGAATGAAACCTGGACTCCAAGGCTAAAATTGCAAGTATTTAAGGGGGGGTGTAGTATTTGCTGGGAATCAGCAGGTTAAGGGATGGTTTGATTAAAGCTTTCAAGATATTAGTGGAAATAGATTGTAATATTATTCCAACATGATTTTGGAAGAATATTGACAAGCATGGGTGTACATGTATAGCCAGAGTATCACTCACTACTGCACTACAGTCAGTGTAGGAAAAGAACAATATATCATTCCACAGCACAAGGTGAGATCTGGAAAATACACTTGATGTTAGTGCCAGCATTTCGTGTCTCAAAGTGAGATTGGTTTGATTTTCTTGCAATCACAAAGAAGGTGGCAGTGGGCATCTATGAGTAAAAAACCCAAGCATTTTAAAAGAATATAATGCTGACTTAGATTGAAAAATAAACCTGAATGAGAGAGAGAAAAAATGGAGTGAATTGTGTGAAGATGAAATGGTGGCCCCTGCAGCAGCGAGTGCGCAATGCGCAGCCCACCATGAAGGGGAAGGACAATGATGTCGAGGAGACATTTGAGAAATTTTTTTAAAATGGCAGATTGACATTCAGTGGTTTTCCAAAAGGCACAAATGAAGAAGAAAGGGTCAGCAACATCCTTTTCTGGACAAGAAAGGTGTTTTCAATAGCCGAGGAATAAGCGAAGACAATAAAAATACCAAGCCAAAAACTGAGAAATTCAGCACACTTCTCCAGCCTTGGCCAAACCATCGGATCCACCACCATGAATTTCAGAGCATGAGACAGGAACCACTAGAGCTATTGGCAGTTTTTTGAATGAGATTCAGAAATGTAACCAGCAAGTGTTTAAGTCAGAGAAACAGATGGAAGGCTGGCAGACCAGCTCATTTGGAGCCCTGCGCTCTCTGAAGGATAAAAAGCTCTGATTGGAGAGGACAAGCTTACAGTATTGCAGACTGGACAGTGCCAGAGTGCACGAAGCCATGAGTAGACAGATGAAGATGCTGACTACCCAAACGGTTAGCTTTTGTGAAGTCAAGAGAAAGGCAGCAGGTTTGATGCAGTGAAACAGTAACACAGGAATGCATACCAGACAGAGAGAAAGATGAGCAAGAGTTGTGGACAACCACATGAGTTCACAGACAGAAGGAAATGGATTAAATTGCAGAGCTTGTGGAAAGCCAAATTGCTGGGAAAAGAAGTGCAGAACCAAGAAAGGAGGTGGTAAACGAGTTATCGAAGACAGCAACAGGATGAATGAAAAGTAAAAGAAACAAAAACATCCATGGTCTGGAAGATGGCAATGAGTTTGAGGATACGGCATAGGAACCATACAACTTCATGAAATGGCTGGATGTGACAGTTCCCAGAGAAAATAAATTCACACAAACATTCAGATCAGGAAGAGGGTGAGAAATAAGCCCACAACCATAAATCTGAAGCTGAAGCTTGATACTGGGGCACAGAGTAACATTCATCCTGCTCAGAATTTCCCAGAAGATCTTTCCTGAAAATCTGGAACTAAATGGATACCCAAGGACAGCTGTTCTGAAACTGAGCAACATTACACTAATGGCATAAGGGGGAACTGAGATTCGGCAGCTGGGAACAATCCAAATCAGAGGGACACACAAAGGAAAGGATGTTAACTGTATGTTCTATGTCATTGAAACAGATGGCCCTGCTATCCTGGTTTGAGCAGTTGCGAAGAACCAACTATGTAAACTATGAGACAGAAGATCTTGATATAAAGATCCATCATCTGGTCTGGCAGAGATGGCATCTCACTAGAAGATGATGTTCTGCTAGTCAGATCCAGAATAATCGCACCCAAAATGATGCAGAAAGAACTTCTGAAGATGCATGAAGATCACATGGAAATGGAAAAGTGTAAGCTCAGAGCCAGATCAGCTTTGTACTGGATAGGCATCTACAAAGACATTGAAGGAGTGGTATCTACATGTAGCGTATGTCAGAAGTGCAGAAAAGCACAGCAGAATGAGGAAATGATAGCTACTGAAGTACCACTCAGACCATGTCATAGAGTGGGAGCCAATTTATTCGCATACAATCAAGAATGATATCTCATAGTTGCAGAATACAGCTCAAATTTCCCTTTTATCAGAAAGGTGAAAGATTTGAGAGCCACAACAATCATCTCAGCAATACAAGTTCTATTTGCTGAGCAAGGGATTCCTGAAAGAGTAATATGTGATAATGGAACCCAGTTCACTTCCAGAGAATTTAAAGAATTCACTCAACAGTATGGGTTCAACAACATAACCTCATCACCACGTTACCCAAGGGGACACAGGTTTATTGAAAGACACATTCAGACAATCAAGAGAACCCTCACGCTGGGAGACAAAGGAAGACCCAAACCTACTGTCTTGTCACTCTAATCTAGCCCCTCTCAAGGCATGAAATCACCTGCCAAGGTGTTGAATGGAAAAAAAGTATAAGACAACTTTGCCAATCTAGATATTCCCTCCAAGTGACCAGGAGGAATAAAACAACTCACTGATGCACAGGTAGGAGAAGGAGGTCAGCACTTCAACTAGCACTCCAAATCCCTGCCTGAATTGTTGAGAGGACAAACTGTACATGTACAGGATCCGATCATGAACACCTGGAACTCAGGAAAAGTTGTTGGTGAAGCTGAGACTCCAAGGTCATACATTAATGACACCAAAACTGATAAGCAAATTAGAAGAAATAGAGTCCATATTCAACCTACACCCAACACTAACCAGCAACACCGCTAACCAGCAACACCACAATACCAGCAACCTCACTAATTAGCAAGGCAACATCACTAACTGGCACAACATCATTAACCGGTGAGACATCAATGTCACCGGCAACATCACTAACCAGCAAGACAACATCACTAACTAGCAACACCACAACACCAGCAACATCACTAACCAGCGGGACAACACCAATAAGCGTTATGATATCAACATCATTAGGAGCAACACTCAGAACATCACACAACACATTAGCTCATCACCGAGAGTGATGAATACCAAACCCATGAGATGGTGGCACAACTCCCTACCCCCTGAGCAATACCCTCAGTAATGCTTATTGAGAAAAAAACAAGCTATAAAAGAGCTTTAAACTTTGGAATTATATGTTTAATTATAAAAGTTGATTGTAAATTTTCTTTAGGCATAAGGAAGAGATAATGATTGAAACAGTATGTTGATGTGAAGAGGCATTTTATTTTTCTAAAGAGGGATTTTACATTTTTATATCATTCCAATATGATTTAGGAAATATATCATGATGTGTTAATATACATGTATAAACTGAGTACCACATCACTCACTGCACTACGGTCAGTGTACCAAAACAATAATGTATTGTTCTGCCAAACCCCTGGTGAGAATTTGGAAAAAGACACTTGGTGAAAGCTCCAGTTTTTGTGTCTAAAAGTGTGATCATTTCAAACTCCTGGGAACCACACAACATAATACAGAGAGGGCATAAGTTTAAAAATTAAAGCCTTCTGCAGTGAAATTAAGAAACAATTCTACACAATAAGAGTAGAAGTTTGGAACTCTCTTCTGCAAATGACAATTGATGCTAGATCAATTGTGAATTTGAAATCTGAGGTAGATATTTTTAAAATCAAAGTGTTAAGGAATATGAGTCAAAGACAGGTTTATGCAGTTAGATCGCAGATTAGCCATGATGTCACTGAGTGCTGAGACAGGCACAAGGGACTGAAGTGGTCTCTTCCTGTTCCGAAACCTGGGCAGGACAGGCCCAACGCCTCCCCCCAATACTCCCCGATAGTTTGGAGTTTCTTCACCCAGTCCCCTGCTGAAAGACTGTAAATATAAACTGTCCATCCCTGCATTCCAACAGAACCTGAATGTGTCATTCCAAGGGTGCGGTATGGACTCCATCACAGTCCGAGTCATGGACAGTGACTCCATCAGCCAAGTCAAGGAGAAGATTCTGGAAGGATTTTACAAAAATGTGCCTTTCTCCCAGTGGCCCAGAGTGGAAGATGTGGATCTGGGTAAGTGTTTCTCGTGTTTCTAATCTTGTGAAATAAAGTGAGACAGAGAAACAATGAAAACATCCATTACTTCCTCTCCACGTGAAAAGATGAGTTCTTCCCTCAGTTCTCTGTCATCGCAGGAAGGCTTCTGAATCTCAACAGACTGAACCCCAGGCACTGGGCCCAGTGCACTGTGAACCTTAGTCATCAGGCCCAGCGTGCTGCGTGAACCCCAGGCACTGGGCCCAGTACACTGTGTGAACCCCAAGCACTGGGCCCAGCACACTGCGTGAACCCCAGGCACTGGGCCCAGCACACTGCATGAACCCCAGGCACTGGGCCAGGTACACTGTGTGAACCCCAGGCACTGGGCCCAGCACACTGCGTGAACCCCAGGCACTGGGCCCAGCACACTGTGTGAACCCCAGGCACTGGGCCCAGCACACTGCGTGAACCCCAGGCACTGGGCCCAGTACACTGTGTGAGCCCCAGGAATAGGCCTGGTGCACTGTGTGAACACCAGGGATCGAGCCCAGCACGCTGTTTGAATCCCAGGGACCGGGCTCAGTACATTGTGTAAACCCCAGGCACTGGACCCAATGGACTGTGTGAGCCCTAGGCACTGGGCACAGCGCACTGTGTAAACCCCAGGCTCTGGGTACAGGACACTGTGTGAACCCCAGGCACTGGACCCAGTGCACTGTGTAAAACACTGGAACTGTGCCCAGCGCACTATATAAGCCCCAGACACTGGGTCCAGCGCACAATGTAAACCTCCGGGACCAGGACCAATGCACTGTGTAAACCCGAGGCATTGAGCCCAATGCACTGTGTAAACCCGAGGCAGGGAGCCCTGTGCACTGTGTAAACCCGAGGCAGTGAGCCCAGTGCACTGTGTAAAACCAAGGCAGTGAGCCCAGTGCACTGTGTAAACCCGAGGCAGTGAGCCCTGTGCACTGTGTAAACCTGAGGCAGTGAGCCCAGTGCACTGTGTAAACCCGAGGCAGTGAGCACAGTGCACTGCGTAAACCCGAGGCAGTGAGCCCAGTGCACTGTGTATACCCGAGGCAGTGAGCCCAGTGCACTGCGTAAACCCGAGGCAGTGAGCCCTGTGCACTGTGTAAACCCGAGGCAGTGAGCACAGTGCACTGCGTAAACCCGAGGCAGTGAGCCCAGTGCACTGTGTAAACCCGAGGCAGTGAGCCCAGTGCACTGCGTAAACCCGAGGCAGTGAGCCCTGTGCACTGCGTAAACCCGAGGCAGTGAGCCCTGTGCACTGCGTAAACCCGAGGCAGTGAGCCCAGTGCACTGCGTAAACCCGAGGCAGTGAGCCCAGTGCACTGTGTAAACCCGAGGCAGTGAGCCCAGTGCACTGCGTGAACCCCAGGCACTGGGCCCAGTACACTGTGTGAGCCCCAGGAATAGGCCTGGTGCACTGTGTGAACCCCAGGGATCGAGCCCAGCACGCTGTTTGAATCCCAGGGACCGGGCTCAGTACATTGTGTAAACCCCAGGCCCTGGACCCAATGGACTGTGTGAGCCCTAGGCACTGGGCACAGCGCACTGTGTAAACCCCAGGCTCTGGGTACAGGACACTGTGTGAACCCCAGGCACTGGACCCAGTGCACTGTGTAAAACACTGGAACTGTGCCCAGCGCACTATATAAGCCCCAGACACTGGGTCCAGCGCACAATGTAAACCTCCGGGACCAGGACCAATGCACTGTGTAAACCCGAGGCAGTGAGCCCAATGCACTGTGTAAACCCGAGGCAGTGAGCCCAATGCACTGTGTAAACCCGAGGCAGTGAGCCCTGTGCACTGTGTAAACCCGAGGCAGTGAGCCCAGTGCACTGTGTAAAACCGAGGCAGTGAGCCCAGTGCAATGTGTAAACCCGAGGCAGTGAGCCCTGTGCACTGTGTAAACCTGAGGCAGTGAGCCCAGTGCACTGTGTAAACCCGAGGCAGTGAGCACAGTGCACTGCGTAAACCCGAGGCAGTGAGCCCAGTGCACTGTGTAAACCCGAGACAGTGAGCCCAGTGCACTGCGTAAACCCGAGGCAGTGAGCCCTGTGCACTGCGTAAACCCGAGGCAGTGAGCCCTGTGCACTGCGTAAACCCGAGGCAGTGAGCCCAGTGCACTGCGTAAACCCGAGGCAGTGAGCCCAGTGCACTGCGTAAACCCGAGGCAGTGAGCCCTGTGCACTGCGTAAACCCGAGGCAGTGAGCCCTGTGCACTGCGTAAACCCGAGGCAGTGAGCCCAGTGCAATGCGTAAACCCGAGGCAGTGAGCCCAGTGCACTGCGTAAACCCGAGGCAGTGAGCCCAGTGCACTGCGTAAACCCGAGGCAGTGAGCACAGTGCACTGCGTAAACCCGAGGCAGTGAGCCCTGTGCACTGCGTAAACCCGAGGCAGTGAGCCCAGTGCACTGTGTAAACCCGAGGCCGTGAGCCCTGTGCACTGTGAAAACCCGAGGCAGTGAGCCCAGTGCACTGTGTAAACCCGAGGCAGTGAGCCCAGTGCACTGTGTAAACCCGAGGCAGTGAGCCCAGTGTACTGTGTAAACCCGAGGCAGTGAGCCCAGTGCACTGTGTAAACCCGAGGCAGTGAGCCCAGTGCACTGTGTAAACCCGAGGCAGTGAGCCCAGTACACTGTGTAAACCCGAGGCAGTGAGCCCAGTGCACTGTGTAAACCCGAGGCAGTGAGCCCAGTGCACTGTGTAAACCCGAGGCAGTGAGCCCAGTGCACTGCTTAAACCCGAGCAGTGAGCCCTGTGCACTGCGTAAACCCGAGGCAGTGAGCCCTGTGCAGTGCGTAAACCCGAGGCAGTGAGCCCAGTGCACTGTGTAAACCCGAGGCAGTGAGCCCAGTGCACTGCGTAAACCCGAGGCAGTGAGCCCAGTGCAATGCGTAAACCCGAGGCAGTGAGCCCAGTGCAATGCGTAAACCCGAGGCAGTGAGCCCAGTGCACTGCGTAAACCCGAGGCAGTGAGCCCTGTGCACTGTGTAAACCCGAGGCAGTGAGCCCAGTGCACTGTGTAAACCCGAGGAAGTGAGCCCAGTGCACTGTGTAAACCCGAGGCAGTGAGCCCAGTGCACTGTGTAAACCCGAGGCAGTGAGCCCAGTGCACTGTGTAAACCCGAGGCAGTGAGCCCTGTGCACTGCGTAAACCCGAGGCAGTGAGCCCTGTGCACTGTGTAAACCCGAGGCAGTGAGCCCAGTGCACTGCGTAAACCCGAGGCAGTGAGCCCAGTGCACTGCGTAAACCCGAGGCAGTGAGCCCAGTGCACTGTGTAAACCCGAGGCAGTGAGCCCAGTGCACTGTGTAAACCCGAGGCAGTGAGCCCTGTGCACTGTGTAAACCCGAGGCAGTGAGCCCAGTGCACTGTGTAAACCCGAGGCAGTGAGCCCTGTGCACTGTGTAAACCCGAGGCAGTGAGCCCAGTGCACTGCGTAAACCCGAGGCAGTGAGCCCTGTGCACTGTGTAAACCCGAGGCAGTGAGCCCAGTGCACTGCGTAAACCCGAGGCAGTGAGCCCAGTGCACTGCGTAAACCCGAGGCAGTGAGCCCTGTGCACTGTGTAAACCCGAGGCAGTGAGCCCAGTGCACTGTGTAAACCCGAGGCAGTGAGCCCAGTGCACTGCGTAAACCCGAGGCAGTGAGCCCTGTGCACTGTGTAAACCCGAGGCAGTGAGCCCAGTGCACTGTGTAAACCCGAGGCAGTGAGCCCTGTGCACTGTGTAAACCCGAGGCAGTGAGCCCTGTGCACTGTGTAAACCCGAGGCAGTGAGCCCAGTGCACTGTGTAAACCCGAGGCAGTGAGCCCTGTGCACTGTGTAAACCCGAGGCAGTGAGCCCTGTGCACTGTGTGAACCCGAGGCAGTGAGCCCAGTGCACTGTGTAAACCACTGGAACTGTGCCCAGCGCACTATATAAGCCCCAGACACTGTGTCCAGCGCACAATGTAAACCTCCGGGACCAGGACCAATGCACTGTGTAAACCCGAGGCATTGAGCCCAGTGCACTGTATAAAACCGAGGCAGTGAGCCCTGTGCACTGTGTAAACCCGAGGCAGTGAGCCCAGTGCACTGTGTAAACCCGAGGCAGTGAGCCCTGTGCACTGTGTAAACCCGAGGCAGTGAGCCCTGTGCACTGTGTAAACCCGAAGCAGTGAGGCCTGTGCACTGTGTAAACCCGAGGCAGTGAGCCCAGTGCACTGAGTAAACCCGAGGCAGTGAGCCCAGTGCACTGCGTAAACCCGAGGCAGTGAGCCCAGTGCACTGTGTAAACCCAAGGCAGTGAGCCCTGTGCAAAGTGTAAACCCGAGGCAGTGAGCCCAGTGCACTGTGTAAACCCGAGGCAGTGAGCCCAGTGCACTGTGTAAACCCGAGGCAGTGAGCCCAGTGCACTGTGTAAACCCGAGGCAGTGAGCCCAGTGCACTGTGTAAACCCGAGGCAGTGAGCCCAGTACACTGTGTAAACCCGAGGCAGTGAGCCCAGTGCACTGTGTAAACCCGAGGCAGTGAGCCCAGTGCACTGTGTAAACCCGAGGCAGTGAGCCCAGTGCACTGCTTAAACCCGAAGCAGTGAGCCCTGTGCAGTGCGTAAACCCGAGGCAGTGAGCCCTGTGCAGTGCGTAAACCCGAGGCAGTGAGCCCAGTGCACTGTGTAAACCCGAGGCAGTGAGCCCTGTGCACTGTGTAAACCCGAGGCAGTGAGCCCAGTGCACTGCGTAAAACCGAGGCAGTGAGCCCTGTGCACTGCGTAAACCCGAGGCAGTGAGCCCAGTGCACTGCGTAAACCCGAGGCAGTGAGCACTGTGCACTGCGTAAACCCGAGGCAGTGAGCCCTGTGCACTGTGTAAACCCGAGGCAGTGAGCCCAGTGCACTGTGTAAACCCGAGGCAGTGAGCCCAGTGCACTGTGTAAACCCGAGGCAGTGAGCACAGTGCAATGCGTAAACCCGAGGCAGTGAGCCCAGTGCACTGTGTAAACCCGAGGCAGTGAGCCCAGTGCACTGAGTAAACCCGAGGCAGTGAGCCCAGTGCACTGCGTAAACCCGAGGCAGTGAGCCCAGTGCACTGTGTAAACCCGAGGCAGTGAGCCCTGTGCACTGTGTAAACCCGAGGCAGTGAGCCCTGTGCACTGTGTAAATCCGAGGCAGTGAGCCCAGTGCACTGTGTAAACCCGAGGCAGTGAGCCCAGTGCACTGTGTAAACCCGAGGCAGTGAGCCCTGTGCACTGTGTAAACCCGAGGCAGTGAGCCCAGTGCACTGTGTAAACCCGAGGCAGTGAGCCCTGTGCACTGTGTAAACCCGAGGCAGTGAGCCCTGTGCACTGTGTAAACCCGAGGCAGTGAGCCCTGTGCACTGTGTAAACCCGAGGCAGTGAGCCCAGTGCACTGTGTAAACCCGAGGCAGTGAGCCCAGTGTACTGTGTAAACCCGAGGCAGTGAGCCCAGTGCACTGTGTAAACCCGAGGCAGTGAGCCCAGTGCACAGCGTAAACCCGAGGCAGTGAGCACAGTGCACTGCGTAAAACCGAGGCAGTGAGCCCAGTGCACTGCGTAAACCCGAGGCAGTGAGCCCAGTGCACTGCGTAAACCCGAGGCAGTGAGCCCAGTGCACTGCGTAAACCCGAGGCAGTGAGCCCTGTGCACTGTGTAAACCCGAGGCAGTGAGCCCAGTGCACTGTGTAAACCCGAGGCAGTGAGCACAGTGCACTGTGTAAACCCGAGGCAGTGAGCCCAGTGCACTGTGTAAACCCGAGGCAGTGAGCCCTGTGCACTGTGTAAACCCGAGGCAGTGAGCCCTGTGCACTGTGTAAACCCGAGGCAGTGAGCCCAGTGCACTGTGTAAACCCGAGGCAGTGAGCCCAGTGCACTGTGTAAACCCGAGGCAGTGAGCACAGTGCAATGCGTAAACCCGAGGCAGTGAGCCCAGTGCACTGTGTAAACCCGAGGCAGTGAGCCCAGTGCACTGCGTAAACCCGAGGCAGTGAGCCCTGTGCACTGCGTAAACCCGAGGCAGTGAGCCCAGTGCACTGCGTAAACCCGAGGCAGTGAGCCCTGTGCACTGTGTAAACCCGAGGCAGTGAGCCCTGTGCACTGTGTAAACCCGAGGCAGTGAGCCCAGTGCACTGTGTAAACCCGAGGCAGTGAGCCCAGTGCACTGTGTAAACCCGAGGCAGTGAGCACAGTGCACTGCGTAAACCCGAGGCAGTGAGCCCAGTGCACTGCGTAAACCCGAGGCAGTGAGCCCTGTGCACTGCGTAAACCCGAGGCAGTGAGCCCAGTGCACTGCGTGAACCCGAGGCAGTGAGCCCTGTGCACTGTGTGAACCCGAGGCAGTGAGCCCAGTGCACTGCTTAAACCCGAGGCAGTGAGCCCAGTGCACTGCGTAAACCCGAGGCAGTGAGCCCAGTGCAATGCGTAAACCCGAGGCAGTGAGCCCAGTGCACTGCGTAAACCCGAGGCAGTGAGCACAGTGCACTGCGTAAACCCGAGGCAGTGAGCCCAGTGCTCTGTGTAAACCCGAGGCAGTGAGCCCTGTGCACTGTGTAAACCCGAGGCAGTGAGCCCAGTGCACTGCGTAAACCCGAGGCAGTGAGCCCTGTGCACTGTGTAAACCCGAGGCAGTGAGCCCAGTGCACTGTGTAAACCCGAGGCAGTGAGCCCTGTGCACTGTGTAAACCTGAGGCAGTGAGCCCTGTGCACTGTGTAAACCCGAGGCAGTGAGCCCAGTGCACTGTGTAAAGCCGAGGCAGTGAGCCCAGTGCACTGTGTAAAGCCGAGGCAGTGAGCCCAGTGCACTGTGTAAACCCGAGTCAGTGAGCCCAGTGCACTGTGTAAACCCGAGGCAGTGAGCCCAGTGCACTGTGTAAACCCGAGGCAGTGAGCCCAGTGCACTGCGTAAACCCGAGGCAGTGAGCACAGTGCACTGCGTAAACCCGAGGCAGTGAGCACAGTGCACTGCGTAAACCCGAGGCAGTGAGCCCTGTGCACTGCGTAAACCCGAGGCAGTGAGCCCAGTGCACTGCGTGAACCCGAGGCAGTGAGCACTGTGCACTGCGTAAACCCGAGGCAGTGAGCCCTGTGAACTGCGTAAACCCGAGGCAGTGAACCCTGTGCACTGCGTAAACCCGAGGCAGTGAGCCCTGTGCACTGCGTAAACCCGAGGCAGTGAGCCCAGTGCACTGTGTAAACCCGAGGCAGTGAGCCCTGTGCACTGCGTGAACCCGAGGCAGTGAGCCCAGTGCACTGCGTAAACCCGAGGCAGTGAGCCCAGTGCACTGCGTAATCCCGAGGCAGTGAGCCCAGTGCAATGCGTAAACCCGAGGCAGTGAGACCAGTGCACTGCGTAAACCCGAGGCAGTGAGCACAGTGCACTGCGTAAACCCGAGGCAGTGAGCCCTGTGCACTGCGTAAACCCGAGGCAGTGAGCCCTGTGCACTGCGTAAACCCGAGGCAGTGAGCCCTGTGCACTGCGTAAACCCGAGGCAGTGAACCCTGTGCACTGCGTAAACCCGAGGCAGTGAGCCCTGTGCACTGCGTAAATCCGAGCCAGTGAGCCCTGTGCACTGTGTAAACCCGAGGCAGTGAGCCCTGTGCACTGTGTGAACCCGAGGCAGTGAGCCCAGTGCACAGCGTAAACCCGAGGCAGTGAGCCCTGTGCACTGCGTAAACCCGAGGCAGTGAGCCCTGTGCACTGTGTAAACCCGAGGCAGTGAGCCCTGTGCACTGTGTAAACCCGAGGCAGTGAGCCCTGTGCACTGTGTAAACCCGAGGCAGTGAGCCCAGTGCACTGTGTAAACCCGAGGCAGTGAGCCCAGTGCACTGTGTAAACCCGAGGCAGTGAGCCCTGTGCACTGTGTAAACCCGAGGCAGTGAGCCCAGTGCACTGCGTAAACCCGAGGCAGTGAGCCCAGTGCACTGCGTAAACCCGAGGCAGTGAGCCCAGTGCAATGCGTAAACCCGAGGCAGTGAGCCCAGTGCACTGCGTAAACCCGAGGCAGTGAGCCCTGTGCACTGTGTAAACCCGAGGCAGTGAGCCCAGTGCACTGCGTAAACCCGAGGCAGTGAGCCCTGTGCACTGCGTAAACCCGAGGCAGTGAGCCCAGTGCACTGTGTAAACCCGAGGCAGTGAGCCCAGTGCACTGTGTAAACCTGAGGCAGTCAGCCCTGTGCACTGTGTAAACCTGAGGCAGTGAGCCCAGTGCACTGTGTAAACCCGAGGCAGTGAGCCCTGTGCACTGTGTAAACCCGAGGCAGTGAGCCCAGTGCACTGCGTAAACCCGAGGCAGTGAGCCCTGTGCACTGTGTAAAGCCGAGGCAGTGAGCCCAGTGCACTGCGTAAACCCGAGGCAGTGAGCCCTGTGCACTGTGTAAACCCGAGGCAGTGAGCACAGTGCACTGTGTAAACCCGAGGCAGTGAGCCCAGTGCACTGCGTAAACCCGAGGCAGTGAGCCCTGTGCACTGTGTAAACCCGAGGCAGTGAGCCCAGTGCACTGTGTAAACCCGAGGCAGTGAGCCCAGTGCACTGTGTAAACCCGAGGCAGTGAGCCCTGTGCACTGTGTAAACCCGAGGCAGTGAGCCCTGTGCACTGTGTAAACCCGAGGCAGTGAGCCCTGTGCACTGTGTAAACCCGAGGCAGTGAGCCCTGTGCACTGTGTAAACCCGAGGCAGTGAGCCCTGTGCACTGTGTAAACCCGAGGCAGTGAGCCCTGTGCACTGTGTAAACCCGAGGCAGTGAGCCCTGTGCACTGTGTAAACCCGAGGCAGTGAGCCCTGTGCACTGTGTGAACCCGAGGCAGTGAGCCCAGTGCACTGTGTAAATCCGAGGCAGTGAGCCCTGTGCACTGCGTAAACCCGAGGCAGTGAGCCCAGTGCACTGCGTAAACCCGAGGCAGTGAGCCCTGTGCACTGTGTAAACCCGAGGCAGTGAGCCCAGTGCACTGTGTAAACCCGAGGCATTGAGCCCTGTGCACTGTGTAAACCCGAGGCAGTGAGCCCAGTGCATTGTGTAAACCCGAGGCAGTGAGCCCTGTGCATTGTGTAAACCCGAGGCAGTGAGCCCAGTGCACTGTGTAAACCCGAGGCAGTGAGCCCAGTGCACTGTGTAAACCACTAGAACTGTGCCCAGCGCACTATATAAGCCCCAGACACTGTGTCCAGTGCACAATGTAAACCTCCGGGACCAGGACCAATGCACTGTGTAAAACCGAGGCAGTGAGCCCAGTGCACTGTGTAAACCCGAGGCAGTGAGCCCAGTGCACTGTGTAAACCCGAGGCAGTGAGCCCTGTGCACTGTGTAAACCCGAGGCAGTGAGCCCTGTGCACTGTGTAAACCCGAAGCAGTGAGGCCTGTGCACTGTGTAAACCCGAGGCAGTGAGCCCAGTGCACTGTGTAAACCCGAGGCAGTGAGCCCAGTGCACTGCGTAAACCCGAGGCAGTGAGCCCAGTGCACTGTGTAAACCCGAGGCAGTGAGCCCAGTGCACTGTGTAAACCCGAGGCAGTGAGCCCAGTGCACTGTGTAAACCCGAGGCAGTGAGCCCAGTGCACTGTGTAAACCCGAGGCAGTGAGCCCAGTGCACTGTGTAAACCCGAGGCAGTGAGCCCAGTGCACTGCGTAAACCCGAGGCAGTGAGCCCTGTGCACTGTGTAAACCTGAGGCCGTGAGCCCAGTGCACTGTGTAAACCCGAGGCAGTGAGCCCAGTGCACTGCGTAAACCCGAGGCAGTGAGCCCAGTGCACTCTGTAAACCCGAGGCAGTGAGCCCAGTGCACTGCGTAAACCCGAGGCAGTGAGCCCTGTGCACTGCGTAAACCCGAGGCAGTGAGCCCAGTGCACTGCGTAAACCCGAGGCAGTGAGCCCTGTGCACTGCGTAAACCCGAGGCAGTGAGCCCAGTGCACTGTGTAAACCCGAGGCAGTGAGCCCTGTGCACTGTGTAAACCCGAGGCAGTGAGCCCAGTGCACTGTGTGAACCCCAGGCATCAGGCCCAGCGCACTGTGTGAACTTCAGGCATCGGGCCCAGTGCACTGCGTGAACCCCAGGCACTGGGCCCAGTGCACTGTGTGAACCCCAGGCACCGGGCCCAGTGCACTGTGAACCTTAGTCATCAGGCCCAGCGTGCTGTGTGAACCCCAGGCACTGGGCCCAGCACACTGCGTGAACCCCAGGCACTAGGCCCAGCACACTGCGTGAACCCCAGGCACTGGGCCCAGCACACTGCGTGAACCCCAGGCACTGGGCCCAGCACACTGCGTGAACCCCAGGCACTGGGCCCAGTACACTGTGTGAACCACAGGCTTAGGCCTGGTGCACTGTGTGAACCCCAGGGATCGAGCCCAGCACGCTGTCTGAATCCCAGGGACTGGGCTCAGTACATTGTGTAAATCCCAGGCACTGGACCCAATGGAATGTGTGAGCCCTAGGCACTGGGCACAGCGCACTGTGTAAACCCCAGGCTCTGGGTACAGGACACTGTGTGAACCCCAGGCACTGGACCCAGTGCACTGTGTAAACCACTGCAACTGTGCCCAGCGCACTATATAAGCCCCAGACACTGGGTCCAGCGCACAATGTAAACCTCTGGGACCAGGAACAATGCACTGTGTAAACCCGAGGCAGTGAGCCCAGTGCACTGTGTAAACCCGAGGCAGTGAGCCCTGTGCACTGTGTAAACCCGAGGCAGTGAGCCCAGTGCACTGTGTAAACCCGAGGCAGTGAGCCCAGTGCACTGTGTAAACCCGAGGCAGTGAGCCCTGTGCACTGTGTAAACCTGAGGCAGTGAGCCCAGTGCACTGTGTAAACCCGAGGCAGTGAGCCCAGTGCACTGTGTAAACCCAAGGCAGTGACCCCAGTGCACTGTGTAAACCCGAAGCAGTGAGCCCAGTGCACTGCGTAAACCCGAGGCAGTGAGCCCAGTGCACTGCTTAAACCCGAGGCAGTGAGCCCAGTGCACTGCGTAAATCCGAGGCAGTAAGCCCTGTGCACTGTGTAATCCCGAGGCAGTGAGCCCAGTGCACTGCGTAAACCCGAGGCAGTGAGCCCTGTGCACTGTGTAAACCCGAGGCAGTGAGCCCTGTGCACTGTGTAAACCCGAGGCAGTGAGCCCTGTGCACTGTGTAAACCCGAAGCAGTGAGCCCTGTGCACTGTGTAAACCCGAGGCAGTGAGCCCAGTGCACTGTGTAAACCCGAGGCAGTGAGCCCAGTGCACTGCTTAAACCCGAGGCAGTGAGCCCAGTGCACTGTGTAAACCCGAGGCAGTGAGCCCTGTGCACTGTGTAAACCCGAGGCAGTGAGCCCAGTGCACTGTGTAAACCCGAGGCAGTGAGCCCAGTGCACTGTGTAAACCCGAGGCAGTGAGCCCAGTGCACTGTATAAACCCGAGGCAGTGAGCCCTGTGCACTGTGTAAACCTGAGGCAGTGAGCCCTGTGCACTGTGTAAACCCGAGGCAGTGAGCCCAGTGCACTGCGTAAACCCGAGGCAGTGAGCCCAGTGCACTGTGTAAACCCGAGGCAGTGAGCCCAGTGCACTGCGTAAACCCGAGGCAGTGAGCCCTGTGCACTGCGTAAACCCGAGGCAGTGAGCCCAGTGCACTGCGTAAACCCGAGGCAGTGAGCCCTGTGCACTGCGTAAACCCGAGGCAGTGAGCCCTGTGCACTTTGTAAACCCGAGGCAGTGAGCCCAGTGCACTGTGTAAACCCGAGGCAGTGAGCCCAGTGCACTGTGTAAACCCGAGGCAGTGAGCCCTGTGCACTGAGTAAACCCGAGGCAGTGAGCCCAGTGCACTGCGTAAACCCGAGGCAGTGAGCCCAGTGCACTGCGTAAACCCGAGGCAGTGAGCCCTGTGCACTGTGTAAACCCGAGGCAGTGAGCCCTCTGCACTGTGTAAACCCAAGGCAGTGAGCCCAGTGCACTGTGTAAACCCGAGGCAGTGAGCCCTGTGCACTGTGTAAACCCGAGGCAGTGAGCCCAGTGCACTGTGTAAACCCGAGGCAGTGAGCCCAGTGCACTGTGTGAACCCGAAGCATTGAGCCCTGTGCACTGCGTAAACCCGAGGCAGTGAGCCCAGTGCACTGCGTAAACCCGAGGCAGTGAGCCCAGTGCACTGCGTAAACCCGAGGCAGTGAGCCCAGTGCACTGTGTAAACCCGAGGCAGTGAGCACAGTGCAATGCGTAAACCCGAGGCAGTGAGCCCAGTGCACTGTGTAAACCCGAGGCAGTGAGCCCAGTGCACTGCGTAAACCCGAGGCAGTGAGCACAGTGCACTGCGTAAACCCGAGGCAGTGAGCCCTGTGCACTGTGTAAACCCGAGGCAGTGAGCCCAGTGCACTGTGTAAACCCGAGGCAGTGAGCCCAGTGCACTGCGTAAACCCGAGGCAGTGAGCCCTGTGCACTTTGTAAACCCGAGGCAGTGAGCCCAGTGCACTGTGTAAACCCGAGGCAGTGAGCCCTGTGCACTGTGTAAACCCGAGGCAGTGAGCCCTGTGCACTGTGTAAACACGAGGCAGTGAGCCCTGTGCACTGTGTAAACCTGAGGCAGTGAGCCCAGTGCACTGTGTAAACCCGAGGCAGTGAGCCCAGTGCACAGCGTAAACCCGAGGCAGTGAGCACAGTGCACTGCGTAAAACCGAGGCAGTGAGCCCAGTGCACTGTGTAAACCCGAGGCAGTGAGCCCAGTGCACTGTGTAAACCCGAGGCAGTGAGCCCTGTGCACTGTGTAAACCCGAGGCAGTGAGCCCAGTGCACTGTGTAAACCCGAGGCAGTGAGCCCTGTGCACTGCGTAAACCCGAGGCAGTGAGCCCTGTGCACTGTGTAAACCCGAGGCAGTGAGCCCAGTGCACTGAGTAAACCCGAGGCAGTGAGCCCTGTGCACTGTGTAAACCCGAGGCAGTGAGCCCAGTGCACTGTGTAAACCCGAGGCAGTGAGCCCAGTGCACTGTGTAAACCCGAGGCAGTGAGCCCAGTGCACTGTGTAAACCCGAGGCAGTGAGCCCTGTGCACTGTGTAAACCCGAGGCAGTGAGCCCAGTGCACTGCGTAAACCCGAGGCAGTGAGCCCTGTGCACTGCGTAAACCCGAGGCAGTGAGCCCAGTGCACTGCGTAAACCCGAGGCAGTGAGCCCTGTGCACTGTGTAAACCCGAGGCAGTGAGCCCAGTGCACTGTGTAAACCCGAGGCAGTGAGCCCAGTGCACTGCGTAAACCCGAGGCAGTGAGCCCTGTGCACTGTGTAAACCCGAGGCAGTGAGCCCAGTGCACTGTGTAAACCCGAGGCAGTGAGCCCTGTGCACTGTGTAAACCCGAGGCAGTGAGCCCTGTGCACTGTGTAAACCCGAGGCAGTGAGCCCTGTGCACTGTGTAAACCCGAGGCAGTGAGCCCAGTGCACTGTGTAAACCCGAGGCAGTGAGCCCTGTGCACTGTGTAAACCCGAGGCAGTGAGCCCTGTGCACTGTGTAAACCCGAGGCAGTGAGCCCAGTGCACTGTGTAAACCCGAGGCAGTGAGCCCTGTGCACTGTGTAAACCCGAGGCAGTGAGCCCTGTGCACTGTGTGAACCCGAGGCAGTGAGCCCAGTGCACTGTGTAAACCACTGGAACTGTGCCCAGCGCACTATATAAGCCCCAGACACTGTGTCCAGCGCACAATGTAAACCTCCGGGACCAGGACCAATGCACTGTGTAAACCCGAGGCATTGAGCCCAGTGCACTGTATAAAACCGAGGCAGTGAGCCCTGTGCACTGTGTAAACCCGAGGCAGTGAGCCCAGTGCACTGTGTAAACCCGAGGCAGTGAGCCCTGTGCACTGTGTAAACCCGAGGCAGTGAGCCCTGTGCACTGTGTAAACCCGAGGCAGTGAGCCCTGTGCACTGTGTAAACCCGAAGCAGTGAGGCCTGTGCACTGTGTAAACCCGAGGCAGTGAGCCCAGTGCACTGCGTAAACCCGAGGCAGTGAGCCCAGTGCACTGTGTAAACCCGAGGCAGTGAGCCCTGTGCACTGTGTAAACCCGAGGCAGTGAGCCCAGTGCACTGTGTAAACCCGAGGCAGTGAGCCCAGTGCACTGTGTAAACCCGAGGCAGTGAGCCCAGTGCACTGTGTAAACCCGAGGCAGTGAGCCCAGTGCACTGTGTAAACCCGAGGCAGTGAGCCCAGCGCACTGTGTAAACCTCAGGCAGTGAGCCCAGTGCACTGCGTAAACCCGAGGCAGTGAGCCCAGTGCACTGTGTGAACCCGAGGCACGTGAGCCCAGTGCACTGTGTAAACCTAGGCAGTGAGCCCAGTGCACTGTGTAACCCGAGGCAGTGAGCCCAGTGCACTGTGTAAACCCGAGGCAGTTGGCCCAGCACACTGTGTGAACCCCAGGCACTTGGCCCAGCTCACTGCGTGAACCCCAGGCACTGGGCCCAGCACACTGCGTGAACCCCAGGCACTGGGCCCAGCACACTGCGTGAACCCCAGGCACTGGGCCCAGTACACTGTGTGAACCACAGGCTTAGGCCTGGTGCACTGTGTGAACCCCAGGGATCGAGCCCAGCACGCTGTCTGAATCCCAGGGACTGGGCTCAGTACATTGTGTAAATCCCAGGCACTGGACCCAATGGAATGTGTGAGCCCTAGGCACTGGGCACAGCGCACTGTGTAAACCCCAGGCTCTAGGTACAGGACACTGTGTGAACCCCAGGCACTGGACCCAGTGCACTGTGTAAACCACTGCAACTGTGCCCAGCGCACTATATAAGCCCCAGACACTGGGTCCAGCACACAATGTAAACCTCCGGGACCAGGAACAATGCACTGTGTAAACCCGAGGCAGTGAGCCCAGTGCACTGCGTAAACCCGAGGCAGTGAGCCCAGTGCACTGTATAAACCCGAGGCAGTGAGCCCTGTGCACTGTGTAAACCTGAGGCAGTGAGCCCTGTGCACTGTGTAAACCCGAGGCAGTGAGCCCAGTGCACTGCGTAAACCCGAGGCAGTGAGCCCAGTGCACTGCGTAAACCCGAGGCAGTGAGCCCAGTGCACTGTGTAAACCCGAGGCAGTGAGCCCTGTGCACTGTGTAAACCCGAGTCAGTGAGCCCAGTGCACTGTGTAATCCCGAGTCAGTGAGCCCAGTGCACTGTGTAAACCCGAGGCACTGAGCCCAGTGCACTGTGTAAACCCGAGGCAGTGAGCCCTGTGCACTGTGTAAACCCGAGGCAGTGAGCCCAGTGCACTGTGTGAACCCGAAGCATTGAGGCCTGTGCACTGCGTAAACCCGAGGCAGTGAGCCCAGTGCACTGCGTAAACCCGAGGCAGTGAGCCCAGTGCACTGCGTAAACCCGAGGCAGTGAGCCCAGTGCACTGCGTAAACCCGAGGCAGTGAGCCCAGTGCACTGCGTAAACCCGAGGCAGTGAGCCCAGTGCACTGTGTAAACCCGAGGCAGTGAGCCCTTTGCACTGTGTAAACCCGAGGCAGTGAGCCCTGTGCACTGTGTAAACCCGAGGCAGTGAGCCCAGTGCAACTGTGTAAACCCGAGGCAGTGAGCCCTGTGCACTGTGTAAACCCGAGGCAGTGAGCCCTGTGCACTGTGTAAAGCCGAGGCAGTGAGCCCAGTGCACTGCGTAAACCCGAGGCAGTGAGCCCTGTGCACTGTGTAAACCCGAGGCAGTGAGCCCAGTGCACTGTGTAAACCCGAGGCAGTGAGCCCAGTGCACTGCGTAAACCCGAGGCAGTGAGCCCTGTGCACTGTGTAAACCCGAGGCAGTGAGCCCAGTGCACTGTGTAAACCCGAGGCAGTGAGCCCAGTGCACTGTGTAAACCCGAGGCATTGAGCCCTGTGCACTGTGTAAACCCGAGGCAGTGAGCCCTGTGCACTGTGTAAACCCGAGGCAGTGAGCCCTGTGCACTGTGTAAACCCGAGGCAGTGAGCCCTGTGCACTGTGTAAACCCGAGGCAGTGAGCCCTGTGCACTGTGTAAACCCGAGGCAGTGAGCCCTGTGCACTGTGTAAACCCGAGGCAGTGAGCCCTGTGCACTGTGTAAACCCGAGGCAGTGAGCCCTGTGCACTGTGTGAACCCGAGGCAGTGAGCCCAGTGCACTGTGTAAACCACTGGAACTGTGCCCAGCGCACTATATAAGCCCCAGACACTGTGTCCAGCGCACAATGTAAACCTCCGGGACCAGGACCAATGCACTGTGTAAACCCGAGGCATTGAGCCCAGTGCACTGTATAAAACCGAGGCAGTGAGCCCTGTGCACTGTGTAAACCCGAGGCAGTGAGCCCAGTGCACTGTGTAAACCCGAGGCAGTGAGCCCTGTGCACTGTGTAAACCCGAGGCAGTGAGCCCTGTGCACTCTGTAAACCCGAAGCAGTGAGGCCTGTGCACTGTGTAAACCCGAGGCAGTGAGCACAGTGCACTGAGTAAATCCGAGACAGTGAGCCCAGTGCACTGCGTAAACCCGAGGCAGTGAGCCCAGTGCACTGTGTAAACCCGAGGCAGTGAGCCCTGTGCACTGTGTAAACCCGAGGCAGTGAGCCCTGTGCACTGTGTAAACCCGAGGCAGTGAGCCCTGTGCACTGTGTAAACCCGAGGCAGTGAGCCCTGTGCACTGTGTGAACCCGAGGCAGTGAGCCCAGTGCACTGTGTAAACCACTGGAACTGTGCCCAGCGCACTATATAAGCCCCAGACACTGTGTCCAGCGCACAATGTAAACCTCCGGGACCAGGACCAATGCACTGTGTAAACCCGAGGCATTGAGCCCAGTGCACTGTATAAAACCGAGGCAGTGAGCCCTGTGCACTGTGTAAACCCGAGGCAGTGAGCCCAGTGCACTGTGTAAACCCGAGGCAGTGAGCCCTGTGCACTGTGTAAACCCGAGGCAGTGAGCCCTGTGCACTCTGTAAACCCGAAGCAGTGAGGCCTGTGCACTGTGTAAACCCGAGGCAGTGAGCACAGTGCACTGAGTAAATCCGAGACAGTGAGCCCAGTGCACTGCGTAAACCCGAGGCAGTGAGCCCAGTGCACTGTGTAAACCCGAGGCAGTGAGCCCTGTGCAAAGTGTAAACCCGAGGCAGTGAGCCCAGTGCACTGTGTAAACCCGAGGCAGCGAGCCCAGTGCACTGTGTAAACCCGAGGCAGTGAGCCCAGTGCACTGTGTAAACCCGAGGCAGTGAGCCCAGTGCACTGCTTAAACCCGAGGCAGTGAGCCCTGTGCACTGCGTAAACCCGAGGCAGTGAGCCCAGTGCACTGCGTAAACCCGAGGCAGTGAGCCCTGTGCACTGTGTAAACCCGAGGCAGTGAGCCCTGTGCAAAGTGTAAACCCGAGGCAGTGAGCCCAGTGCACTGTGTAAACCCGAGGCAGTGAGCCCAGTGCACTGTGTAAACCCGAGGCAGCGAGCCCAGTGCACTGTGTAAACCCGAGGCAGTGAGCCCAGTGCACTGTGTAAACCCGAGGCAGTGAGCCCAGTGCACTGTGTAAACCCGAGGCAGTGAGCCCAGTGCACTGCTTAAACCCGAGGCAGTGAGCCCTGTGCACTGCGTAAACCCGAGGCAGTGAGCCCAGTGCACTGTGTAAACCCGAGGCAGTGAGCCCAGTGCACTGTGTAAACCCGAGGCAGTGAGCCCTGTGCACTGTGTAAACCCGAGGCAGTGAGCCCAGTGCACTGTGTAAACCCGAGGCAGTGAGCCCAGTGCACTGTGTAAACCCGAGGCAGTGAGCCCAGTGCAATGCGTAAACCCGAGGCAGTGAGCCCAGTGCACTGTGTAAACCCGAGGCAGTGAGCCCAGTGCACTGCGTAAACCCGAGGCAGTGAGCACAGTGCACTGCGTAAACCCGAGGCAGTGAGCCCTGTGCACTGTGTAAACCCGAGGCAGTGAGCCCAGTGCACTGTGTAAACCCGAGGCAGTGAGCCCAGTGCACTGCGTAAACCCGAGGCAGTGAGCCCTGTGCACTGTGTAAACCCGAGGCAGTGAGCCCAGTGCACTGTGTAAACCCGAGGCAGTGAGCCCTGTGCACTGTGTAAACCCGAGGCAGTGAGCCCTGTGCACTGTGTAAACACGAGGCAGTGAGCCCTGTGCACTGTGTAAACCCGAGGCAGTGAGCCCAGTGCACTGTGTAAACCCGAGGCAGTGAGCCCAGTGCACAGCGTAAACCCGAGGCAGTGAGCACAGTGCACTGCGTAAAACCGAGGCAGTGAGCCCAGTGCACTGTGTAAACCCGAGGCAGTGAGCCCAGTGCACTGCGTAAACCCGAGGCAGTGAGCCCTGTGCACTGTGTAAACCCGAGGCAGTGAGCCCAGTGCACTGTGTAAACCCGAGGCAGTGAGCCCTGTGCACTGCGTAAACCCGAGGCAGTGAGCCCTGTGCACTGTGTAAACCCGAGGCAGTGAGCCCAGTGCACTGCGTAAACCCGAGGCAGTGAGCCCTGTGCACTGTGTAAACCCGAGGCAGTGAGCCCAGTGCACTGTGTAAACCCGAGGCAGTGAGCCCAGTGCACTGTGTAAACCCGAGGCAGTGAGCCCTGTGCACTGTGTAAACCCGAGGCAGTGAGCCCAGTGCACTGCGTAAACCCGAGGCAGTGAGCCCTGTGCACTGCGTAAACCCGAGGCAGTGAGCCCAGTGCACTGCGTAAACCCGAGGCAGTGAGCCCTGTGCACTGCGTAAACCCGAGGCAGTGAGCCCAGTGCACTGTGTAAACCCGAGGCAGTGAGCCCAGTGCACTGCGTAAACCCGAGGCAGTGAGCCCTGTGCACTGCGTAAACCCGAGGCAGTGAGCCCAGTGCACTGTGTAAACCCGAGGCAGTGAGCCCTGTGCACTGTGTAAACCCGAGGCAGTGAGCCCTGTGCACTGTGTAAACCCGAGGCAGTGAGCCCTGTGCACTGTGTAAACCCGAGGCAGTGAGCCCTGTGCACTGTGTAAACCCGAGGCAGTGAGCCCTGTGCACTGTGTAAACCCGAGGCAGTGAGCCCTGTGCACTGTGTAAACCCGAGGCAGTGAGCCCAGTGCACTGTGTAAACCCGAGGCAGTGAGCCCTGTGCACTGTGTAAACCCGAGGCAGTGAGCCCTGTGCACTGTGTGAACCCGAGGCAGTGAGCCCAGTGCACTGTGTAAACCACTGGAACTGTGCCCAGCGCACTATATAAGCCCCAGACACTGTGTCCAGCGCACAATGTAAACCTCCGGGACCAGGACCAATGCACTGTGTAAACCCGAGGCATTGAGCCCAGTGCACTGTATAAAACCGAGGCAGTGAGCCCTGTGCACTGTGTAAACCCGAGGCAGTGAGCCCAGTGCACTGTGTAAACCCGAGGTAGTGAGCCCTGTGCACTGTGTAAACCCGAGGCAGTGAGCCCTGTGCACTGTGTAAACCCGAGGCAGTGAGCCCTGTGCACTGTGTAAACCCGAAGCAGTGAGGCCTGTGCACTGTGTAAACCCGAGGCAGTGAGCCCAGTGCACTGAGTAAACCCGAGGCAGTGAGCCGAGTGCACTGCGTAAACCCGAGGCAGTGAGCCCAGTGCACTGTGTAAACCCGAGGCAGTGAGCCCTGTGCAAAGTGTAAACCCGAGGCAGTGAGCCCAGTGCACTGTGTAAACCCGAGGCAGTGAGCCCAGTGCACTGTGTAAACACGAGGCAGTGAGCCCAGTGCACTGTGTAAACCCGAGGCAGCGAGCCCAGTGCACTGTGTAAACCCGAGGCAGTGAGCCCAGTGCACTGTGTAAACCCCAGGCATCAGGCCCAGCGCGCTGTGTGAACTTCAGGCATCGGGCCCAGTGCACTGCGTGAACCCCAGGCACTGGGCCCAGTGCACTGTGTGAACCCCAGGCACCGGGCCCAGTGCACTGTGAACCTTAGTCATCAGGCCCAGCGTGCTGTGTGAACCCCAGGCACTGGGCCCAGCACACTGTGTGAACCCCAGGCACTAGGCCCAGCACACTGCGTGAACCCCAGGCACTGGGCCCAGCACACTGCGTGAACCCCAGGCACTGGGCCCAGCACACTGCGTGAACCCCAGGCACTGGGCCCAGTACACTGTGTGAACCACAGGCTTAGGCCTGGTGCACTGTGTGAACCCCAGGGATCGAGCCCAGCACGCTGTCTGAATCCCAGGGACTGGGCTCAGTACATTGTGTAAATCCCAGGCACTGGACCCAATGGAATGTGTGAGCCCTAGGCACTGGGCACAGCGCACTGTGTAAACCCCAGGCTCTGGGTACAGGACACTGTGTGAACCCCAGGCACTGGACCCAGTGCACTGTGTAAACCACTGCAACTGTGCCCAGCGCACTATATAAGCCCCAGACACTGGGTCCAGCACACAATGTAAACCTCCGGGACCAGGAACAATGCACTGTGTAAACCCGAGGCAGTGAGCCCAGTGCACTGTGTAAACCCGAGGCAGTGAGCCCAGTGCACTGTGTAAACCCGAGGCAGTGAGCCCAGTGCACTGTGTAAACCCGAGGCAGTGAGCCCAGTGCACTGTATAAACCCGAGGCAGTGAGCCCTGTGCACTGTGTAAACCTGAGGCAGTGAGCCCTGTGCACTGTGTAAACCCGAGGCAGTGAGCCCAGTGCACTGCGTAAACCCGAGGCAGTGAGCCCAGTGCACTGTATAAACCCGAGGCAGTGAGCCCTGTGCACTGTGTAAACCTGAGGCAGTGAGCCCTGTGCACTGTGTAAACCCGAGGCAGTGAGCCCAGTGCACTGCGTAAACCCGAGGCAGTGAGCCCAGTGCACTGCGTAAACCCGAGGCAGTGAGCCCAGTGCACTGTGTAAACCCGAGGCAGTGAGCCCTGTGCACTGTGTAAACCCGAGTCAGTGAGCCCAGTGCACTGTGTAATCCCGAGTCAGTGAGCCCAGTGCACTGTGTAAACCCGAGGCACTGAGCCCAGTGCACTGTGTAAACCCGAGGCAGTGAGCCCTGTGCACTGTGTAAACCCGAGGCAGTGAGCCCAGTGCACTGTGTGAACCCGAAGCATTGAGGCCTGTGCACTGCGTAAACCCGAGGCAGTGAGCCCAGTGCACTGCGTAAACCCGAGGCAGTGAGCCCAGTGCACTGCGTAAACCCGAGGCAGTGAGCCCAGTGCACTGCGTAAACCCGAGGCAGTGAGCCCAGTGCACTGCGTAAACCCGAGGCAGTGAGCCCAGTGCACTGCGTAAACCCGAGGCAGTGAGCCCAGTGCACTGCGTAAACCCGAGGCAGTGAGCCCTTTGCACTGTGTAAACCCGAGGCAGTGAGCCCTGTGCACTGTGTAAACCCGAGGCAGTGAGCCCAGTGCAACTGTGTAAACCCGAGGCAGTGAGCCCTGTGCACTGTGTAAACCCGAGGCAGTGAGCCCTGTGCACTGTGTAAACCCGAGGCAGTGAGCCCAGTGCACTGTGTAAACCCGAGGCAGTGAGCTCTGTGCACTGTGTAAACCCGAGGCAGTTAGCCCAGTGCACTGCGTAAACCCGAGGCAGTGAGCCCTGTGCACTGCGTAAACCCGAGGCAGTGAGCCCAGTGCACTGCGTAAACCCGAGGCACTGAGCCCTGTGCACTGTGTAAACCCGAGGCACTGAGCCCTGTGCACTGTGTAAACCCGAGGCAGTGAGCCCAGTGCACTGCGTAAACCCGAGGCATTGAGCCCAGTGCACTGTGTAAACCCGAGGCAGTGAGCCCAGTGCACTGTGTAAACCCGAGGCAGTGAGCCCTGTGCATTGTGCAAACCCGAGGCAGTGAGCCCAGTGCACTGTGTAAACCCGAGGCAGTGAGCCCAGTGCACTGTGTAAACCACTGGAACTGTGCCCAGTGCACTATATAAGCCCCAGACACTGTGTCCAGCGCACAATGTAAACCTCCGGGACCAGGACCAATGCACTGTGTAAACCCGAGGCAGTGAGCCCAGTGCACTGTGTAAAACCGAGGCAGTGAGCCCTGTGCACTGTGTAAACCCGAGGCAGTGAGCCCAGTGCACTGCGTAAACCCGAGGCAGTGAGCCCAGTGCACTGTGTAAACCCGATGCAGTGAGCCCAGTGCACTGTGTAAACCCGAGGCAGTGAGCCCTGTGCACTGTGTAAACCCGAGGCAGTGAGCCCTGTGCACTGTGTAAACCCGAGGCAGTGAGCCCAGTGCACTGAGTAAACCCGAGGCAGTGAGCCGAGTGCACTGCGTAAACCCGAGGCAGTGAGCCCAGTGCACTGTGTAAACCCGAGGCAGTGAGCCCTGTGCAAAGTGTAAACCCGAGGCAGTGAGCCCAGTGCACTGTGTAAACCCGAGGCAGTGAGCCCAGTGCACTGTGTAAACCCGAGGCAGTGAGCCCAGTGCACTGTGTAAACCCGAGGCAGTGAGCCCAGTGCACTGTGTAAACCCGAGGCAGTGAGCCCAGTGCACTGTGTAAACCCGAGGCAGCGAGCCCAGTGCACTGTGTAAACCCGAGGCAGTGAGCCCAGTGCACTGTGTAAACCCCAGGCATCAGGCCCAGCGCGCTGTGTGAACTTCAGGCATCGGGCCCAGTGCACTGCGTGAACCCCAGGCACTGGGCCCAGTGCACTGTGTGAACCCCAGGCACCGGGCCCAGTGCACTGTGAACCTTAGTCATCAGGCCCAGCGTGCTGTGTGAACCCCAGGCACTGGGCCCAGCACACTGTGTGAACCCCAGGCACTTGGCCCAGCACACTGCGTGAACCCCAGGCACTGGGCCCAGCACACTGCGTGAACCCCAGGCACTGGGCCCAGCACACTGCGTGAACCCCAGGCACTGGGCCCAGTACACTGTGTGAACCACAGGCTTAGGCCTGGTGCACTGTGTGAACCCCAGGGATCGAGCCCAGCACGCTGTCTGAATCCCAGGGACTGGGCTCAGTACATTGTGTAAATCCCAGGCACTGGACCCAATGGAATGTGTGAGCCCTAGGCACTGGGCACAGCGCACTGTGTAAACCCCAGGCTCTGGGTACAGGACACTGTGTGAACCCCAGGCACTGGACCCAGTGCACTGTGTAAACCACTGCAACTGTGCCCAGCGCACTATATAAGCCCCAGACACTGGGTCCAGCACACAATGTAAACCTCCGGGACCAGGAACAATGCACTGTGTAAACCCGAGGCAGTGAGCCCAGTGCACTGTGTAAACCCGAGGCAGTGAGCCCAGTGCACTGTGTAAACCCGAGGCAGTGAGCCCAGTGCACTGTGTAAACCCGAGGCAGTGAGCCCAGTGCACTGTATAAACCCGAGGCAGTGAGCCCTGTGCACTGTGTAAACCTGAGGCAGTGAGCCCTGTGCACTGTGTAAACCCGAGGCAGTGAGCCCAGTGCACTGCGTAAACCCGAGGCAGTGAGCCCAGTGCACTGTATAAACCCGAGGCAGTGAGCCCTGTGCACTGTGTAAACCTGAGGCAGTGAGCCCTGTGCACTGTGTAAACCCGAGGCAGTGAGCCCAGTGCACTGCGTAAACCCGAGGCAGTGAGCCCAGTGCACTGCGTAAACCCGAGGCAGTGAGCCCAGTGCACTGTGTAAACCCGAGGCAGTGAGCCCTGTGCACTGTGTAAACCCGAGTCAGTGAGCCCAGTGCACTGTGTAATCCCGAGTCAGTGAGCCCAGTGCACTGTGTAAACCCGAGGCACTGAGCCCAGTGCACTGTGTAAACCCGAGGCAGTGAGCCCTGTGCACTGTGTAAACCCGAGGCAGTGAGCCCAGTGCACTGTGTGAACCCGAAGCATTGAGGCCTGTGCACTGCGTAAACCCGAGGCAGTGAGCCCAGTGCACTGCGTAAACCCGAGGCAGTGAGCCCAGTGCACTGCGTAAACCCGAGGCAGTGAGCCCAGTGCACTGCGTAAACCCGAGGCAGTGAGCCCAGTGCACTGCGTAAACCCGAGGCAGTGAGCCCAGTGCACTGCGTAAACCCGAGGCAGTGAGCCCAGTGCACTGCGTAAACCCGAGGCAGTGAGCCCAGTGCACTGCGTAAACCCGAGGCAGTGAGCCCTTTGCACTGTGTAAACCCGAGGCAGTGAGCCCTGTGCACTGTGTAAACCCGAGGCAGTGAGCCCAGTGCAACTGTGTAAACCCGAGGCAGTGAGCCCTGTGCACTGTGTAAACCCGAGGCAGTGAGCCCTGTGCACTGTGTAAACCCGAGGCAGTGAGCCCAGTGCACTGTGTAAACCCGAGGCAGTGAGCTCTGTGCACTGTGTAAACCCGAGGCAGTTAGCCCAGTGCACTGCGTAAACCCGAGGCAGTGAGCCCTGTGCACTGCGTAAACCCGAGGCAGTGAGCCCAGTGCACTGCGTAAACCCGAGGCACTGAGCCCTGTGCACTGTGTAAACCCGAGGCACTGAGCCCTGTGCACTGTGTAAACCCGAGGCAGTGAGCCCAGTGCACTGCGTAAACCCGAGGCATTGAGCCCTGTGCACTGTGTAAACCCGAGGCAGTGAGCCCAGTGCACTGTGTAAACCCGAGGCAGTGAGCCCTGTGCATTGTGCAAACCCGAGGCAGTGAGCCCAGTGCACTGTGTAAACCCGAGGCAGTGAGCCCAGTGCACTGTGTAAACCACTGGAACTGTGCCCAGTGCACTATATAAGCCCCAGACACTGTGTCCAGCGCACAATGTAAACCTCCGGGACCAGGACCAATGCACTGTGTAAACCCGAGGCAGTGAGCCCAGTGCACTGTGTAAAACCGAGGCAGTGAGCCCTGTGCACTGTGTAAACCCGAGGCAGTGAGCCCAGTGCACTGCGTAAACCCGAGGCAGTGAGCCCAGTGCACTGTGTAAACCCGAGGCAGTGAGCCCAGTGCACTGTGTAAACCCGAGGCAGTAAGCCCTGTGCACTGTGTAAACCCGAGGCAGTGAGCCCTGTGCACTGTGTAAACCCGAGGCAGTGAGCCCTGTGCACTGTGTAAACCCGAAGCAGTGAGGCCTGTGCACTGTGTAAACCCGAGGCAGTGAGCCCAGTGCACTGAGTAAACCCGAGGCAGTGAGCCCAGTGCACTGTGTAAACCCGAGGCAGTGAGCCCAGTGCACTGCGTAAACCCGAGGCAGTGAGCCCTGTGCACTGTGTAAACCCGAGGCAGTGAGCCCAGTGCACTGCGTAAACCCGAGGCAGTGAGCCCTGTGCACTGTGTAAACCCGAGGCAGTGAGGCCAGTGCACTGTGTAAACCCGAGGCTGTGAGCCCAGTGCACTGCGTAAACCCGAGGCAGTGAGCCCTGTGCACTGTGTAAACCCGAGGCAGTGAGCCCTGTGCACTGTGTGAACCCGAGGCAGTGTGCCCAGTGCACTGTGTAAACCCGAAGCAGTGAGCCCAGTGCACTGCGTAAACCCTAGGCAGTGAGCCCAGTGCACTGCGTAAACCCGAGGCAGTGAGCCCTGTGCACTGTGTAAACCCGAGGCAGTGAGCCCAGTGCACTGTGTAAACCCGAGGCAGTGAGCTCTGTGCACTGTGTAAACCCGAGGCAGTTAGCCCAGTGCACTGCGTAAACCCGAGGCAGTGAGCCCTGTGCACTGCGTAAACCCGAGGCAGTGAGCCCAGTGCACTGCGTAAACCCGAGGCACTGAGCCCTGTGCACTGTGTAAACCCGAGGCAGTGAGCCCTGTGCACTGTGTAAACCCGAGGCAGTGAGCCCAGTGCACTGCGTAAACCCGAGGCATTGAGCCCTGTGCACTGTGTAAACCCGAGGCAGTGAGCCCAGTGCACTGTGTAAACCCGAGGCAGTGAGCCCTGTGCATTGTGTAAACCCGAGGCAGTGAGCCCAGTGCACTGCGTAAACCCGAGGCAGTGAGCCCAGTGCCCTGTGTAAACCACTGGAACTGTGCCCAGTGCACTATATAAGCCCCAGACACTTTGTCCAGCGCACAATGTAAACCTCCGGGACCAGGACCAATGCACTGTGTAAAACCGAGGCAGTGAGCCCAGTGCACTGTGTAAAACCGAGGCAGTGAGCCCTGTGCACTGTGTAAACCCGAGGCAGTGAGCGCAGTGCACTGTGTAAACCCGAGGCAGTGAGCCCAGTGCACTGTGTAAACCCGAGGCAGTGAGCCCAGTGCACTGTGTAAACCCGAGGCAGTGAGCCCTGTGCACTGTGTAAACCCGAGGCAGTGAGCCCTGTGCACTGTGTAAACCCGAGGCAGTGAGCCCTGTGCACTGTGTAAACCCGAAGCAGTGAGGCCTGTGCACTGTGTAAACCCGAGGCAGTGAGCCCAGTGCACTGAGTAAACCCGAGGCAGTGAGCCCAGTGCACTGTGTAAACCCGAGGCAGTGAGCCCAGTGCACTGCGTAAACCCGAGGCAGTGAGCCCTGTGCACTGTGTAAACCCGAGGCAGTGAGCCCAGTGCACTGCGTAAACCCGAGGCAGTGAGCCCTGTGCACTGTGTAAACCCGAGGCAGTGAGGCCAGTGCACTGTGTAAACCCGAGGCTGTGAGCCCAGTGCACTGCGTAAACCCGAGGCAGTGAGCCCTGTGCACTGTGTAAACCCGAGGCAGTGAGCCCTGTGCACTGTGTGAACCCGAGGCAGTGTGCCCAGTGCACTGTGTAAACCCGAAGCAGTGAGCCCAGTGCACTGCGTAAACCCTAGGCAGTGAGCCCAGTGCACTGCGTAAACCCGAGGCAGTGAGCCCAGTGCACTGCGTAAACCCGAGGCAGTGAGCCCAGTGCACTGCGTAAACCCGAGGCAGTGAGCCCACTGCACTGCGTAAACCCGAGGCAGTGAGCCCTGTGCACTGCGTAAACCCGAGGCAGTGAGCCCTGTGCACTGCGTAAACCCGAGGCAGTGAGCCCTGTGCACTGCGTAAACCCGAGGCAGTGAGCCCTGTGCACTGTGTAAATCCGAGGCAGTGAGCCCTGTGCACTGCGTAAACCCGAGGCAGTGAGCCCAGTGCACTGCGTAAACCCGAGGCAGTGAGCCCTGTGCACTGTGTAAACCCGAGGCAGTGAGCCCAGTGCACTGTGTAAACCCGAGGCATTGAGCCCTGTGCACTGTGTAAACCCGAGGCAGTGAGCCCAGTGCATTGTGTAAACCCGAGGCAGTGAGCCCTGTGCATTGTGTAAACCCGAGGCAGTGAGCCCAGTGCACTGTGTAAACCCGAGGCAGTGAGCCCAGTGCACTGTGTAAACCACTAGAACTGTGCCCAGCGCACTATATAAGCCCCAGACACTGTGTCCAGTGCACAATGTAAACCTCCGGGACCAGGACCAATGCACTGTGTAAAACCGAGGCAGTGAGCCCAGTGCACTGTGTAAACCCGAGGCAGTGAGCCCAGTGCACTGTGTAAACCCGAGGCAGTGAGCCCTGTGCACTGTGTAAACCCGAGGCAGTGAGCCCTGTGCACTGTGTAAACCCGAAGCAGTGAGGCCTGTGCACTGTGTAAACCCGAGGCAGTGAGCCCAGTGCACTGTGTAAACCCGAGGCAGTGAGCCCAGTGCACTGCGTAAACCCGAGGCAGTGAGCCCAGTGCACTGTGTAAACCCGAGGCAGTGAGCCCAGTGCACTGTGTAAACCCGAGGCAGTGAGCCCAGTGCACTGTGTAAACCCGAGGCAGTGAGCCCAGTGCACTGTGTAAACCCGAGGCAGTGAGCCCAGTGCACTGTGTAAACCCGAGGCAGTGAGCCCAGTGCACTGCGTAAACCCGAGGCAGTGAGCCCTGTGCACTGTGTAAACCTGAGGCCGTGAGCCCAGTGCACTGTGTAAACCCGAGGCAGTGAGCCCAGTGCACTGCGTAAACCCGAGGCAGTGAGCCCAGTGCACTCTGTAAACCCGAGGCAGTGAGCCCAGTGCACTGCGTAAACCCGAGGCAGTGAGCCCTGTGCACTGCGTAAACCCGAGGCAGTGAGCCCAGTGCACTGCGTAAACCCGAGGCAGTGAGCCCTGTGCACTGCGTAAACCCGAGGCAGTGAGCCCAGTGCACTGTGTAAACCCGAGGCAGTGAGCCCTGTGCACTGTGTAAACCCGAGGCAGTGAGCCCAGTGCACTGTGTGAACCCCAGGCATCAGGCCCAGCGCACTGTGTGAACTTCAGGCATCGGGCCCAGTGCACTGCGTGAACCCCAGGCACTGGGCCCAGTGCACTGTGTGAACCCCAGGCACCGGGCCCAGTGCACTGTGAACCTTAGTCATCAGGCCCAGCGTGCTGTGTGAACCCCAGGCACTGGGCCCAGCACACTGCGTGAACCCCAGGCACTAGGCCCAGCACACTGCGTGAACCCCAGGCACTGGGCCCAGCACACTGCGTGCACCCCAGGCACTGGGCCCAGCACACTGCGTGAACCCCAGGCACTGGGCCCAGTACACTGTGTGAACCACAGGCTTAGGCCTGGTGCACTGTGTGAACCCCAGGGATCGAGCCCAGCACGCTGTCTGAATCCCAGGGACTGGGCTCAGTACATTGTGTAAATCCCAGGCACTGGACCCAATGGAATGTGTGAGCCCTAGGCACTGGGCACAGCGCACTGTGTAAACCCCAGGCTCTGGGTACAGGACACTGTGTGAACCCCAGGCACTGGACCCAGTGCACTGTGTAAACCACTGCAACTGTGCCCAGCGCACTATATAAGCCCCAGACACTGGGTCCAGCGCACAATGTAAACCTCTGGGACCAGGAACAATGCACTGTGTAAACCCGAGGCAGTGAGCCCAGTGCACTGTGTAAACCCGAGGCAGTGAGCCCTGTGCACTGTGTAAACCCGAGGCAGTGAGCCCAGTGCACTGTGTAAACCCGAGGCAGTGAGCCCAGTGCACTGTGTAAACCCGAGGCAGTGAGCCCTGTGCACTGTGTAAACCTGAGGCAGTGAGCCCAGTGCACTGTGTAAACCCGAGGCAGTGAGCCCAGTGCACTGTGTAAACCCAAGGCAGTGACCCCAGTGCACTGTGTAAACCCGAAGCAGTGAGCCCAGTGCACTGCGTAAACCCGAGGCAGTGAGCCCAGTGCACTGCTTAAACCCGAGGCAGTGAGCCCAGTGCACTGCGTAAATCCGAGGCAGTAAGCCCTGTGCACTGTGTAATCCCGAGGCAGTGAGCCCAGTGCACTGCGTAAACCCGAGGCAGTGAGCCCTGTGCACTGTGTAAACCCGAGGCAGTGAGCCCTGTGCACTGTGTAAACCCGAGGCAGTGAGCCCTGTGCACTGTGTAAACCCGAAGCAGTGAGCCCTGTGCACTGTGTAAACCCGAGGCAGTGAGCCCAGTGCACTGTGTAAACCCGAGGCAGTGAGCCCAGTGCACTGCTTAAACCCGAGGCAGTGAGCCCAGTGCACTGTGTAAACCCGAGGCAGTGAGCCCTGTGCACTGTGTAAACCCGAGGCAGTGAGCCCAGTGCACTGTGTAAACCCGAGGCAGTGAGCCCAGTGCACTGTGTAAACCCGAGGCAGTGAGCCCAGTGCACTGTATAAACCCGAGGCAGTGAGCCCTGTGCACTGTGTAAACCTGAGGCAGTGAGCCCTGTGCACTGTGTAAACCCGAGGCAGTGAGCCCAGTGCACTGCGTAAACCCGAGGCAGTGAGCCCAGTGCACTGCGTAAACCCGAGGCAGTGAGCCCAGTGCACCGCGTAAACCCGAGGCAGTGAGCCCTGTGCACTGCGTAAACCCGAGGCAGTGAGCCCAGTGCACTGCGTAAACCCGAGGCAGTGAGCCCTGTGCACTGCGTAAACCCGAGGCAGTGAGCCCTGTGCACTTTGTAAACCCGAGGCAGTGAGCCCAGTGCACTGTGTAAACCCGAGGCAGTGAGCCCAGTGCACTGTGTAAACCCGAGGCAGTGAGCCCTGTGCACTGAGTAAACCCGAGGCAGTGAGCCCAGTGCACTGCGTAAACCCGAGGCAGTGAGCCCAGTGCACTGCGTAAACCCGAGGCAGTGAGCCCTGTGCACTGTGTAAACCCGAGGCAGTGAGCCCTCTGCACTGTGTAAACCCAAGGCAGTGAGCCCAGTGCACTGTGTAAACCCGAGGCAGTGAGCCCTGTGCACTGTGTAAACCCGAGGCAGTGAGCCCAGTGCACTGTGTAAACCCGAGGCAGTGAGCCCAGTGCACTGTGTGAACCCGAAGCATTGAGCCCTGTGCACTGCGTAAACCCGAGGCAGTGAGCCCAGTGCACTGCGTAAACCCGAGGCAGTGAGCCCAGTGCACTGCGTAAACCCGAGGCAGTGAGCCCAGTGCACTGCGTAAACCCGAGGCAGTGAGCCCAGTGCACTGCGTAAACCCGAGGCAGTGAGCCCAGTGCACTGTGTAAACCCGAGGCAGTGAGCCCTTTGCACTGTGTAAACCCGAGGCAGTGAGCCCTGTGCACTGTGTAAACCTGAGGCAGTGAGCCCAGTGCAACTGTGTAAACCCGAGGCAGTGAGCCCAGTGCACTGTGTAAACCCGAGGCAGTGAGCCCTGTGCACTGTGTAAACCCGAGGCAGTGAGCCCAGTGCACTGTGTAAACCCGAGGCAGTGAGCCCAGTGCACTGTGTAAACCCGAGGCAGTGAGCCCAGTGCACTGTGTAAACCCGAGGCAGTGAGCCCTGTGCACTGTGTAAACCTGAGGCAGTGAGCCCTGTGCACTGTGTAAACCCGAGGCAGTGAGCCCAGTGCACTGCGTAAACCCGAGGCATTGAGCCCAGTGCACTGTGTAAACCCGAGGCAGTGAGCCCAGTGCACCGCGTAAACCCAAGGCAGTGAGCCCAGTGCACTGTGTAAACCCGAGGCAGTGAGCCCTGTGCACTGTGTAAACCCGAGGCAGTGAGCCCAGTGCACTGTGTAAACCCGAGGCAGTGAGCCCAGTGCACTGTGTGAACCCGAAGCATTGAGCCCTGTGCACTGCGTAAACCCGAGGCAGTGAGCCCAGTGCACTGCGTAAACCCGAGGCAGTGAGCCCAGTGCACTGCGTAAACCCGAGGCAGTGAGCCCAGTGCACTGCGTAAACCCGAGGCAGTGAGCCCAGTGCACTGTGTAAACCCGAGGCAGTGAGCCCTTTGCACTGTGTAAACCCGAGGCAGTGAGCCCAGTGCACTGTGTAAACCCGAGGCAGTGAGCCCAGTGCAACTGTGTAAACCCGAGGCAGTGAGCCCAGTGCACTGTGTAAACCCGAGGCAGTGAGCCCTGTGCACTGTGTAAACCCGAGGCAGTGAGCCCAGTGCACTGTGTAAACCCGAGGCAGTGAGCCCAGTGCACTGTGTAAACCCGAGGCAGTGAGCCCAGTGCACTGTATAAACCCGAGGCAGTGAGCCCTGTGCACTGTGTAAACCTGAGGCAGTGAGCCCTGTGCACTGTGTAAACCCGAGGCAGTGAGCCCAGTGCACTGCGTAAACCCGAGGCAGTGAGCCCAGTGCACTGTGTAAACCCGAGGCAGTGAGCCCAGTGCACCGCGTAAACCCGAGGCAGTGAGCCCTGTGCACTGCGTAAACCCGAGGCAGTGAGCCCAGTGCACTGCGTAAACCCGAGGCAGTGAGCCCTGTGCACTGCGTAAACCCGAGGCAGTGAGCCCTGTGCACTGTGTAAACCCGAGGCAGTGAGCCCTGTGCACTGTGTAAACCCGAAGGCAGTGAGCCCTGTGCACTGTGTAAACCCGAGGCAGTGAGCCCAGTGCACTGTGTAAACCCGAGGCAGTGAGCCCAGTGCACTGCTTAAACCCGAGGCAGTGAGCCCAGTGCACTGTGTAAACCCGAGGCAGTGAGCCCTGTGCACTGTGTAAACCCGAGGCAGTGAGCCCAGTGCACTGTGTAAACCCGAGGCAGTGAGCCCAGTGCACTGTGTAAACCCGAGGCAGTGAGCCCAGTGCACTGTATAAACCCGAGGCAGTGAGCCCTGTGCACTGTGTAAACCTGAGGCAGTGAGCCCTGTGCACTGTGTAAACCCGAGGCAGTGAGCCCAGTGCACTGCGTAAACCCGAGGCAGTGAGCCCAGTGCACTGCGTAAACCCGAGGCAGTGAGCCCAGTGCACTGCGTAAACCCGAGGCAGTGAGCCCAGTGCACTGCGTAAACCCGAGGCAGTGAGGCCCAGTGCACTGTGTAAACCCGAGGCAGTGAGCCCTGTGCACTGTGTAAACCCGAGGCAGTGAGCCCAGTGCACTGTGTAAACCCGAGGCAGTGAGCCCAGTGCACTGTGTAAACCCGAGGCAGTGAGCCCAGTGCACTGTGTAAAACCCGAGGCAGTGAGCCCTGTGCACTGTGTAAACCCGAGGCAGTGAGCCCTGTGCACTGTGTAAACCCGAGGCAGTGAGCCCAGTGCACTGCGTAAACCCGAGGCAGTGAGCCCAGTGCACTGTGTAAACCCGAGGCAGTGAGCCCAGTGCACTGTGTAAACCCGAGCAGTGAGCCCTGTGCACTGCGTAAACCCGAGGCAGTGAGCCCAGTGCACTGCGTAAACCCGAGGCAGTGAGCCCAGTGCACTGCGTAAACCCGAGGCAGTGAGCCCAGTGCACTGTGTAAACCCGAGGCAGTGAGCCCAGTGCACTGCGTAAACCCGAGGCAGTGAGCCCAGTGCACTGTGTAAACCCGAGGCAGTGAGCCCTGTGCACTGAGTAAACCCGAGGCAGTGAGCCCAGTGCACTGCGTAAACCCGAGGCAGTGAGCCCAGTGCACTGTGTAAACCCGAGGCAGTGAGCCCTGTGCACTGTGTAAACCCGAGGCAGTGAGCCCTGTGCACTGTGTAAACCCGAGGCAGTGAGCCCAGTGCACTGTGTAAACCCGAGGCAGTGAGCCCAGTGCACTGTGTAAACCCGAGGCAGTGAGCCCAGTGCACTGTGTAAACCCGAGGCAGTGAGCCCAGTGCACTGTGTAAACCCGAGGCAGTGAGCCCTGTGCACTGTGTAAACCCGAGGCAGTGAGCCCAGTGCACTGCGTAAACCCGAGGCAGTGAGCCCAGTGCACTGCGTAAACCCGAGGCAGTGAGCCCAGTGCACTGCGTAAACCCGAGGCAGTGAGCCCAGTGCACTGCGTAAACCCGAGGCAGTGAGCCCAGTGCACTGTGTAAACCCGAGGCAGTGAGCCCTTTGCACTGTGTAAACCCGAGGCAGTGAGCCCTGTGCACTGTGTAAACCTGAGGCAGTGAGCCCAGTGCAACTGTGTAAACCCGAGGCAGTGAGCCCAGTGCACTGTGTAAACCCGAGGCAGTGAGCCCTGTGCACTGTGTAAACCCGAGGCAGTGAGCCCAGTGCACTGTGTAAACCCGAGGCAGTGAGCCCAGTGCACTGTGTAAACCCGAGGCAGTGAGCCCAGTGCACTGTGTAAACCCGAGGCAGTGAGCCCTGTGCACTGTGTAAACCTGAGGCAGTGAGCCCTGTGCACTGTGTAAACCCGAGGCAGTGAGCCCAGTGCACTGCGTAAACCCGAGGCAGTGAGCCCAGTGCACTGTGTAAACCCGAGGCAGTGAGCCCAGTGCACCGCGTAAACCCAAGGCAGTGAGCCCAGTGCACTGTGTAAACCCGAGGCAGTGAGCCCTGTGCACTGTGTAAACCCGAGGCAGTGAGCCCAGTGCACTGTGTAAACCCGAGGCAGTGAGCCCAGTGCACTGTGTGAACCCGAAGCATTGAGCCCTGTGCACTGCGTAAACCCGAGGCAGTGAGCCCAGTGCACTGCGTAAACCCGAGGCAGTGAGCCCAGTGCACTGCGTAAACCCGAGGCAGTGAGCCCAGTGCACTGCGTAAACCCGAGGCAGTGAGCCCAGTGCACTGTGTAAACCCGAGGCAGTGAGCCCTTTGCACTGTGTAAACCCGAGGCAGTGAGCCCTGTGCACTGTGTAAACCCGAGGCAGTGAGCCCAGTGCAACTGTGTAAACCCGAGGCAGTGAGCCCAGTGCACTGTGTAAACCCGAGGCAGTGAGCCCTGTGCACTGTGTAAACCCGAGGCAGTGAGCCCAGTGCACTGTGTAAACCCGAGGCAGTGAGCCCAGTGCACTGTGTAAACCCGAGGCAGTGAGCCCAGTGCACTGTATAAACCCGAGGCAGTGAGCCCTGTGCACTGTGTAAACCTGAGGCAGTGAGCCCTGTGCACTGTGTAAACCCGAGGCAGTGAGCCCAGTGCACTGCGTAAACCCGAGGCAGTGAGCCCAGTGCACTGTGTAAACCCGAGGCAGTGAGCCCAGTGCACCGCGTAAACCCGAGGCAGTGAGCCCTGTGCACTGCGTAAACCCGAGGCAGTGAGCCCAGTGCACTGCGTAAACCCGAGGCAGTGAGCCCTGTGCACTGCGTAAACCCGAGGCAGTGAGCCCTGTGCACTTTGTAAACCCGAGGCAGTGAGCCCAGTGCACTGCGTAAACCCGAGGCAGTGAGCCCAGTGCACTGCGTAAACCCGAGGCAGTGAGCCCTGTGCACTGTGTAAACCCGAGGCAGTTAGCCCAGTGCACTGCATAAACCCGAGGCAGTGAGCCCTGTGCACTGTGTAAACCCGAGGCAGTGAGCCCATTGCACTGTGTAAACCCGAGGCAGTGAGCCCAGTGCACTGTGTAAACCCGAGGCAGTGAGCCCAGTGCACCTTGTAAACCCGAGGCAGTGAGCCCTGTGCACTGTGTAAACCCAAGGCAGTGAGCCCTGTGCACTGTGTAAACCCGAGGCAGTGAGCCCAGTGCACTGTGTAAACCCGAGGCAGTGAGCCCAGTGCACTGTGTAAACCCGAGGCAGTGAGCCCAGTGCACTGTGTAAACCCGAGGCAGTGAGCCCAGTGCACTGTGTAAACCCGAGGCAGTGAGCCCTGTGCACTGTGTAAACCTGAAGCAGTGAGCCCAGTGCACTGTGTAAACCCGAGGCAGTGAGCCCAGTGCACTGTGTAAACCCGAGGCAGTGAGCCCTGTGCACTGCGTAAACCCGAGGCAGTGAGCCCAGTGCACTGTGTAAACCCGAAGCAGTGAGCCCAGTGCACTGCGTAAACCCGAGGCAGTGAGCCCAGTGCACTGCGTAAAACCGAGGCAGTGAGCCCAGTGCACTGTGTAAACCCGAGGCAGTGAGCCCAGTGCACTGTGTAAACCCGAGGCAGTGAGCCCAGTGCACTGTGTAAACCCGAGGCAGTGAGCCCTGTGCACTGTGTAAACCCGAGGCAGTGAGCCCAGTGCACTGTGTAAACCCGAGGCAGTGAGCCCAGTGCACTGTGTGAACCCGAAGCATTGAGCCCTGTGCACTGCGTAAACCCGAGGCAGTGAGCCCAGTTCACTGCGTAAACCCGAGGCAGTGAGCCCAGTGCACTGCGTAAACCCGAGGCAGTGAGCCCAGTGCACTGCGTAAACCCGAGGCAGTGAGCCCAGTGCACTGTGTAAACCCGAGGCAGTGAGCCCTTTGCACTGTGTAAACCCGAGGCAGTGAGCCCTGTGCACTGTGTAAACCCGAGGCAGTGAGCCCAGTGCAACTGTGTAAACCCGAGGCAGTGAGCCCTGTGCACTGTGTAAACCCGAGGCAGTGAGCCCAGTGCACTGTGTAAACCCGAGGTAGTGAGCTCTGTGCACTGTGTAAACCCGAGGCAGTTAGCCCAGTGCACTGCGTAAACCCGAGGCAGTGAGCCCAGTGCACTGCGTAAACCCAAGGCAGTGAGCCCTGTGCACTGTGTAAACCCGAGGCAATGAGCCCAGTGCACTGTGTAAACCCGAGGCAGTGAGCCCAGTGCACTGTGTAAACCCGAGGCAGTGAGCCCTTTGCACTGTGTAAACCCGAGGCAGTGAGCCCAGTGCACTGCGTAAACCCGAGGCACTGAGCCCAGTGCACTGCGTAAACCCGAGGCAGTGAGCCCAGTGCACTGTGTGAACCCAAGGCAGTGAGCCCAGTGCACTGCGTAAACCCGAGGCAGTGAGCCCTGTGCACTGTGTAAACCCGAGGCAGTGAGCCCTGTGCACTGTGTAAACCCGAGGCAGTGAGCCCAGTGCACTGCGTAAACCCGAGGCAGTGAGCCCAGTGCACTGCGTAAACCCGAGGCAGTGAGCCCAGTGCACTGCGTAAACCCGAGGCAGTGAGCCCAGTGCACTGTGTGAACCCGAGGCAGTGAGCCCAGTGCACTGCGTAAACCCGAGGCAGTGAGCCCTGTGCACTGTGTAAACCCGAGGCAGTGAGCCCTGTGCACTGTGTGAACCCCTGGGACTGGGCCCAGCACATTGTGTGAAGCCCAGGCAGTTGGCCCAGTGCACTATGTTTATCCCTAGACACTGGGTCCAGCAAACTATGTTTATCCTTAGGACTGGAGACACTTTGTGAAAAGCCATCAATGGTGTATGTGACACATAAGGTTAAGTTCATTCTGACAGATCTCCTTTTCTTCTTGGCAGAGTGGTTTGCTTCAAGTAGTGACAGTCGCATCCTGAGAGACCTGGACAACACGTCTGTGGTCGAGGATGGTCGAAAGAAACTCAACACTGTTGCCCATTGTAAGGTGAGGAGCAGCCAGTGAGTTCTTCCCACAGTTGCATTTCCCCCCTCACTTCGTTGACCTTTTCTAGGGTGCTGACCAATGAGGGCTAACTTCCTTATCCAAATACCAATTTGCCAGGTGTGAGTGAGTGTTGTCAGCTTGTTTTCCATGAAGTTCCTTACAAACAAGCTTGCTGCCTCATCTATCTGTCTGAGACACCCACTGACCTTCAAGTCCGTCTGCCTCCCTCGGACACTGACTAACCCCTTACACCATCTGCCCTCGTCAGACATTGATTGACCCACGAGTTCGTCTGTCTCCCTCAGACACTGCCTGACCCCTTACTCCGTCTGTCTCCCTCAGCACTGACTGACCTTCGAGTCCACCTGTCTCCCTCGGACAGCCCAATACCCTAATCTGTCTCTCAGATACTGACTAATCCTCGAGCCTGTCTCTCTCAGGCATTGCTAAGTAAATTAAACTTCTTTAAAACATTATTTTTTGATTTTTTGCAGGCTTACAGGTATCTTGAATATACCTCCATGTGTCAGAAAGTGACTAAAATATGAAATAAATATGTGAAATGATGAGAGATATGATGGAAGCATCACTGCGTCTCTCTGGCACACAGTACTGGATGAACCATAATTACTTATTCTTAAATATTGGGAAGACTGAAGCCATTGTCTTCAAATCCCATCACCATTCTTCTTCTGAGTGATTGATTCAGGCTGAACCAGATTTTTGTAATGTCTGTTTGACTCTGACTGAGCTTCCTATCCCAATACTGACCATCACCAGACCAGCTGCTTCTACCTTGATAACTTCACCTGCCTCCGCCTGTTGTCTCAACTCAGCTGCTGATGAAACCCTTTCATTCCTCTGGACGTCTATTCCAACACTCTTCTGGCCCCCTGCACCCGCCCCCCCACTCTATAAATTTGCACTCATCCAAAACTCAACTACCCATATCTCAATTTGAGCCAAGTCTCGTTCACCCATCATCCCCGTGTTCACAAGACCATAAGACATAGGAGCAGAAATTAGGCCATTAAGCCCATCGAGTCTGCTCTGCCATTCAATCATGGCTGATAAGTTTCTCAACCCCATTCTCCCTCCTTCTCCTTCAGTGACCTACATTAGGCTCCTGCACCATGTAGGCCCCCACTTCAGAATTGTCATCCTCATGTTTAAGTCTGTCTCTGACCTCACCACTCCCTAATCCAGTCTCACAACCCTCCAAGATATTGGTGTTCCTCAGTACGTTCCCTCACCATTGGTGCCTAGGCCCTAGGCTCTGGAATTCTCTCCTTACACCTTTCAACCTCCCCACATCACTTTCCTCCTTTAAGACACTCCTTAAAATGAGGTCTTCTGGTCACCTGACCTAATGCCTTTCTGGGTGACATTTTGATTTCGAAAGCTCCTGTGAAGCACTTTGGGCTTTTTTATTCCATTGCAGGGTGAAAGTTGTTGTTATGTGCCTGTCAGCCCTGTGATTGTTGAATGTGGGCTGTCACAGCCATGGTAATAATGCCTTCTGACCTTTCAACTGTCTCTAGGTCCCTGATGGAGCCTCGTTGGCCATGAGCTTGAAAGACAAGTGGGACGGCACATTAGGGCGAGGTATGTCCGGGTGAAGCTGGAACTCTAAGCTGGGACTTCAGTTATATGGAATGTTCCAGAATCAGAGAGAGGGGTTGATACAAGGAATATTCCAGAGGTAAAGACAGGGGCAGTGAACATTCCAGGGGGTAAATATGGGGCGGTGAACATTCCAGGGGGTAAATACAGGGGCAGTGAACATTCCAGGGGGTAAATATGGGGCGGTGAACATTCCAGGGGGTAAATACAGGGGCAGTGAACATTCCAGGGGGTAAATATGGGGCGGTGAACATTCCAGGGGGTAAATATAGGGGCAGTGAACATTCCAGGGGGTAAATATGGGGCGGTGAACATTCCAGGGGGTAAATATAGGGGCTGTGAACATTCCAGGGGGTAAATACAGGGGCAGTGAACATTCCAGGGGGTAAATATGGGGCGGTGAACATTCCAGGGGGTAAATACAGGGGCAGTGAACATTCCAGGGGGTAAATACAGGGGCAGTGAACATTCCAGGGGGTAAATATGGGGCGGTGAACATTCCAGGGGGTAAATACAGGGGCAGTGAACATTCCAGGGGGTAAATACAGGGGCAGTGAACATTCCAGGGGGTAAATATGGGGCGGTGAACATTCCAGGGGGTAAATACAGGGGCAGTGAACATTCCAGGGGGTAAATACAGGGGCAGTGAACATTCCAGGGGGTAAATATGGGGCGGTGAACATTCCAGGGGGTAAATATAGGGGCTGTGAATATTCCAGGGGGTAAATACAGGGGCAGTGAACATTCCAGGGGGTAAATATGGGGCGGTGAACATTCCCGGGGGTAAATACAGGGGCAGTGAACATTCCAGGGGGTAAATATGGGGCGGTGAACATTCCAGGGGGTAAATATAGGGGCAGTGAACATTCCAGGGGGTAAATATGGGGCGGTGAACATTCCAGGGGGTAAATATAGGGGCTGTGAACATTCCAGGGGGTAAATATGGGGCGGTGAACATTCCAGGGGGTAAATATAGGGGCAGTGAACATTCCAGGGGGTAAATATAGGGGCTGAAAACATTCCAGGGGGTAAATATGGGCAATGAACATTCCAGGGGGTAAATATAGGGGCAGTGAACATTCCAGGGGGTAAATGTAGGGGCAGTGAACATTCCAGGGGGTAAATATGGGGCGGTGAACATTCCAGGGGGTAAATATAGGGGCTGAAAACATTCCAGGGGGTAAATATGGGCAATGAACATTCCAGGGGGTAAATATAGGGGCAGTGAACATTCCAGGGGGTAAATATAGGGGCAGTGAACATTCCAGGGGGTAAATATAGGGGCAGTGAACATTTCAGGGGGTAAATATGGGACAGTGAACATTCCAGGGGGTAAATATAGGGGCTGTGAACATTCCAGGGGGTAAATAAAGGCGCTGTGAACATTCCAAGGGGTAAATATAGGGGCTGTGAACATTCCAGGGGGTAAATATGGAGCTGTGAACATTTCAGGGGGTAAATATGGGGCTGTGAACATTCCAGGGGGTAAATATAGGTGCTGTGAACATTCCAGGGGGTAAAAATGGAGCGGTGAACATTTTAGGGGGTAAATATAGGGGCCGTGAACATTCCAGGGGTAAATATAGGGGCTTTGAACTTTCCAGGGGGTAAATATGGGGGCTGTGAACATTCCAGGGGGTAAATGTGGGGTTGTGAACATTCCAGGGTGTAAATATGGGGTTGTGAACATTCAAGGGGGTAAATATAGCGGTTGTGAACATTCCAGGTGGTAAATATAGGGGCTGTGAACATTCCAGGGGGTACATATGGGGCTGTGAACATTCTGTGGGTAAATATAGGGGCTGTGAACATTCCAGGAGGTAAATATAGGAGCTGTGAACATTCCAGGGGGTAAATATAGGGGCTGTGAACATTCCAGGAGGTAAATATAGGAACTGTGAACATTCCAGGGGGTAAATATAGAAGCTGTGAACATTCCAGGGGGTAAATATAGGGGCTGTGAACATTCCAGGGGGTAAATATGGGGCTGTGAACACTCCAGGGGGTAAATATAGTGGTTGTGAACATTCCAGGGGGTAAATATAGTGTCTGTTTACATTCCAGGGGGTAAATATAGGGGCTATGAACATTCCAGGGGGTAAATATAGGAGCTGTGAACATTCCAGGGGGTAAATATAGGGGCTGTGAACATTCCAGGGGGTAAATATAGGAGCTGTGAACATTCCAGGAGGTAAATATAGGAGCTGTGAATGTTTCAGGAGGTAAATATAGGGGCTGTGAACATTCCGCGGGTAAATATAGGGGCTGTGAACATTCCAGGGGGTAAATATAGAAGCTGTGAACATTCTAGGGGGTAAATATAGGGGCTGTGAATGTTTCAGGGGGTAAATATAGGTGATGTGAACATTCCAGGGGGTAAATATAGGGACTGTGAACATTCCAGGGTGTAAATATAGGGGCTGTGAACATTCCAGGGGGTAAATATAGGGGTTGTGAACATTCTGGGGCTAAATACAGGCTACGAATCATCCGGGGGATAAATAAAGGGATTGCAAATGTTCCAGGGGTTAAATACAGAGGCTGTAAATAATTCAGGGGGTTAATACAGGGGCTTGGAATGGTCCGGATAGGGGTAAATACTGGAACTGTGAATAGTCCGGGGGGTAAATACAGAGGTTGGGATTGGTCTCGGGGGTAAATATAGAGTCTATAAATGTTCTGGGAGTGGTGGGATAAATACCGGGACAGTGAATAGTTCGTGCTGGGTGGGCTAAATAAAGGGGCTGTGAATGGTCCGGGGGTTAAATGTAGGGACTGTGAATGTATCTGGGGGGCTAAATAAAGGGGCTGTGAATGGTCCGGGGGTTAAATGTAGGGACTGTGAATGTATCTGGGGGGCTAAATAAAGGGGCTGTGAATGGTCCAGGGGTTAAATGTAGGGACTGTGAATGTATCTGGGGGGCTAAATAAAGGGGCTGTGAATGGTCCTGGGGTTAAATACAGGGACTGTGAATGGTCTGGGGGGTAAATACGTGGCTGATAACAGAGCTGGGCCATGTCTGTGTGGAGGGTAGTGGAAAGCTGCAGTCCTCTCCTTGGGAATCTGGAGTCAATTAAAATTTCACAGCTGGGATTGGGAGATTTTTATAAGGTAAGATCGTTAGCAGCATTTTAGCAGGAGTGGGCCATTCAGCCCCTGAAGCCTGTTCCACCATTAATGAGATCATTGCTGATCTATACCTTAAACACATTTTATCCTCCTGTGCTTGAGGGGCTGAATGGACTCCAGTTATGTTCTGAGTACGAAGGAATAAAGACAAGAATATAAATACAACTGTGAAGAAAAAGTGAGGCCTTCTATTGTGAGGAGAAGCAGGTGGTCAGCCCTAAGAATCAAATCCGATCCTTCCAATGAAGTTCGAGATGTTGACCTAAGTTAAGAAACTTAGAAAGCAGAGGATTGAGAGATATAATTGTGTCCAAGCAACCGACTACTCCAGCCATGTCCTAGAAACCCAATATTCCAGCCGTGTCCTAGCAACCCACTACTGCAGTCCGTGTCCTAGCAACCCAATAACCAGCCATATCCTAGCAACCCACTACTCCAGCCATATCCTAGCAACCCACTATTCCAGCAATATCCTAGCAACCCACTACTCCAGCCATATCCTAGCAACCCACTACTCCATCCATATCCTAGCAACCCACTACGCCAGCCAGGTCCTAGCAACCCAATATTCCCGCCGTGTCCTAGCAACCCATTACTGCAGCTGGTGTCCTAGCAACCCACTATTCCAGCTGGTTTTTAACAACCCACTATTCCAGCCGTGTCCCAGCAACCCACTACTTCACCGTGTGTCCTACCAACACACTAAACCAGCCGGGTCCTAGCAATCTGCTACTCCAGTGGTGTCCAAGCAATCCACTACTGCAGCCCGTGTCCTAGCAACCGACTACTCCAGCCCATGTCCTATCAACCCACTACTCCAGCCCATGTCCTAGCAACCCACTACTCCAACCCGTCTCCTAGCAACCCACTACTCTAGCCTGTGTCCTAGCAAACCACTACTCCAGCCCGTGTCCTAGCAACGCACTACACCAGTCATGTCCTAGCAACCCACTACTCCTACCGTATCCTAGCAAACCACTACTCCAGCTCATGTCCTAGCAACCCACTAGCCCAGCCCGTGTCCTAGCAACCCGCTACTCCAGTCATATCCTAGCAACCCACTACTCCAGCCGTATACTAGCAACCCACTACTCCAGCCCATGTCCTAGAAACCCACTACTCCAGCCCATGTCCTAGCAACCCACTGCTGCAGCCCGTGTCCTAGCAACCCACTACTCCGGCCCATGTCCTAGCAACCCACTACACCATCCCGTGTACCAGCAACCCACTACTACAGCCCATGTCCTAGCAACCCACTACTCCAGCCCATGACCTAGCAACCCACTACTCCAGCCCATGTCCTAGCAACTCATTACTGCAGCCCGTGTCCTAGCAACCCACTAATCCAGTCATGTCCTAGCAACCCACTACTCCAGCCGTCTCCTAGCAACCCACAGCTCCAGCAGTGTCCTAGCAACTCGCTACTCCAGCCCATGACCTAGCAACCCACAACTCCAGCGCATGACCTAGCAACCCACTACTCCAGCCCATGTCCTAGCAACCCACTACTCCAGCCCGTGTCCTAGCAACCCACTAGTCCAGTCATGTCCCAGCAACCCACTACTCCAGTCATGTCCTAGCAACCCACTACTCCAGCCGTATCCTAGCAACCCACTACTCCAGCCCATGTCCTAGCAACTCAGTACTCCAGACCATAAACTAGTAACCCACTAATCCAGCCGTGTCCTAGCAACCCACTAATCCAGTCATGTCCTAGCAACCCACTGCTCCAGCCGTCTCCGAGCAGCCCACTACTCCAGTCATATCCTAGCAACCCACTACTCCAGCCATGTACTAGCAACCCACTACTCCAGCCCGTGTCCTAGCAACCCACTACTCCAGCCCATGTCCTAGCAACTCCCTACTCCAGCCCATGACCTTGCAACCCATTATTCCAGCCCGTGTCCTAGCAACCCACTACTCCAGCCGATGTCCTAGCAACCCACTAGACCAGCCCGTGTCCTAGCAACCCACTACTCCAGCAGTGTCCTAGCAACCCGCTACTCCAGCAGTGTCCTAGCAACCCACTACTCCAGTCATGTCCTAGCAACCCACTACTCCAGCCGTATCCTAGCAACCCACTACTCCAGCCCATGTCCTAGCAACTCAGTACTCCAGACCATAAACTAGTAACCCACTAATCCAGCCGTGTCCTAGCAACCCACTAATCCAGTCATGTCCTAGCAACCCACTGCTCCAGCCGTCTCCGAGCAGCCCACTACTCCAGTCATATCCTAGCAACCCACTACTCCAGCCCGTGTCCTAGCAACCCACTACTCCAGCCCGTGTCCTAGCAACCCACTACTCCAGCCCATGACCTTGCAACCCATTATTCCAGCCCGTGTCCTAGCAACCCACTACTCCAGCCGATGTCCTAGCAACCCACTAGACCAGCCCGTGTCCTAGCAACCCACTACTCCAGCAGTGTCCTAGCAACCCACTACTCCAGCAGTGTCCTAGCAACCCGCTACTCCAGCAGTGTCCTAGCAACCCGCTACTCCAGCCCGTGTCCTAGCAACCCACTAATCCAGCCCATGTCCTAGCAACCCATTACTCCAGCCGTGTCCTAGCAACCCACTGCTCCAGCCCGTGTCCTAGCAACCCACTGCTCCAGCCCATGTCCTAACAACCCACTGCTCCAGCTGCGTCCTAGAAACCCACTACTTTAGCTGTGTCCTAGCAACCCACTGCTCCAGCCGTGTCCAAGCAACCCACTATTCCAGCCGTGTCCTAGCAAACCACTACTCCAGCCGTGTCCTAGAAACCCGCGACTCCAGCACGTTTCCTAGCAACCCACTACTCCAGACTATGCCCTACGAACCCACTACTCCAGCCCGTGTCCTAGCAACCCACTACTCCAGTCATGTCCTTGCAACCCACTACTACAGCCGTATCCTAGCAACCCACTACTCCAGCCCATGTCGTAGCAACTCACTGCTGCAGCCCGTGTCCTAGCAACCCACTAATCCAGCCGTGTCCTAGCAACCCACTAATCCAGCCGTGTCCTAGCAACCCACTAATCCAGTCATGTCCTAGCAACCCACTGCTCCAGCCGTCTCCCAGCAACCCACTGCTCCAGCCGTCTCCCAGCAACCCACTGCTCCTGCCCGTGTACTAGCAACCCACTACTCCAGCCCATGACCTAGCAACCCACAACTCCAGCCCATGAACTAGCAACCCACTACTCCAGCATGTGTCCAAGCAAACAACTACTCCAGCCCATGTCCGAGCAACCCACTACTCCAGCCCATGTCCTAGCAACCCACTACTCCAGTCATGTCCTAGCAACCCACTACTCCAGCCCGTGTCCTAGCAACTCACTACTCCAGCCCATGACCTAGCAACCCACAATTCCAGCCCTTGTCCTAGCAACACATTAATCCAGCCCTTGACCTAGCAACACACTACACCAGCCCGTGACCTAGCAAACCACTACTCCAGCCCGTGTCCGAGCAACCCACTACTCCAGCCCGTATCCTAGCAACCCACTAATCCAGTCATGTCCTAGCAACCCTCTAATCCAGTCATATGCTAGCAACCCACTACTCCAGCCGTCTCCTAACAACACACTACTCCAGCCAATGTCCTAGCAAACCTACTACTGCAGCCCATGTCCTAGCAACCCACTACTCGAGCCCATGTCCGAGCAACCCACTACTCCAGCCATATCCTAGCAACCCACTAATCCAGCCCGTGTCCTAGCAACCCACTGCTCCAGCCCATGTCCTAGCAACCCACTGCTCCAGCCCATGTCCTAGCAACCCACTACTCCAGTACATCACCTAACAACCAACCAATCCAGCCCATGTCCTAGCAAACCGCTACACCAGCCCATGTCCGAGCAACCCACTACTCCAGCCCGTGTCCTAGCAACGCACTACTCCAGCCCATGACCAATCAACCCAATACACCAGCACGTGTCCAAGCAACCCACTACTCCGGCCCATGTCCTAGCAACCCACTTCTCCAGCCCATGAATTAGCAACCCACTACTCCAGCCTTTTCCTAGCAACCCACTGCTCCAGCCCATGTCCAAGCAACTCACTACTCCAGCCCATGACCTAGCAACGCACAATTCCAGCCCTTGTCCTAGCAACACATTAATCCAGACCGTGACCTAGCAACCCACTACACCAGCCCGTGTCCTAGCAACCCACTACTCCAACCCATGTCCTAGCAACCCACTACTCCAGCCGAGTCCTAACAACCCACTACTCCAGCCTATGTCCTAGCAACCCACGACTGCAGCCCGTGACTTATCAACCCACTAATCCAGCCGTGTCCTAGCAACCCAGTAATCCAGTCATGTCCTAGCAACCCACTACTCCAGCCGTCTCCTAACAACACACTACTCCAGCCAATGTCCTAGCAAACCTACTACTGCAGCCCATGTCCTAGCAACCCACTACTCGAGCCCATGTCCGAGCAACCCACTACTCCAGCCATATCCTAGCAACCCACTAATCCAGCCCGTGTCCTAGCAACCCACTGCTCCAGCCCATGTCCTAGCAACCCACTGCTCCAGCCCATGTCCTAGCAACCCACTGCTCCAGCCCATGTCCTAGCAACCCACTACTCCAGTACGTCACCTAACAACCAACCAATCCAGCCCATGTCCTAGCAAACCGCTACACCAGCCCATGTCCGAGCAACCCACTACTCCAGCCCGTGTCCTAGCAACGCACTACTCCAGCCCATGACCAATCAACCCAATACACCAGCACGTGTCCAAGCAACCCACTACTCCGGCCCATGTCCTAGCAACCCACTTCTCCAGCCCATGAATTAGCAACCCACTACTCCAGCCTTTTCCTAGCAACCCACTGCTCCAGCCCATGTCCAAGCAACTCACTACTCCAGCCCATGATCTAGCAACGCACAATTCCAGCCCTTGTCCTAGCAACACATTAATCCAGACCTTAACCTAGCAACCCACTACACCAGCCCGTGTCCTAGCAACCCACTACTCCAACCCATGTCCTAGCAACCCACTACTCCAGCCGAGTCCTAACAACCCACTACTCCAGCCCATGTCCTAGCAACCCACGACTGCAGCCCGTGACTTAGCAACCCACTAATCCAGCCGTGTCCTAGCAACCCAGTAATCCAGTCATGTCCTAGCAACCCACTACTCCAGCCGTCTCCTAACAACCACTACTCCAGCCCATGTCCTAGCAAACCCACTACGGCAGACCGTGTCCTAGCAACCCATTAACCCAGCCCGTGTCCTAGCAACCCATTAACCCAGCCCGTGTCCTAGCAACCCACTATTCCAGCCCGTGTCCTAGCAACCCATTAATCCAGCCCGTGTCCTAGCAACCCACTACTCCAGCTGATGTCCGAGCAACCCAATTACTCCAGCCCATGTCCTAGCAACCCACTAATCCAGCCCGTGTCCTAGCAACCCACTGCTCCAGCCCATGTCCTAGCAACCCAAAGCTCCAGCCCGTGTCCTAGCAACCCATTGCACCAGACCGTCTCCTACCAACCCACTACTCCAGCCCATGTCCTATCAACCCACTGCTCCAGCAGTGTCCTAGCAACTCACTACTCCAGCCCATTACCTTGCAACCCACTATTCCAGCCCATGACCGAGCAACCCGCTACTCCAGCCGTGTCCCAGCAACCCACTATTCCAGCCCGTGTCCTAGCAACTCACTGCTCCATCCCATGACCTAGCAACCCACTGCTCCAGCCTGTGTCCTAGCAACTCACTACTCCAGCCCATGACCTAGCAACCCACTATTCCAGCCCTTGTCCTAGCAACCCACTACTCCAGCCGTCTCCTATCAACCCACTACTACAGCCCATGACCTAGCAACCCACTACTCCAGCCCATGCCCTAGCAACCCACTACTCCAGCCGAAGTCCTAGCAACCCATTACTCCAGCCCATGTCCGAGCAACCAACTCCTCCAGCCCATGTACTATCAACCCACTGCTCCAGCAGTGTCCTAGCAACTCACTACTCCAGCCCATGACCTTGCAACCCACTATTCCAGCCCATGACCTAGCAACCCACTACTCCAGCCCGGGTCCGAGCAACCCACCACTCCAGCCTGTGTCCGAGCAACCCACTACACCAGCCCATGTCCAAGCAACACACTACTCCAGCCCATGACCTAGCAACCCCCAATTCCAGCCCTTGTCCTAGCAACACATTAATCCAGCCCGTAACCTAGCAACCCATTACTCCAGCCGTGTCCTAGCAACCCACTACTCCAGCCCGTATCCTAGCAACCCCACTACACCAGCCCATGTCCAAGCAACTCACTACTCCAGCCCATGACCTAGCAAGCCACAATTCCAGCCCTTGTCCTAACAACCCACTACTCCAGCCCATGTCCTAGCAACCCACTACTGCAGCCCGTGTCCTAGCAACCCACTAATCCAGCCCATGACCTAGCAACCCACTATTCCAGCCTGTGTCCTAGCAACCCATTAATCCAGCCCGTGTCCTAGCAACCCACTACTCCAGCCCATGTCCGAGCAACCCAATACTCCAGCTCATGTCCTAGCAACCCACTAATCCAGCCCATGTCCTAGCAACCCACTGCTCCAGCCCATGTCCTAGCAACCCAAAGCTCCAGCCCGTGTCCTAGCAACCCATTACACCAGACCGTCTCCTACCAACCCACTACTCCAGCCCATGTCCTATCAACCCACTGCTCCAGCAGTGTCCTAGCAACTCACTATTCCAGCCCATGACCTTGCAACCCACTATTCCAGCCCATGACCGAGCAACCCACTACTCCAGCCCGTGTCCTAGCAACCCACGACTCCAGCCCGTGTCCTAGCAACCCACGACACCAGCCCATGTCCAAGCAACTCACTACTCCAGCCCATGACCTAGCAACCCACAATTCCAGCCCTTGTCCTAGTAACACATTAATCCAGCCCGTGACCTAGCAACACACTACACCAGCCCGTGTCCTAGCAACCCACTACTCCAGCCGTGTCCTAGCAACCCACTACTCCAGCGCGTGTCCTAGCAACCCACTACTCCAGCCGTGTCCTAGCAACCCACTACACCAGCCCATGTCCAAGCAACTCACTACTCCAGCCCATGACCTAGCAACCCACAATTCCAGCCCTTGTCCTAGCAACACATTAATCCAGACCGTGACCTAGCAACCCACTACACCAGCCCGTGTCCTAGCAACACACTACTCCAGCCCATGTCCTAGCAACCCACTACTCCAGCCGAGTCCTAACAACCCACTACTCCAGCCCATGTCCTAGCAACCCACGACTGCAGCCCGTGACTTAGCAACCCACTAATCCAGCCGTATCCTAGCAACCCAGTAATCCAGTCATGTCCTAGCAACCCACTACTCCAGCCGTCTCCTAACAACCACTACTCCAGCCCATGTCCTAGCAAACCCACTACTGCAGACCGTGTCCTAGCAGCCCAGTAATCCAGCCCATGACCTAGCAACGCACAATTCCAGCCCTTGTCCTAGCAACACATTAATCCAGACCGTGACCTAGCAACCCATTAATCCAGCCCATGTCCGAGCAACCCAATACTCCAGCCCATGTCCTAGCAACCCACTAATCCAGCCCGTGTCCTAGCAACCCACTGCTCCAGCCCATGTCCTAGCAACCCAAAGCTCCAGCCCGTGTCCTAGCAACCCATTGCACCAGACCGTCTCCTACCAACCCACTACTCCAGCCCATGTCCTATCAACCCACTGCTCCAGCAGTGTCCTAGCAACTCACTACTCCAGCCCATTACCTTGAAACCCACTATTCCAGCCCATGACCGAGCAACCCACTACTCCAGCCCGTGTCCTAGCAACCCACTACTCCAGCCCGTGTCCTAGCAACCCACTACTCCAGCCCGTGTCCTAGCAACCCACTACTCCAGCCCGTGACCTAGCAACCCACTACACCAGCCTATGTCCAAGCAACTCACTACTCCAGCCCATGACCTAGCAACCCACAATTCCAGCCCTTGTCCTTGTAACACATTAATCCAGCCCGTGACCTAGCAACACACTACACCAGCCCGTGACCTAGCAACCCACTACACCAGCCGTGTCCTAACAACCCACTACTCCAGCCCATGTCCTAGCAACCCACTACTGCAGCCCGTGTCCTAGCAAACCACTAATCCAGCCCATGACCTAGCAACTCACAATTCCTGCCCTTGTCCTAGCAACACATTAATCCAGCCCGTGACCTAGCAACACACTACACCAGCCCGTGTCCTAGCAACACACTACACCAGCCCGTGTCCTAGCAACCCACTACTCCAGCCGTGTCCTAGCAACCCACTAATCCAGCCCGTGTCCTAGCAACCCACTGCTCCAGCCCATGTCCTAGCAACCCAAAGCTCCAGCCCGTGTCCTAGCAACCCATTACACCAGACCGTCTCCTACCAACCCACTACTCCAGCCCATGTCTTATCAACCCACTGCTCCAGCAGTGTCCTAGCAACTCACTACTCCAGCCCGTGTCCTAGCAACCCACTACTCCAGCCGTGTCCTAGCAACCCACTACTCCAGCGCGTGTCCTAGCAACCCACTACTCCAGCGCGTGTCCTAGCAACCCACTACTCCAGCCGTGTCCTAGCAACCCACTACACCAGCCCATGTCTAAGCAACTCACTACTCCAGCCCATGACCTAGCAACCCACAATTCCAGCCCTTGTCCTAGCAACACATTAATCCAGACCGTGACCTAGCAACACACTACACCAGCCCGTGTCCTAGCAACCCACTACTCCAGCCCATGTCCTAGCAACCCACTACTCCAGCAGAGTCCTAACAACCCACTATTCCAGCCCATGTCCTAGCAACCCACGATTGCAGCCCGTGACTTAGCAACCCACTAATCCAGCCCTGTCCTAGCAACCCAGTAATCCAGTCATGTCCTAGCAACCCACTACTCCAGCCGTCTCCTAACAACCCACTACTCCAGCACATGTCCTAGCAAACCGACTACTGCAGCCCGTGTCCTTGCAACCCACTAATCCAGCCCGTGTCCTAGCAACCCACTGCTCCAGCCCATGTCCTAGCAACCCAAAGCTCCAGCCCGTGTCCTAGCAACCCATTACACCAGACCGTCTCCTACCAACCCAATACTCCAGCCCATGTCCTATCAACCCGCTGCTCCAGCAGTGTCCTAGCAACTCACTACTCCAGCCCATTACCTTGCAACCCACTATTCCAGCCCATGACCGAGCAACGCACTACTCCAGCCCGTGTCCTAGCAACCCACTACTCCAGCCCGTGTCCTAGCAACCCACTACTCCAGCCCGTGTCCTAGCAACCCACTACACCAGCCCATGTCCAAGCAACTCACTACTCCAGCCCATGACCTAGCAACCCACAATTCCAGCCCTTGTCCTAGCAACACATTAATCCAGCCCGTGATCTAGCAACACACTACACCAGCCCGTGACCTAGCAACCCGCTACACCAGCCGTGTCCTAACAACCCACTACTCCAGCCCATGTCCTAGCAACCCACTACCGCAGCCCGTGTCCTAGCAAACCACTAATCCAGCCCATGACCTAGCAACCCACTATTCCAGCCCGTGTCCTAGCAACCCATTAATCCAGCCCGTGTCCTAGCAATCCACTACTCCAGCCCATGTCCGAGCAACCCAATACTCCAGCTCATGTCCTAGCAACCCACTAATCCAGCCCGTGTCCTAGCAACCCACTGCTCCAGCCCATGTCCTAGCAACCCAAAGCTCCAGCCCGTGTCCTAGCAACCCATTACACCAGACCGTCTCCTACCAACCCACTACTCCAGCCCATGTCTTATCAACCCACTGCTCCAGCAGTGTCCTAGCAACTCACTACTCCAGCCCATGACCTTGCAACCCACTATTCCAGCCCATGACCGAGCAACCCACTACTCCAGCCCTTGTCCTAGCAACCCACTACTCCAGCCCGTGTCCTAGCAACCCACTACACCAGCCGTGTCCTAGCAACCCACTACTCCAGCGCGTGTCCTAGCAACCCACTACTCCAGCCGTGTCCTAGCAACCCACTACACCAGCCCATGTCCAAGCAACTCACTACTCCAGCCCATGACCTAGCAACGCACAATTCCAGCCCTTATCCTAGCAACACATTAATCCAGACCATGACCTAGCAACCCACTACACCAGCCCGTGTCCTAGCAACCCACTACTTCAGCCCATGTCCTAGCAACCCACGACTGCAGCCCGTGACTTAGCAACCCACTAATCCAGCCGTGTCCTAGCAACCCAGTAATCCAGTCATGTCCTAGCAACCCACTACTCCAGATGTCTCCTACCAACCCACTACTCCAGCCCATGTCCTATCAACCCACTGCTCCAGCAGTGCCCTAGCAACTCACTACTCCAGCCCATTACCTTGCAACCCACTATTCCAGCCCATGACCGAGCAAACCACTACTCCAGCCCGTGTCCTAGCAACCCACTACTCCAGCCCGTATCCTAGCAACCCACTACACCAGCCCATGTCCAAGCAACTCACTACTCCAGCCCATGACCTAGCAACCCACAATTCCAGCCCTTGTCCTAGCAACACATTAATCCAGCCCGTGATCTAGCAACACACTACACCAGCCCGTGACCTAGCAACCCGCTACACCAGCCGTGTCCTAACAACCCACTACTCCAGCCCATGTCCTAGCAACCCACTACCGCAGCCCGTGTCCTAGCAAACCACTAATCCAGCCCATGACCTAGCAACCCACTATTCCAGCCCGTGTCCTAGCAACCCATTAATCCAGCCCGTGTCCTAGCAATCCACTACTCCAGCCCATGTCCGAGCAACCCAATACTCCAGCTCATGTCCTAGCAACCCACTAATCCAGCCCGTGTCCTAGCAACCCACTGCTCCAGCCCATGTCCTAGCAACCCAAAGCTCCAGCCCGTGTCCTAGCAACCCATTACACCAGACCGTCTCCTACCAACCCACTACTCCAGCCCATGTCTTATCAACCCACTGCTCCAGCAGTGTCCTAGCAACTCACTACTCCAGCCCATGACCTTGCAACCCACTATTCCAGCCCATGACCGAGCAACCCACTACTCCAGCCCTTGTCCTAGCAACCCACTACTCCAGCCCGTGTCCTAGCAACCCACTACACCAGCCGTGTCCTAGCAACCCACTACTCCAGCGCGTGTCCTAGCAACCCACTACTCCAGCCGTGTCCTAGCAACCCACTACACCAGCCCATGTCCAAGCAACTCACTACTCCAGCCCATGACCTAGCAACGCACAATTCCAGCCCTTATCCTAGCAACACATTAATCCAGACCATGACCTAGCAACCCACTACACCAGCCCGTGTCCTAGCAACCCACTACTTCAGCCCATGTCCTAGCAACCCACGACTGCAGCCCGTGACTTAGCAACCCACTAATCCAGCCGTGTCCTAGCAACCCAGTAATCCAGTCATGTCCTAGCAACCCACTACTCCAGATGTCTCCTACCAACCCACTACTCCAGCCCATGTCCTATCAACCCACTGCTCCAGCAGTGTCCTAGCAACTCACTACTCCAGCCCATTACCTTGCAACCCACTATTCCAGCCCATGACCGAGCAAACCACTACTCCAGCCCGTGTCCTAGCAACCCACTACTCCAGCCCGTGTCCTAGCAACCCACTACACCAGCCCATGTCTAAGCAACTCACTACTCCAGCCCATGACCTAGCAACCCACGACTGCAGCCCGTGACTTAGCAACCCACTAATCCAGCCGTGTCCTAGCAACCCAGTAATCCAGTCATGTCCTAGCAACCCACTACTCCAGATGTCTCCTACCAACCCACTACTCCAGCCCATGTCCTATCAACCCACTGCTCCAGCAGTGTCCTAGCAACTCACTACTCCAGCCCATTACCTTGCAACCCACTATTCCAGCCCATGACCGAGCAACCCACAATTCCATCCCTTGTCCTAGCAACACATTAATCCAGACCGTGACCTAGCAACACACTACACCAGCCCGTGTCCTAGCAACCCACTACTCCAGCCCATGACCTAGCAACCCACTACTGCAGCAGAGTCCTAACAACCCACTACTCCAGCCCATGTCCTAGCAACCCACAATTCCAGCCCTTGTCCTAGCAACACATTAATCCAGCCCGTGATCTAGCAACCCACTACTGCAGCCCGTGTCCTAGCAACCCACTAATCCAGCCCATGACCTAGCAACCCACTATTCCAGCCCGTGTCCTAGCAACCCATTAATCCAGCCCGTGTCCTAGCAACCCTCTGCTCCAGCCCATGTCCTAGCAACCCAAAGCTCCAGCCCGTGTCCTAGCAACCCATTACACCAGACCGTCTCCTACCAACCCACTACTCCAGCCCATGTCCTATCAACCCACTGCTCCAGCAGTGTCCTAGCAACTCACTACTCCAGCCCATGACCTTGCAACCCACTATTCCAGCCCATGACCGAGCAACCCACTACTCCAGCCCGTGTCCTAGCAACCCACTACTCCAGCCCGTGTCCTAGCAACCCACTACACCAGCCCACGTCCAAGCAACTCACTACTCCAGCCCATGACCTAGCAACCCACAATTCCAGCCCTTGTCCTAGCAACACATTAATCCAGCCCGTGACCTAGCAACCCACTAGTCCAGCCCGTGACCTAGCAACCCACTAGTCCAGCCCGTGTCCTAGCAACCCACTAGTCCAGCCCATGTCCTAGCAACCCACTACTCCAGCCCATGTCCAAGCAACTCACTACACCAGCCCATGACCTAGCAACCCACAGTTCCAGCCCTTGTCCTAGCAACACATTAATCCAGCCTGTGACCTAGCAACACAATACACCAGCCCGTGTCCTAGCAACCCACTACTCCAGCCGTGTCCTAGCAACCCACTACTCCAGCGCATGTCCTAGCAACCCACTACTCCAGCCGTGTCCTAGCAACCCACTACACCAGCCCATGTCCAAGCAACTCACTACTCCAGCCCATGACCTAGCAACGCACAATTCCATCCCTTGTCCTAGCAACACATTAATCCAGACCGTGACCTAGCAACCCACTACACCAGCCCGTGTCCTAGCAACACACTACTCCAACCCATGTCCTAGCAACCCACTACTCCAGCCGATTCCTAACAACCCACTATTCCAGCCCATGTCCTAGCAACCCACGACTGCAGCCCGTGACTTAGCAACCCACTAATCCAGCCGTGTCCTAGCAACCCAGTAATCCAGTCATGTCCTAGCAACCCACTACTCCAGCCGTCTCCTAAGAACACACTACTCCAGCCCATGTCCTAGCAAACCCACTACTGCAGCCCGTGTCCTAGCAACCCAGTAATCCAGCCCATGACCTAGCAACCCACTATTCCAGCCCGTGTCCTAGCAAACCATTAATCCAGCCCGTGTCCTAGCAACCCATTAATCCAGCCCGTGACCTAGCAACCCACTACACCAGCCCATGTCCAAGCAACTCACTAATCCAGCCCATGACCTAGCAACCCACAATTCCAGCCCTTGTCCTAGTAACACATTAATCCAGCCCGTGACCTAGCAACACACTACACCAGCCCGTGACCTAGCAACCCACTACACCAGCCGTGTCCTAACAACCCACTACTCCAGCCCATGTCCTAGCAACCCACTACTGCAGCCCGTGTCCTAGCAAACCACTAATCCAGCCCATGACCTAGCATCCCATTAATCCAGCCCGTGTCCTAGCAATCCACTACTCCAGCCCATGTCCGAGCAACCCAATACTCCAGCTCATGTCCTAGCAACCCACTAATCCAGCCCGTGTCCTAGCAACCCACTGCTCCAGCCCATGTCCTAGCAACCCAAAGCTCCAGCCCGTGTCCTAGCAACCCATTACACCAGACCGTCTCCTACCAACCCACTACTCCAGCCCATGTCTTATCAACCCACTGCTCCAGCAGTGTCCTAGCAACTCACTACTCCAGCCCATGACCTTGCAACCCACTATTCCAGCCCATGACCGAGCAACCCACTACTCCAGCCCTTGTCCTAGCAACCCACTACTCCAGCCCGTGTCCTAGCAACCCACGACACCAGCCCATGTCCAAGCAACTCACTACTCCAGCCCATGACCTAGCAACTCACAATTCCTGCCCTTGTCCTAGCAACACATTAATCCAGCCCGTGACCTAGCAACACACTACACCAGCCCGTGTCCTAGCAACCCACTAATCCAGCCGTGTCCTAGCAACCCAGTAATCCAGTCATGTCCTAGCAACCCACTACTCCAGATGTCTCCTACCAACCCACTACTCCAGCCCATGTCCTATCAACCCACTGCTCCAGCAGTGTCCTAGCAACTCACTAATCCAGCCCATGACCGAGCAACCCACTACTCCAGCCCGTGTCCTAGCAACCCACTACTCCAGCCCGTGTCCTAGCAAACCACTACAGCAGCCCATGTCTAAGCAACTCACTACTCCAGCCCATGACCTAGCAACCCACAATTCCAGCCCTTGTCCTAGCAACACATTAATCCAGACCGTGACCTAGCAACACACTACACCAGCCCGTGTCCTAGCAACCCACTACTCCAGCCCATGTCCTAGCAACCCACTACTCCAGCAGAGTCCTAACAACCCACTACTCCAGCCCATGTCCTAGCAACCCACGATTGCAGCCCGTGACTTAGCAACCCACTAATCCAGCCCTGTCCTAGCAACCCAGTAATCCAGTCATGTCCTAGCAACCCACTACTTCAGCCGTCTCCTAACAACCCACAACTCCAGCACATGTCCTAGCAAACCGACTACTGCAGCCCGTGTCCTAGCGACCCAATAATCCAGCCCATGACCTAGCAACCCACTATTCCAGCCCGTGTCCTAGCAACCCATCAATCCAGCCCGTGTCCTAGCAACCCACTACTCCAGCCCATTTCCGAGCAACCCACTACTCCAGCCCATGTCCTAGCAACCCACTAATGCAGCCCCTGTCCTAGCAACCCACTACTCCCGCCGTTTCCTAGAAACCCACTACTCCAGCCCATGTCCAAGCAACCCACTACTCCAATCGTGTCCTAGCAGCCCGCTACTCCAGCCGTGTCCCAGCAACCCACTATTCCAGCCCATGTCCTAGCAACCCACTACTTCAGCCCGTGTCCTAGCTACCCACTACTCCAGCCGAGTCCTAACATCCCACTACTCCAGCCCATGTCCGAGCAAACCCATTATTCCAGCCCGTGTCCTAGCAACACATTAGTCCAGCCCGTGTCCTTGCAACCCACTGCTCCAGCCAGTGTCCTAGCAACCCACTGTTCCAGCCCATGTCCTAGCGACCCACTGCTCCAGCCCATGTCCTTGCAACCCACTACTCCAGCCAGTGTCCTAGCAACTCACTACTCCAGCCCATGTCCTAGCAACCCACTACACCAGGCCGTGTCCTTGCAACCCACTACTCCAGCCCATGACTGAGCAACCCACTACTCCAGCCTTTTCCTAGGAACCCACTTCTAGCTGTTTCCTAGCAACCCACTTACTCCAGCCCGTGGCCTAGCAACCCACTACTCCTGCCGTTTCCTAGAAACCCACTACTCCAGCCCATGTCCAAGCAACCCACTACTCCAGCCGTGTCCCAGCAACCCACTATTCCAGCCCATGTCCTAGCAACCCGCTACTCCAGCCGTGTCCTAACAACCCAATACTGCAGCCCGCGTCCTAACAACCCACTACGCCAGTCCTATCCTAGCAACCAACTACTCCAGCCATGTCCTAGCAACCCACTACTACAGCCGTGTCCTAGCAACCTACTACTCCAGCAGTGTCCTAGCAACCCACTACTCCAGCCCATGTCCTAGCAACCCACTACTCCAGTCCGTTTCCTCGCAACCCACTACACCAGCCCATGTCCTAGCGACCCACTACTCCAGCCCATGACCTAGCAACTCACTACTCCAGCCCATGACCTATCAACCCACAATTTCAGCCCTTGTCCTAGCAACACATTAATCCAGCCCTTGACCTAGCAACCCACTACACCAGCCCATTTCCTAGAAACCCACTACTCCAGCCCATTTCCCAGCAACCACTACTCCAGCCCATGTCCTAACAACCCACTACTCCAGCCGTGTCCTAACAACCCACTACTGCAGCCCGTGTTCTAGCAACCCACTATTCCAGCCTGTAACCTAGCAACCCACTAATCCAGTCATGTCCTAGCAACCCACTAATCCAGTGATGTCCTAGCAACCCAATACTCCAGCCGTCTCCTAACAACCCACGACTCCAGCCCATATCCTAGCAAACCCACTACTGCAGCCCGTGTCCTAGCAACCCACTACTCCAGGCCATGTCCGAGCAACCCACTACTCCTGACCATGACCTAGCAACTCACAATTCCTGCCCTTGTCCTAGCAACACATTAATCCAGCCCGTGACCTAGCAACACACTACACCAGCCCGTGTCCTAGCAACCCACTACTCCAGCCGTGTCCTAGCAACCCACTACTCCAGCCGTGTCCTAGCAACCCACTACTCCAGCGCGTGTCCTGGCAACCCACTACTCCAGCCGTGTCCTAGCAACCCACTACACCAGCCCATGTCCAAGCAACTCACTACTTCAGCCCATGACCTAGCAACGCACAATTCCAGCCCTTGTCCTAGCAACACATTAATCCAGACCATGACCTAGCAACCCACGACACCAGCCCGTGTCCTAGCAACCCACTACTCCAGCCCATGTCCTAGCAACCCACTACTCCAGCCGAGTCGTAACAACCCACTACTCCAGCCCATGTCCTAGCAACCCACGACTGCAGCCCGTGACTTAGCAACCCACTAATCCAGCCGTGTCCTAGCAACCCAGTAATCCAGTCATGTCCTAGCAACCCACTACTCCAGATGTCTCCTACCAACCCACTACTCCAGCCCATGTCCTATCAACCCACTGCTCCAGCAGTGTCCTAGCAACTCACTACTCCAGCCCATTACCTTGCAACCCACTATTCCAGCCCATGACCGAGCAACCCACTACTCCAGCCCGTGTCCTAGCAACCCACTACTCCAGCCCGTGTCCTAGCAAACCACTACAGCAGCCCATGTCTAAGCAACTCACTACTCCAGCCCATGACCTAGCAACCCACAATTCCAGCCATTGTCCTAGCAACACATTAATCCAGACCGTGACCTAGCAACACACTACACCAGCCCGTGTCCTAGCAACCCACTACTCCAGCCCATGTCCTAGCAACCCACTACTCCAGCAGAGTCCTAACAACCCACTACTCCAGCCCATGTCCTAGCAACCCACTAATCCAGCCCTGTCCTAGCAACCCAGTAATCCAGTCATGTCCTAGCAACCCACTACTTCAGCCGTCTCCTAACAACCCACTACTCCAGCACATGTCCTAGCAAACCGACTACTGCAGCCCGTGTCCTAGCAACCCAGTAATCCAGCCCATGACCTAGCAACCCACTATTCCAGCCCGTGTCCTAGCAACCCATCAATCCAGCCCGTGTCCTAGCAACCCACTACTCCAGCCCATTTCCGAGCAACCCACTACTCCAGCCCATGTCCTAGCAACCCACTAATGCAGCCCCTGTCCTAGCAACCCACTACTCCAGCCCATGTCCTAGCAACCCACTACTCCAGCCCGTGTCCTTGCAACCCACTACTCCAGCATGTAACCTAACAACCCACTAATCCAGCCCGTGTCCTAGCAACCCACTACTCCAGCCCGTGTCCTAGCAACCCACTACTCCAGCCCATGACCAAGCAAACCAATACTCCAGCACGTGTCCTAGCAACCCACTACTCCAGCCCGTGTCCTAGCAACTCACTACTGCAGCCCATGACTAAGCAAACCACTACTCCTGCCTTTTCCTAGCAACCCACCATTCCAGCTGTTTCCTAGCAAACCACTTACTCCAGCCCGGGTCCTAGCAACCCTGTACTCCCGCCCGTGGCCTAGCAACCCACTACTCCCGCCGTTTCCTAGAAACCCACTACTCCAGCCCATGTCCAAGCAACCCACTACTCCAATCGTGTCCTAGCAGCCCGCTACTCTAGCCGTGTCCCAGCAACCCACTATTCCAGCCCATGTCCTAGCAACCCACTACTTCAGCCCGTGTCCTAGCTACCCACTACTCCAGCCGAGTCCTAACATCCCACTACTCCAGCCCATGTCCGAGCAAACCCATTATTCCAGCCCGTGTCCTAGCAACACATTAGTCCAGCCCGTGTCCTTGCAACCCACTGTTCCAGCCCATGTCCTAGCGACCCACTGCTCCAGCCCATGTCCTTGCAACCCACTACTCCAGCCAGTGTCCTAGCAACTCACTACTCCAGCCCATGTCCTAGCAACCCACTACACCAGGCCGTGTCCTTGCAACCCACTACTCCAGCCCATGACTGAGCAACCCACTACTCCAGCCTTTTCCTAGGAACCCACTTCTAGCTGTTTCCTAGCAACCCACTTACTCCAGCCCGTGGCCTAGCAACCCACTACTCCTGCCGTTTCCTAGAAACCCACTACTCCAGCCCATGTCCAAGCAACCCACTACTCCAGCCGTGTCCCAGCAACCCACTATTCCAGCCCATGTCCTAGCAACCCGCTACTCCAGCCGTGTCCTAACAACCCAATACTGCAGCCCGCGTCCTAACAACCCACTACGCCAGTCCTATCCTAGCAACCAACTACTCCAGCCATGTCCTAGCAACCCACTACTACAGCCGTGTCCTAGCAACCTACTACTCCAGCAGTGTCCTAGCAACCCACTACTCCAGCCCATGTCCTAGCAACCCACTACTCCAGTCCGTTTCCTCGCAACCCACTACACCAGCCCATGTCCTAGCGACCCACTACTCCAGCCCATGACCTAGCAACTCACTACTCCAGCCCATGACCTATCAACCCACAATTTCAGCCCTTGTCCTAGCAACACATTAATCCAGCCCTTGACCTAGCAACCCACTACACCAGCCCATTTCCTAGAAACCCACTACTCCAGCCCATTTCCCAGCAACCACTACTCCAGCCCATGTCCTAACAACCCACTACTCCAGCCGTGTCCTAACAACCCACTACTGCAGCCCGTGTTCTAGCAACCCACTATTCCAGCCTGTAACCTAGCAACCCACTAATCCAGTCATGTCCTAGCAACCCACTAATCCAGTGATGTCCTAGCAACCCAATACTCCAGCCGTCTCCTAACAACCCACGACTCCAGCCCATATCCTAGCAAACCCACTACTGCAGCCCGTGTCCTAGCAACCCACTACTCCAGGCCATGTCCGAGCAACCCACTACTCCTGACCATGACCTAGCAACTCACAATTCCTGCCCTTGTCCTAGCAATACATTAATCCAGCCCGTGACCTAGCAACACACTACACCAGCCCGTGTCCTAGCAACCCACTACTCCAGCCGTGTCCTAGCAACCCACTACTCCAGCCGTGTCCTAGCAACCCACTACTCCAGCGCGTGTCCTAGCAACCCACTACTCCAGCCGTGTCCTAGCAACCCACTACACCAGCCCATGTCCAAGCAACTCACTACTCCAGCCCATGACCTAGCAACGCACAATTCCAGCCCTTGTCCTAGCAACACATTAATCCAGACCATGACCTAGCAACCCACGACACCAGCCCGTGTCCTAGCAACCCACTACTCCAGCCCATGTCCTAGCAACCCACTACTCCAGCCGAGTCGTAACAACCCACTACTCCAGCCCATGTCCTAGCAACCCACGACTGCAGCCCGTGACTTAGCAACCCACTAATCCAGCCGTGTCCTAGCAACCCAGTAATCCAGTCATGTCCTAGCAACCCACTACTCCAGATGTCTCCTACCAACCCACTACTCCAGCCCATGTCCTATCAACCCACTGCTCCAGCAGTGTCCTAGCAACTCACTACTCCAGCCCATTACCTTGCAACCCACTATTCCAGCCCATGACCGAGCAACCCACTACTCCAGCCCGTGTCCTAGCAACCCACTACTCCAGCCCGTGTCCTAGCAAACCACTACAGCAGCCCATGTCTAAGCAACTCACTACTCCAGCCCATGACCTAGCAACCCACAATTCCAGCCATTGTCCTAGCAACACATTAATCCAGACCGTGACCTAGCAACACACTACACCAGCCCGTGTCCTAGCAACCCACTACTCCAGCCCATGTCCTAGCAACCCACTACTCCAGCAGAGTCCTAACAACCCACTACTCCAGCCCATGTCCTAGCAACCCACTAATCCAGCCCTGTCCTAGCAACCCAGTAATCCAGTCATGTCCTAGCAACCCACTACTTCAGCCGTCTCCTAACAACCCACTACTCCAGCACATGTCCTAGCAAACCGACTACTGCAGCCCGTGTCCTAGCAACCCAGTAATCCAGCCCATGACCTAGCAACCCACTATTCCAGCCCGTGTCCTAGCAACCCATCAATCCAGCCCGTGTCCTAGCAACCCACTACTCCAGCCCATTTCCGAGCAACCCACTACTCCAGCCCATGTCCTAGCAACCCACTAATGCAGCCCCTGTCCTAGCAACCCACTACTCCAGCCCATGTCCTAGCAACCCACTACTCCAGCCCGTGTCCTTGCAACCCACTACTCCAGCATGTAACCTAACAACCCACTAATCCAGCCCGTGTCCTAGCAACCCACTACTCCAGCCCGTGTCCTAGCAACCCACTACTCCAGCCCATGACCAAGCAAACCAATACTCCAGCACGTGTCCTAGCAACCCACTACTCCAGCCCGTGTCCTAGCAACTCACTACTGCAGCCCATGACTAAGCAAACCACTACTCCTGCCTTTTCCTAGCAACCCACCATTCCAGCTGTTTCCTAGCAAACCACTTACTCCAGCCCGGGTCCTAGCAACCCTGTACTCCCGCCCGTGGCCTAGCAACCCACTACTCCCGCCGTTTCCTAGAAACCCACTACTCCAGCCCATGTCCAAGCAACCCACTACTCCAATCGTGTCCTAGCAGCCCGCTACTCTAGCCGTGTCCCAGCAACCCACTATTCCAGCCCATGTCCTAGCAACCCACTACTTCAGCCCGTGTCCTAGCTACCCACTACTCCAGCCGAGTCCTAACATCCCACTACTCCAGCCCATGTCCGAGCAAACCCATTATTCCAGCCCGTGTCCTAGCAACACATTAGTCCAGCCCGTGTCCTTGCAACCCACTGTTCCAGCCCATGTCCTAGCGACCCACTGCTCCAGCCCATGTCCTTGCAACCCACTACTCCAGCCAGTGTCCTAGCAACTCACTACTCCAGCCCATGTCCTAGCAACCCACTACACCAGGCCGTGTCCTTGCAACCCACTACTCCAGCCCATGACTGAGCAACCCACTACTCCAGCCTTTTCCTAGGAACCCACTTCTAGCTGTTTCCTAGCAACCCACTTACTCCAGCCCGTGGCCTAGCAACCCACTACTCCTGCCGTTTCCTAGAAACCCACTACTCCAGCCCATGTCCAAGCAACCCACTACTCCAGCCGTGTCCCAGCAACCCACTATTCCAGCCCATGTCCTAGCAACCCGCTACTCCAGCCGTGTCCTAACAACCCAATACTGCAGCCCGCGTCCTAACAACCCACTACGCCAGTCCTATCCTAGCAACCAACTACTCCAGCCATGTCCTAGCAACCCACTACTACAGCCGTGTCCTAGCAACCTACTACTCCAGCAGTGTCCTAGCAACCCACTACTCCAGCCCATGTCCTAGCAACCCACTACTCCAGTCCGTTTCCTCGCAACCCACTACACCAGCCCATGTCCTAGCGACCCACTACTCCAGCCCATGACCTAGCAACTCACTACTCCAGCCCATGACCTATCAACCCACAATTTCAGCCCTTGTCCTAGCAACACATTAATCCAGCCCTTGACCTAGCAACCCACTACACCAGCCCATTTCCTAGAAACCCACTACTCCAGCCCATTTCCCAGCAACCACTACTCCAGCCCATGTCCTAACAACCCACTACTCCAGCCGTGTCCTAACAACCCACTACTGCAGCCCGTGTTCTAGCAACCCACTATTCCAGCCTGTAACCTAGCAACCCACTAATCCAGTCATGTCCTAGCAACCCACTAATCCAGTGATGTCCTAGCAACCCAATACTCCAGCCGTCTCCTAACAACCCACGACTCCAGCCCATATCCTAGCAAACCCACTACTGCAGCCCGTGTCCTAGCAACCCACTACTCCAGGCCATGTCCGAGCAACCCACTACTCCTGACCATGACCTAGCAACTCACAATTCCTGCCCTTGTCCTAGCAATACATTAATCCAGCCCGTGACCTAGCAACACACTACACCAGCCCGTGTCCTAGCAACCCACTACTCCAGCCGTGTCCTAGCAACCCACTACTCCAGCCGTGTCCTAGCAACCCACTACTCCAGCGCGTGTCCTAGCAACCCACTACTCCAGCCGTGTCCTAGCAACCCACTACACCAGCCCATGTCCAAGCAACTCACTACTCCAGCCCATGACCTAGCAACGCACAATTCCAGCCCTTGTCCTAGCAACACATTAATCCAGACCATGACCTAGCAACCCACGACACCAGCCCGTGTCCTAGCAACCCACTACTCCAGCCCATGTCCTAGCAACCCACTACTCCAGCCGAGTCGTAACAACCCACTACTCCAGCCCATGTCCTAGCAACCCACGACTGCAGCCCGTGACTTAGCAACCCACTAATCCAGCCGTGTCCTAGCAACCCAGTAATCCAGTCATGTCCTAGCAACCCACTACTCCAGATGTCTCCTACCAACCCACTACTCCAGCCCATGTCCTATCAACCCACTGCTCCAGCAGTGTCCTAGCAACTCACTACTCCAGCCCATTACCTTGCAACCCACTATTCCAGCCCATGACCGAGCAACCCACTACTCCAGCCCGTGTCCTAGCAACCCACTACTCCAGCCCGTGTCCTAGCAAACCACTACAGCAGCCCATGTCTAAGCAACTCACTACTCCAGCCCATGACCTAGCAACCCACAATTCCAGCCATTGTCCTAGCAACACATTAATCCAGACCGTGACCTAGCAACACACTACACCAGCCCGTGTCCTAGCAACCCACTACTCCAGCCCATGTCCTAGCAACCCACTACTCCAGCAGAGTCCTAACAACCCACTACTCCAGCCCATGTCCTAGCAACCCACTAATCCAGCCCTGTCCTAGCAACCCAGTAATCCAGTCATGTCCTAGCAACCCACTACTTCAGCCGTCTCCTAACAACCCACTACTCCAGCACATGTCCTAGCAAACCGACTACTGCAGCCCGTGTCCTAGCAACCCAGTAATCCAGCCCATGACCTAGCAACCCACTATTCCAGCCCGTGTCCTAGCAACCCATCAATCCAGCCCGTGTCCTAGCAACCCACTACTCCAGCCCATTTCCGAGCAACCCACTACTCCAGCCCATGTCCTAGCAACCCACTAATGCAGCCCCTGTCCTAGCAACCCACTACTCCAGCCCATGTCCTAGCAACCCACTACTCCAGCCCGTGTCCTTGCAACCCACTACTCCAGCATGTAACCTAACAACCCACTAATCCAGCCCGTGTCCTAGCAACCCACTACTCCAGCCCGTGTCCTAGCAACCCACTACTCCAGCCCATGACCAAGCAAACCAATACTCCAGCACGTGTCCTAGCAACCCACTACTCCAGCCCGTGTCCTAGCAACTCACTACTGCAGCCAATGACTAAGCAAACCACTACTCCTGCCTTTTCCTAGCAACCCACCATTCCAGCTGTTTCCTAGCAAACCACTTACTCCAGCCCGGGTCCTAGCAACCCTGTACTCCCGCCCGTGGCCTAGCAACCCACTACTCCCGCCGTTTCCTAGAAACCCACTACTCCAGCCCATGTCCAAGCAACCCACTACTCCAATCGTGTCCTAGCAGCCCGCTACTCCAGCCGTGTCCCAGCAACCCACTATTCCAGCCCATGTCCTAGCAACCCACTACTTCAGCCCGTGTCCTAGCTACCCACTACTCCAGCCGAGTCCTAACATCCCACTACTCCAGCCCATGTCCGAGCAAACCCATTATTCCAGCCCGTGTCCTAGCAACACATTAGTCCAGCCCGTGTCCTTGCAACCCACTGCTCCAGCCAGTGTCCTAGCAACCCACTGTTCCAGCCCATGTCCTAGCGACCCACTGCTCCAGCCCATGTCCTTGCAACCCACTACTCCAGCCAGTGTCCTAGCAACTCACTACTCCAGCCCATGTCCTAGCAACCCACTACACCAGGCCGTGTCCTTGCAACCCACTACTCCAGCCCATGACTGAGCAACCCACTACTCCAGCCTTTTCCTAGGAACCCACTTCTAGCTGTTTCCTAGCAACCCACTTACTCCAGCCCGTGGCCTAGCAACCCACTACTCCTGCCGTTTCCTAGAAACCCACTACTCCAGCCCATGTCCAAGCAACCCACTACTCCAGCCGTGTCCCAGCAACCCACTATTCCAGCCCATGTCCTAGCAACCCGCTACTCCAGCCGTGTCCTAACAACCCAATACTGCAGCCCGCGTCCTAACAACCCACTACGCCAGTCCTATCCTAGCAACCAACTACTCCAGCCATGTCCTAGCAACCCACTACTACAGCCGTGTCCTAGCAACCTACTACTCCAGCAGTGTCCTAGCAACCCACTACTCCAGCCCATGTCCTAGCAACCCACTACTCCAGTCCGTTTCCTCGCAACCCACTACACCAGCCCATGTCCTAGCGACCCACTACTCCAGCCCATGACCTAGCAACTCACTACTCCAGCCCATGACCTATCAACCCACAATTTCAGCCCTTGTCCTAGCAACACATTAATCCAGCCCTTGACCTAGCAACCCACTACACCAGCCCATTTCCTAGAAACCCACTACTCCAGCCCATTTCCCAGCAACCACTACTCCAGCCCATGTCCTAACAACCCACTACTCCAGCCGTGTCCTAACAACCCACTACTGCAGCCCGTGTTCTAGCAACCCACTATTCCAGCCTGTAACCTAGCAACCCACTAATCCAGTCATGTCCTAGCAACCCACTAATCCAGTGATGTCCTAGCAACCCAATACTCCAGCCGTCTCCTAACAACCCACGACTCCAGCCCATATCCTAGCAAACCCACTACTGCAGCCCGTGTCCTAGCAACCCACTACTCCAGGCCATGTCCGAGCAACCCACTACTCCTGACCATGACCTAGCAACTCACAATTCCTGCCCTTGTCCTAGCAATACATTAATCCAGCCCGTGACCTAGCAACACACTACACCAGCCCGTGTCCTAGCAACCCACTACTCCAGCCGTGTCCTAGCAACCCACTACTCCAGCCGTGTCCTAGCAACCCACTACTCCAGCGCGTGTCCTAGCAACCCACTACTCCAGCCGTGTCCTAGCAACCCACTACACCAGCCCATGTCCAAGCAACTCACTACTTCAGCCCATGACCTAGCAACGCACAATTCCAGCCCTTGTCCTAGCAACACATTAATCCAGACCATGACCTAGCAACCCACGACACCAGCCCGTGTCCTAGCAACCCACTACTCCAGCCCATGTCCTAGCAACCCACTACTCCAGCCGAGTCGTAACAACCCACTACTCCAGCCCATGTCCTAGCAACCCACTAATCCAGCCCTGTCCTAGCAACCCAGTAATCCAGTCATGTCCTAGCAACCCACTACTTCAGCCATCTCCTAACAACCCACTACTCCAGCACATGTCCTAGCAAACCGACTACTGCAGCCCGTGTCCTAGCAACCCAGTAATCCAGCCCATGACCTAGCAACCCACTATTCCAGCCCGTGTCCTAGCAACCCATCAATCCAGCCCGTGTCCTAGCAACCCACTACTCCAGCCCATTTCCGAGCAACCCACTACTCCAGCCCATGTCCTAGCAACCCACTAATGCAGCCCCTGTCCTAGCAACCCACTACTCCAGCCCATGTCCTAGCAACCCACTACTCCAGCCCGTGTCCTTGCAACCCACTACTCCAGCATGTAACCTAACAACCCACTATTCCAGCCCGTGTCCTAGCAACCCACTACTCCAGCCCGTGTCCTAGCAACCCACTACTCCAGCCCATGACCAAGCAAACCAATACTCCAGCACGTGTCCTAGCAACCCACTACTCCAGCCCGTGTCCTAGCAACTCACTACTGCAGCCCATGACTAAGCAAACCACTACTCCTGCCTTTTCCTAGCAACCCACCATTCCAGCTGTTTCCTAGCAAACCACTTACTCCAGCCCGGGTCCTAGCAACCCTGTACTCCCGCCCGTGGCCTAGCAACCCACTACTCCCGCCGTTTCCTAGAAACCCACTACTCCAGCCCATGTCCAAGCAACCCACTACTCCAATCGTGTCCTAGCAGCCCGCTACTCCAGCCGTGTCCCAGCAACCCACTATTCCAGCCCATGTCCTAGCAACCCACTACTTCAGCCCGTGTCCTAGCTACCCACTACTCCAGCCGAGTCCTAACATCCCACTACTCCAGCCCATGTCCGAGCAAACCCATTATTCCAGCCCGTGTCCTAGCAACACATTAGTCCAGCCCGTGTCCTTGCAACCCACTGTTCCAGCCCATGTCCTAGCGACCCACTGCTCCAGCCCATGTCCTTGCAACCCACTACTCCAGCCAGTGTCCTAGCAACTCACTACTCCAGCCCATGTCCTAGCAACCCACTACACCAGGCCGTGTCCTTGCAACCCACTACTCCAGCCCATGACTGAGCAACCCACTACTCCAGCCTTTTCCTAGGAACCCACTTCTAGCTGTTTCCTAGCAACCCACTTACTCCAGCCCGTGGCCTAGCAACCCACTACTCCTGCCGTTTCCTAGAAACCCACTACTCCAGCCCATGTCCAAGCAACCCACTACTCCAGCCGTGTCCCAGCAACCCACTATTCCAGCCCATGTCCTAGCAACCCGCTACTCCAGCCGTGTCCTAACAACCCAATACTGCAGCCCGCGTCCTAACAACCCACTACGCCAGTCCTATCCTAGCAACCAACTACTCCAGCCATGTCCTAGCAACCCACTACTACAGCCGTGTCCTAGCAACCTACTACTCCAGCAGTGTCCTAGCAACCCACTACTCCAGCCCATGTCCTAGCAACCCACTACTCCAGTCCGTTTCCTCGCAACCCACTACACCAGCCCATGTCCTAGCGACCCACTACTCCAGCCCATGACCTAGCAACTCACTACTCCAGCCCATGACCTATCAACCCACAATTTCAGCCCTTGTCCTAGCAACACATTAATCCAGCCCTTGACCTAGCAACCCACTACACCAGCCCATTTCCTAGAAACCCACTACTCCAGCCCATTTCCCAGCAACCACTACTCCAGCCCATGTCCTAACAACCCACTACTCCAGCCGTGTCCTAACAACCCACTACTGCAGCCCGTGTTCTAGCAACCCACTATTCCAGCCTGTAACCTAGCAACCCACTAATCCAGTCATGTCCTAGCAACCCACTAATCCAGTGATGTCCTAGCAACCCAATACTCCAGCCGTCTCCTAACAACCCACTACTCCAGCCCATATCCTAGCAAACCCACTACTGCAGCCCGTGTCCTAGCAACCCACTACTCCAGCCCATGTCCGAGCAACCCACTACTCCTGACCATGACCTAGCAACTCACAATTCCTGCCCTTGTCCTAGCAACACATTAATCCAGCCCGTGACCTAGCAACACACTACACCAGCCCGTGTCCTAGCAACCCACTACTCCAGCCGTGTCCTAGCAACCCACTACTCCAGCCGTGTCCTAGCAACCCACTACTCCAGCGCGTGTCCTAGCAACCCACTACTCCAGCCGTGTCCTAGCAACCCACTACACCAGCCCATGTCCAAGCAACTCACTACTCCAGCCCATGACCTAGCAACGCACAATTCCAGCCCTTGTCCTAGCAACACATTAATCCAGACCATGACCTAGCAACCCACGACACCAGCCCGTGTCCTAGCAACCCACTACTCCAGCCCATGTCCTAGCAACCCACTACTCCAGCCGAGTCGTAACAACCCACTACTCCAGCCCATGTCCTAGCAACCCACGACTGCAGCCCGTGACTTAGCAACCCACTAATCCAGCCGTGTCCTAGCAACCCAGTAATCCAGTCATGTCCTAGCAACCCACTACTCCAGATGTCTCCTACCAACCCACTACTCCAGCCCATGTCCTATCAACCCACTGCTCCAGCAGTGTCCTAGCAACTCACTACTCCAGCCCATTACCTTGCAACCCACTATTCCAGCCCATGACCGAGCAACCCACTACTCCAGCCCGTGTCCTAGCAACCCACTACTCCAGCCCGTGTCCTAGCAAACCACTACAGCAGCCCATGTCTAAGCAACTCACTACTCCAGCCCATGACCTAGCAACCCACAATTCCAGCCCTTGTCCTAGCAACACATTAATCCAGACCGTGACCTAGCAACACACTACACCAGCCCGTGTCCTAGCAACCCACTACTCCAGCCCATGTCCTAGCAACCCACTACTCCAGCAGAGTCCTAACAACCCACTACTCCAGCCCATGTCCTAGCAACCCACGATTGCAGCCCGTGACTTAGCAACCCACTAATCCAGCCCTGTCCTAGCAACCCAGTAATCCAGTCATGTCCTAGCAACCCACTACTTCAGCCGTCTCCTAACAACCCACTACTCCAGCACATGTCCTAGCAAACCGACTACTGCAGCCCGTGTCCTAGCAACCCAGTAATCCAGCCCATGACCTAGCAACCCACTATTCCAGCCCGTGTCCTAGCAACCCATCAATCCAGCCCGTGTCCTAGCAACCCACTACTCCAGCCCATTTCCGAGCAACCCACTACTCCAGCCCATGTCCTAGCAACCCACTAATGCAGCCCCTGTCCTAGCAACCCACTACTCCAGCCCATGTCCTAGCAACCCACTACTCCAGCCCATGTCCTAGCAACCCACTGCTCCAGCCCGTGTCCTTGCAACCCACTACTCCAGCATGTAACCTAACAACCCACTAATCCAGCCCGTGTCCTAGCAACCCACTACTCCAGCCCGTGTCCTAGCAAGCCACTACACCAGCCAATGTCCTAGCAACCCACTACTCCAGCCCGTGTCCTAGCAACCCACTACTCCAGCCCATGACCAAGCAAACCAATACTCCAGCACGTGTCCTAGCAACCCACTACTCCAGCCCGTGTCCTAGCAACTCACTACTGCAGCACATGACTAAGCAAACCACTACTCCTGCCTTTTCCTAGCAACCCACCATTCCAGCTGTTTCCTAGCAAACCACTTACTCCAGCCCGGGTCCTAGCAACCCTGTACTCCCGCCCGTGGCCTAGCAACCCACTACTCCCGCCGTTTCCTAGAAACCCACTACTCCAGCCCATGTCCAAGCAACCCACTACTCCAATCGTGTCCTAGCAGCCCGCTACTCCAGCCGTGTCCCAGCAACCCACTATTCCAGCCCATGTCCTAGCAACCCACTACTTCAGCCCGTGTCCTAGCTACCCACTACTCCAGCCGAGTCCTAACATCCCACTACTACAGCCCATGTCCGAGCAAACCCATTATTCCAGCCCGTGTCCTAGCAACACATTAGTCCAGCCCGTGTCCTTGCAACCCACTGCTCCAGCCAGTGTCCTAGCAACCCACTGTTCAGCCCATGTCCTAGCGACCCACTGCTCCAGCCCATGTCCTTGCAACCCACTACTCCAGCCAGTGTCCTAGCAACTCACTACTCCAGCCCATGTCCTAGCAACCCACTACACCAGGCCGTGTCCTTGCAACCCACTACTCCAGCCCATGACTGAGCAACCCACTACTCCAGCCTTTTCCTAGGAACCCACTTCTAGCTGTTTCCTAGCAACCCACTTACTCCAGCCCGTGGCCTAGCAACCCACTACTCCTGCCGTTTCCTAGAAACCCACTACTCCAGCCCATGTCCAAGCAACCCACTACTCCAGCCGTGTCCCAGCAACCCACTATTCCAGCCCATGTCCTAGCAACCCGCTACTCCAGCCATGTCCTAACAACCCAATACTGCAGCCCGCGTCCTAACAACCCACTACGCCAGTCCTATCCTAGCAACCAACTACTCCAGCCATGTCCTAGCAACCCACTACTCCAGCCGTGTCCTAGCAACCTACTACTCCAGCAGTGTCCTAGCAACCCACTACTCCAGCCCATGTCCTAGCAACCCACTACTCCAGCCCATGTCCTAGCAACCCACTACTCCAGTCCGTTTCCTCGCAACCCACTACACCAGCCCATGTCCTATCGACCCACTACTCCAGCCCATGACCTAGCAACTCACTACTCCAGCCCATGACCTATCAACCCACAATTTCAGCGCTTGTCCTAGCAACACATTAATCCAGCCCTTGACCTAGCAACCCACTACACCAGCCCATTTCCTAGAAACCCACTACTCCAGCCCATTTCCCAGCAACCACTACTCCAGCCCATGTCCTAACAACCCACTACTCCAGCCGTGTCCTAACAACCCACTACTGCAGCCCGTGTTCTAGCAACCCACTATTCCAGCCTGTAACCTAGCAACCCACTAATCCAGTCATGTCCTAGCAACCCACTAATCCAGTGATGTCCTAGCAACCCAATACTCCAGCCGTCTCCTAACAACCCACTACTCCAGCCCATATCCTAGCAAACCCACTACTGCAGCCCGTGTCCTAGCAACCCACTACTCCAGCCCATGTCCGAGCAACCCACTACTCCTGACCATGCCCTAGCAACCCACTAATCCAGCCCGTGTCCTAGCAACCCACTGTCAAGCCCATGTCCTAGCAACCCACTGCTCCAGCCCGTGTCCTAGCAACCCACTGCTCCAGCCAGTGTACTAGCAACCCACTGCTCCAGCCCATGTCCTTGCAACCCACTACTCCAGCCAGTGTCCTAGCAACCCATTACTCCAGCCCATGACTTAGCAACCCACTGCTCCAGCCATTTCCTATCAACCCACTATTCTAGCTGTTTCCTAGCAACCCACTTACTCCAGCCCGGGTCCTAGCAACCCACTACTCCCGCCGTTTACTAGAAACCCACTACTCCAGCCCATGTCCAAGCAACCCACTACTCCAGTCATGTCCTAGCAGCCCGCTACTCCAGCCGTGTCCCAGCAGCCCACTATTCCAGCCCATGTCCTAGCAACCCACTACTTCAGCCCGTGTCCTAGCTACCCACTACTCCAGCCGAGTCCTAACATCCCACTACTCCAGCCCATGTCCGAGCAAACCCACTATTCCAGCCCATGTCCTAGCAACACATTAATCCAGCCCGTGTCCTAGCAACACATTAATCCAGCCCGTGTCCTTGCAACCCACAGCTCTAGCCAGTGTCCTAGCAACCCACTGCTCCAGCCAATGTCCTAGCGACCCACTGCTCCAGCCCATGTCCTTGCAACCCACTACTCCAGCCAGTGTCCTAGCAACTCACTACTCCAGCCCATGTCCTAGCAACCCACTACACCAGGCCGTGTCCTTGCAACCCACTACTCCAGCCCATGATTGAGCAACCCACTACTCCAGCCTTTTCCTAGGAACCCACTTCTAGCTGTTTCCTAGCAACCCACTTACTCCAGCCCGTGGCCTAGCAACCCACTACTCCTGCCGTTTCCTAGAAACCCACTACTCCAGCCCATGTCCAAGCAACTCACTACTCCAGCCCGGGTCCTAGCAACCCACTACTCCAGTCGTGTCCTAGCAACCCGCTCCTCCAGCCGTGTCCCAGCAACCCACTATTCCAGCCCATGTCCTAGCAACCCGCTACTCCAGCCGTGTCCTAACAACCCAATACTGCAGCCCGCGTCCTAACAACCCACTACTCCAGTCCTATCCTAGCAACCAACTACTCCAGCCATGTCCTAGCAACCCACTACTCCAGCCCGTTTCCTCGCAACCCACTACACCAGCCCATGTCCTAGCGACCCACTACTCCAGCCTGTGTCCTAGCAACTCACTACACCAGCCCATGACCTAGCAACCCACTACTCCAGCCTGTGTCCTAGCAACTCACTACACCAGCCCATGACCTAGCAACCCACTACTCCAGCCCATGTCCTAACAAACCTCTACTCCAGCCGTCTCCCAACAACCCACTACTCCAGCCCATGTCCTAGCAAACCCACTACTGCAGCCCGTGTCCTAGCAACCCACTAATCCAGCCCATGACCTAGCAACCCACTATTCCAGCCCGTGTCCTAGCAACACATTAATCCAGCCCGTGTCCTTGCAACCCACTGCTCCAGCCAGTGTCCTAGCAACCCACTGCTCCAGCCCATGTCCTAGCAACTCACTACTCCAGCCCATGTCCTAGCAACCCACTACACCAGGCCGTGTCCTTGCAACCCACTACACCAGGCCGTGTCCTTGCAACCCACTACTCCAGCCCATGACTGAGCAACCCACTCCTCCAGCCTTTTCCTAGGAACCCACTTCTAGCTGTTTCCTAGCAACCCACTTACTCCAGCCCGTGTCCTAGCAACCCACTACTCCCGCCGTTTCCTAGAAACCCACTACTCCAGTCCATGTCCAAGCAACTCACTACTCCAGCCCGGGTCCTAGCAACCCACTACTCCAGTCGTGTCCTAGCAACCCGCTACTCCAGCCGTGTCCCAGCAACCCACTATTCCAGCCCATGTCCTAGCAACCCGCTACTCCAGGCGTGTCCTAACAACCCGATACTGCAGCCCGCGTCCTAACAACCCACTACTCCAGCCCTATCCTAGCAAGCAACTACTCCAGCCATGTTCTAGCAACCCACTACTACAGCCGTGTCCTAGCAACCTACTACTCCAGCCGTGTCCTAGCAACCCACTACTCCAGCCCATGTCCTAGCAACCCACTACTCCAGCCTGTTTCCTAGCAACCCACTACACCAGCCCATGTCCTAGCAACCCACTACTCCAGCCCATGACCTAGCAACTCACTACTCCAGCCCATGACCTATCAACCCACAATTTCAGCCCTTGTCCTAGCAACACATTAATCCAGCCCTTGACCTAGGAACCTACTACACCAGCCCGTTTCCTAGAAACCCACTACTCCAGCCCATGTCCTAGCAACCACTACTCCAGCCCGTGTCCTAACAACCCACTACTCCAGCCCATGTCCTAACAACCCACTACTCCAGCCGTGTCCTAGCAACCCACTACTGCAGCCCGTGTCCTAGCAACCCACTATTCCAGCCCGTATCCTAGCAACGCACTAACCCAGTCATGTCCTAGCAACCCACTAATCCAGTGATGTCCTAGCAACCCAATACTCCAGCCGTCTCCTAACAACCCACTACTCCAGCCCATGTCCTAGCAAACCCACTACTGCAGCCCGTGTCCTAGCAACCCGCTACTCCAGCCCATGTCCGAGCAACCCACTACCCCTGACCATGACCTAGCAACCCACTAATCCAGCCCGTGTCCTAGCAACCCACTGCTCCAGCCCATGTCCTAGCAACCCACTGCTCCAGCCCATGTCCTTGCAACCCACTACTGCAGCCAGTGTCCTAGCAACCCACTACTCCCGCCCATGACCAAGCAACCCAATACACCAGTACGTGTCCTAGCAACCCATTACTCCAGCCCATGACTTAGCAACCCACTGCTCCAGCCATTTCCTAGCAACCCACTATTCTAGCTGTTTCCTAGCAACCCACTTACTCCAGCCTGGGTCCTAGCAACCCACAACTCCCGCCCGTGGCCTCGCAACCCACTACACCCACCGTTTCCTAGAAACCCACTACTCCAGCCCATGTCCAAGCAACTCACTACTCCAGCCCGGGTCCTAACAACCCACTACTCCAGTCGTGTCCTAGCAACCCGCTACTCCAGCCGTCTCCCAACAACCCACTACTCCAGCCCATGTCCTAGCAAACCCACTACTGCAGCCCGTGTCCTAGCAACCCACTAATCCAGCCCATGACCTAGCAACCCACTATTCCAGCCCGTGTCCTAGCAACACATTAATCCAGCCCGTGTCCTTGCAACCCACTGCTCCAGCCAGTGTCCTAGCAACCCACTGCTCCAGCCCATGTCCTAGCAACCCACTGCTCCAGCCCATGTCCTTGCAACCCACTACTCCAGCCAGTGTCCTAGCTACTCACTACTCCAGCCCATGTCCTAGCAACCCACTACACCAGGCCGTGTCCTTGCAACCCACTACTCCAGCCCATGACTGAGCAACCCACTACTCCAGCCTTTTCCTAGGAACCCACTTCTAGCTGTTTCCTAGCAACCCACTTACTCCAGCCCGTGGCCTAGCAACCCACTACTCCCGCCGTTTCCTAGAAACCCACTACTCCAGTCCATGTCCAAGCAACTCACTACTCCAGCCCGGGTCCTAGCAACCCACTACTCCAGTCGTGTCCTAGCAACCCGCTACTCCAGCCGTGTCCCAGCAACCCACTATTCCAGCCCATGTCCTAGCAACCCGCTACTCCAGGCGTGTCCTAACAACCCGATACTGCAGCCCGCGTCCTAACAACCCACTACTCCAGCCCTATCCTAGCAACCAACTACTCCAGCCATGTCCTAGCAACCCACTACTCCAGCCGTGTCCTAGCAACCCACTACTCCAGCCCATGTCCTAGCAACCCACTACTCCAGCCTGTTTCCTAGCAACCCACTACACCAGCCCATGTCCTAGCAACCCACTACTCCAGCCCATGACCTAGCAACTCACTACTCCAGCCCATGACCTATCAACCCACAATTTCAGCCCTTGTCCTAGCAACACATTAATCCAGCCCTTGACCTAGGAACCCACTACACCAGCCCGTTTCCTAGAAACCCACTACTCCAGCCCATGTCCTAGCAACCACTACTCCAGCCCATGTCCTAACAACCCACTACTCCAGCCCATGTCCTAACAACCCACTACTCCAGCCGTGTCCTAACAACCCACTACTGCAGCCCGTGTCCTAGCAACCCACTATTCCAGCCCGTATCCTAGCAACGCACTAACCCAGTCATGTCCTAGCAACCCACTAATCCAGTGATGTCCTAGCAACCCAATACTCCAGCCGTCTCCTAACAACCCACTACTCCAGCCCATGTCCTAGCAAACCCACTACTGCAGCCCGTGTCCTAGCAACCCGCTACTCCAGCCCATGTCCGAGCAACCCACTACCCCTGACCATGACCTAGCAACCCACTAATCCAGCCCGTGTCCTAGCAACCCACTGCTCCAGCCCATGTCCTAGCAACCCACTGCTCCAGCCCATGTCCTTGCAACCCACTACTGCAGCCAGTGTCCTAGCAACCCACTACTCCCGCCCATGACCAAGCAACCCAATACACCAGCACGTGTCCTAGCAACCCATTACTCCAGCCCATGACTTAGCAACCCACTGCTCCAGCCATTTCCTAGCAACCCACTATTCTAGCTGTTTCCTAGCAACCCACTTACTCCAGCCTGGGTCCTAGCAACCCACAACTCCCGCCCGTGGCCTCGCAACCCACTACACCCACCGTTTCCTAGAAACTCACTACTCCAGCCCATGTCCAAGCAACTCACTACTCCAGCCCGGGTCCTAGCAACCCACTACTCCAGTCGTGTCCTAGCAACCCGCTACTCCAGCCTGGGTCCCAGCAACCCACTATTCCAGCCCATGTCCTAGCAACCCACTACTCCAGCCCGTGTCATAGCAACCCGCAACTCCAGCCATGTCCTAGCAACCCGCTACTCCAGCCATGTCCTAACAACCCAATACTGCAGCCCGCGTCCTAACAACCCACTACTCCAGCCCTATCCTAGCGACCAACTACTCCAGCCATGTCCTAGCAACCCACTACTTCAGCCCGTGTCCTTGCAATCCACTACTCCAGCCATGTCCTAGCAACCAACTACTCCAGCCATGTCCTAGCAACCCACTACTCCAGCCCTATCCTAGCCACCAACTACTCCAGCCATGTCCTAGCAACCCACTACTACAGCCGTGTCCTAGCAACCTACTAATCAAGCCGTGTCCTAGCAACCCACTACTCCAGCCCGTGTCCTAGCAACCCACTACTCCAGCCCGTGTCCTAGCAACCCACTACTCCAGCCCGTGTCCTAGCAACTCACTTCTCCAGCCCATGACCTAGCAACCCACAATTCCAGCCCTTGTCCTAGCAACACATTAATCCACCCCTTGACCTAGCAACCCACTACACCAGCCCGTGTCCGAGGAACCCACTACTCCAGCACGTGTCCTAGCAACCCACTATTCCAGCCCATGTCCTAGCAAAGCCACTACTGCAGCCCTTGTCCTAGCAACCCAATTCTCCAGCCCATGTCCGAGCAACCCACTACTCCAGCCCATGTCCTTGCAACCCACTAATCCAGCCCGTGTCCTAGCAACCCACTGCTCCAGCCCATGTCCTAGCAACCCCCTGCTCTAGCCCATGTCCTTGCAACCCACTACTCCAGCCAGTGTCCTAGCAACCCACTGCTCCAGCCCATGACCAAGCAACCCAATACACCAGCACGTGTCCTAGCAACCCACTAGTCCAGCCCATGACTGAGCAACCCACTACTCCAGCCTTTTCCTAGGAACCCACTTCTAGCTGTTTCCTAGCAACCCACTTACTCCAGCCCGGGTCATAGCAACCCAGTACTCCCGCCCGTGGCCTAGCAACCCACTACTCCCGCCGTTTCCTGGAAACCCACTACTCCAGCCCATGTCCAAGCAACTCACTACTCCAGCCCGGGTCCTAGCAACCCACTATTCCAGCCCATGTCCTAGCAACCCGCTACTCCAGCCGTGTCCTAACAACCCAATACTGCAGCCCGCGTCCTAACAACCCACTATTCCAGCCCTATCCTAGCAACCGACTACTCCAGCCATGTCCTAGCAGCCCACTACTACAGCCGTGTCCTAGCAACCTACTACTCCAGCCGTGTCCTAGCAACCCACTACTCCAGCCCATGTCCTAGCAACCCACTACTCCAGCCCGTTTCCTGGCAACTCACTACACCAGCCCATGTCCTAGCAACCCACTACTCCAGCCCATGACCTAGCAACTCACTACTCCAGCCCATGACCTCTCAACCCACAATTTCAGCCCTTGTCCTAGCAACACATTAATCCAGCCCTTGACCTAGCAACCCACTACACCAGCCCGATTCCTAGAAACCCTCTACTCCAGTCCATGTCCTAGCAACCACTACTCCAGCCCATGTCCTAACAAACCAATACTCCAGCCGTGTCCTAACAAACCATTACAGCAGCCCGTGTCCTAGCAACCCACTATTCCAGCCTGTATCCGAGCAACCCACTAATCCAGTCATGTCCTAGCAACCCACTAATCCAGTGATGTCCTAGCAACCCACTACTCCAGCCGTCTCCTAACAACCCACTACTCCAGCCCATGTCCTAGCAAACCCACTACTTCAGCCCGTGTCCTAGCAACCCACTACTCCAGCCCATGACCTAGCAACTCACTACTCCAGCCCATGACCTATCAACCCACAATTTCAGCCCTTGTCCTAGCAACACATTAATCCAGCCCTTGACCTAGGAACCCACTACACCAGCCCGTTTCCTAGAAACCCACTACTCCAGCCCATGTCCTAGCAACCACTACTCCAGCCCATGTCCTAACAACCCACTACTCCAGCCCATGTCCTAACAACCCACTACTCCAGCCGTGTCCTAACAACCCACTACTGCAGCCCGTGTCCTAGCAACCCACTATTCCAGCCCGTATCCTAGCAACGCACTAACCCAGTCATGTCCTAGCAACCCACTAATCCAGTGATGTCCTAGCAACCCAATACTCCAGCCGTCTCCTAACAACCCACTACTCCAGCCCATGTCCTAGCAAACCCACTACTGCAGCCCGTGTCCTAGCAACCCGCTACTCCAGCCCATGTCCGAGCAACCCACTACCCCTGACCATGACCTAGCAACCCACTAATCCAGCCCGTGTCCTAGCAACCCACTGCTCCAGCCCATGTCCTAGCAACCCACTGCTCCAGCCCATGTCCTTGCAACCCACTACTGCAGCCAGTGTCCTAGCAACCCACTACTCCCGCCCATGACCAAGCAACCCAATACACCAGCACGTGTCCTAGCAACCCATTACTCCAGCCCATGACTTAGCAACCCACTGCTCCAGCCATTTCCTAGCAACCCACTATTCTAGCTGTTTCCTAGCAACCCACTTACTCCAGCCTGGGTCCTAGCAACCCACAACTCCCGCCCGTGGCCTCGCAACCCACTACACCCACCGTTTCCTAGAAACTCACTACTCCAGCCCATGTCCAAGCAACTCACTACTCCAGCCCGGGTCCTAGCAACCCACTACTCCAGTCGTGTCCTAGCAACCCGCTACTCCAGCCTGGGTCCCAGCAACCCACTATTCCAGCCCATGTCCTAGCAACCCACTACTCCAGCCCGTGTCATAGCAACCCGCAACTCCAGCCATGTCCTAGCAACCCGCTACTCCAGCCATGTCCTAACAACCCAATACTGCAGCCCGCGTCCTAACAACCCACTACTCCAGCCCTATCCTAGCGACCAACTACTCCAGCCATGTCCTAGCAACCCACTACTTCAGCCCGTGTCCTTGCAATCCACTACTCCAGCCATGTCCTAGCAACCAACTACTCCAGCCATGTCCTAGCAACCCACTACTCCAGCCCTATCCTAGCCACCAACTACTCCAGCCATGTCCTAGCAACCCACTACTACAGCCGTGTCCTAGCAACCTACTAATCAAGCCGTGTCCTAGCAACCCACTACTCCAGCCCGTGTCCTAGCAACCCACTACTCCAGCCCGTGTCCTAGCAACCCACTACTCCAGCCCGTGTCCTAGCAACTCACTTCTCCAGCCCATGACCTAGCAACCCACAATTCCAGCCCTTGTCCTAGCAACACATTAATCCACCCCTTGACCTAGCAACCCACTACACCAGCCCGTGTCCGAGGAACCCACTACTCCAGCACGTGTCCTAGCAACCCACTATTCCAGCCCATGTCCTAGCAAAGCCACTACTGCAGCCCTTGTCCTAGCAACCCAATTCTCCAGCCCATGTCCGAGCAACCCACTACTCCAGCCCATGTCCTTGCAACCCACTAATCCAGCCCGTGTCCTAGCAACCCACTGCTCCAGCCCATGTCCTAGCAACCCCCTGCTCTAGCCCATGTCCTTGCAACCCACTACTCCAGCCAGTGTCCTAGCAACCCACTGCTCCAGCCCATGACCAAGCAACCCAATACACCAGCACGTGTCCTAGCAACCCACTAGTCCAGCCCATGACTGAGCAACCCACTACTCCAGCCTTTTCCTAGGAACCCACTTCTAGCTGTTTCCTAGCAACCCACTTACTCCAGCCCGGGTCATAGCAACCCAGTACTCCCGCCCGTGGCCTAGCAACCCACTACTCCCGCCGTTTCCTGGAAACCCACTACTCCAGCCCATGTCCAAGCAACTCACTACTCCAGCCCGGGTCCTAGCAACCCACTATTCCAGCCCATGTCCTAGCAACCCGCTACTCCAGCCGTGTCCTAACAACCCAATACTGCAGCCCGCGTCCTAACAACCCACTATTCCAGCCCTATCCTAGCAACCGACTACTCCAGCCATGTCCTAGCAGCCCACTACTACAGCCGTGTCCTAGCAACCTACTACTCCAGCCGTGTCCTAGCAACCCACTACTCCAGCCCATGTCCTAGCAACCCACTACTCCAGCCCGTTTCCTGGCAACTCACTACACCAGCCCATGTCCTAGCAACCCACTACTCCAGCCCATGACCTAGCAACTCACTACTCCAGCCCATGACCTCTCAACCCACAATTTCAGCCCTTGTCCTAGCAACACATTAATCCAGCCCTTGACCTAGCAACCCACTACACCAGCCCGTTTCCTAGAAACCCTCTACTCCAGTCCATGTCCTAGCAACCACTACTCCAGCCCATGTCCTAACAAACCAATACTCCAGCCGTGTCCTAACAAACCATTACCGCAGCCCGTGTCCTAGCAACCCACTATTCCAGCCTGTATCCGAGCAACCCACTAATCCAGTCATGTCCTAGCAACCCACTAATCCAGTGATGTCCTAGCAACCCACTACTCCAGCCGTCTCCTAACAACCCACTACTCCAGCCCATGTCCTAGCAAACCCACTACTTCAGCCCGTGTCCTAGCAACCCACTACTCCAGCCCATGTCCGAGCAACCCACTACTCCTGCCCATGCCCTAGCAACCCACTAATCCAGCCCGTGTCCTAGCAACCCACTGCTCCAGCGCATTCCTAGCAACCCACTACTCCAGCCCATGTCCTAGCAACCCACTGCTCAAGCCCATGTCCTAGCAACCCACTGCTCCAGCCCATGTCCTTGCAACCCACTGCTGTAGCCAGTGTACTAGCAACCCACTGCTCCAGCCCATGTCATAGCAACCCACTGCTCCAGCCCGTGTCCTAGCAACCCACTGCTCCAGCCCATGTCCTAGCAAACCCACTACTGCAGCCCGTGTCCTTTCAACCCACTAATCCAGCCCATGTCCTTGCAACCCAATACACCAGCACGTGTCCTAGCAACCCACTGCTCCAGCCCATGTCCTAGCAAACCCACTACTGCAGCCCGTGTCCTATCAACCCACTAATCCAGCCAGTGTCCTAGCAACTCACTACTCCAGCCCATGTCCTAGCAACCCACTACACCAGGCCGTGTCCTTGCAACCCACTACTCCAGCCCATGACTGAGCAACCCACTACTCCAGCCTTTTCCTAGGAACCCACTTCTAGCTGTTTCCTAGCAACCCACTTACTCCAGCCCGTGGCCTAGCAACCCACTACTCCCGCCGTTTCCTAGAAACCCACTACTCCAGTCCATGTCCAAGCAACTCACTACTCCAGCCCGGGTCCTAGCAACCCACTACTCCAGTCGTGTCCTAGCAACCCGCTACTCCAGCCGTGTCCCAGCAACCCACTATTCCAGCCCATGTCCTAGCAACCCGCTACTCCAGGCGTGTCCTAACAACCCGATACTGCAGCCCGCGTCCTAACAACCCACTACTCCAGCCCTATCCTAGCAACCAACTACTCCAGCCATGTTCTAGCAACCCACTACTACAGCCGTGTCCTAGCAACCTACTACTCCAGCCGTGTCCTAGCAACCCACTACTCCAGCCCATGTCCTAGCAACCCACTACTCCAGCCTGTTTCCTAGCAACCCACTACACCAGCCCATGTCCTAGCAACCCACTACTCCAGCCCATGACCTAGCAACTCACTACTCCAGCCCATGACCTATCAACCCACAATTTCAGCCCTTGTCCTAGCAACACATTAATCCAGCCCTTGACCTAGGAACCTACTACACCAGCCCGTTTCCTAGAAACCCACTACTCCAGCCCATGTCCTAGCAACCACTACTCCAGCCCGTGTCCTAACAACCCACTACTCCAGCCCGTGTCCTAACAACCCACTACTCCAGCCGTGTCCTAGCAACCCACTACTGCAGCCCGTGTCCTAGCAACCCACTATTCCAGCCCGTATCCTAGCAACGCACTAACCCAGTCATGTCCTAGCAACCCACTAATCCAGTGATGTCCTAGCAACCCAATACTCCAGCTGTCTCCTAACAACCCACTACTCCAGCCCATGTCCTAGCAAACCCACTACTGCAGCCCGTGTCCTAGCAACCCGCTACTCCAGCCCATGTCCGAGCAACCCACTACCCCTGACCATGACCTAGCAACCCACTAATCCAGCCCGTGTCCTAGCAACCCACTGCTCCAGCCCATGTCCTAGCAACCCACTGCTCCAGCCCATGTCCTTGCAACCCACTACTGCAGCCAGTGTCCTAGCAACCCACTACTCCAGCCCATGACCAAGCAACCCAATACACCAGTACGTGTCCTAGCAACCCATTACTCCAGCCCATGACTTAGCAACCCACTGCTCCAGCCATTTCCTAGCAACCCACTATTCTAGCTGTTTCCTAGCAACCCACTTACTCCAGCCTGGGTCCTAGCAACCCACAACTCCCGCCCGTGGCCTCGCAACCCACTACACCCACCGTTTCCTAGAAACCCACTACTCCAGCCCATGTCCAAGCAACTCACTACTCCAGCCCGGGTCCTAACAACCCACTACTCCAGTCATGTCCTAGCAACCCGCTACTCCAGCCGTCTCCCAACAACCCACTACTCCAGCCCATGTCCTAGCAAACCCACTACAGCAGCCCGTGTCCTAGCAACCCACTAATCCAGCCCATGACCTAGCAACCCACTATTCCAGCCCGTGTCCTAGCAACACATTAATCCAGCCCGTGTCCTTGCAACCCACTGCTCCAGCCAGTGTCCTAGCAACCCACTGCTCCAGCCCATGTCCTAGCAACCCACTGCTCCAGCCCATGTCCTTGCAACCCACTACTCCAGCCAGTGTCCTAGCAACTCACTACTCCAGCCCATGTCCTAGCAACCCACTACACCAGGCCGTGTCCTTGCAACCCACTACTCCAGCCCATGACTGAGCAACCCACTACTCCAGCCTTTTCCTAGGAACCCACTTCTAGCTGTTTCCTAGCAACCCACTTACTCCAGCCCGTGGCCTAGCAACCCACTACTCCCGCCGTTTCCTAGAAACCCACTACTCCAGTCCATGTCCAAGCAACTCACTACTCCAGCCCGGGTCCTAGCAACCCACTACTCCAGTCGTGTCCTAGCAACCCGCTACTCCAGCCGTGTCCCAGCAACCCACTATTCCAGCCCATGTCCTAGCAACCCACTACTCCAGGCGTGTCCTAACAACCCGATACTGCAGCCCGCGTCCTAACAACCCACTACTCCAGCCCTATCCTAGCAACCAACTACTCCAGCCATGTCCTAGCAACCCACTACTACAGCCGTGTCCTAGCAACCCACTACTCCAGCCCATGTCCTAGGAACCCACTACACCAGCCCGTTTCCTAGAAACCCACTACTCCAGCCCATGTCCTAGCAACCACTACTCCAGCCCATGTCCTAACAACCCACTACTCCAGCCCATGTCCTAACAACCCACTACTCCAGCCGTGTCCTAACAACCCACTACTGCAGCCCGTGTCCTAGCAACCCACTATTCCAGCCCGTATCCTAGCAACGCACTAACCCAGTCATGTCCTAGCAACCCACTAATCCAGTGATGTCCTAGCAACCCAATACTCCAGCCGTCTCCTAACAACCCACTACTCCAGCCCATGTCCTAGCAAACCCACTACTGCAGCCCGTGTCCTAGCAACCCGCTACTCCAGCCCATGTCCGAGCAACCCACTACCCCTGACCATGACCTAGCAACCCACTAATCCAGCCCGTGTCCTAGCAACCCACTGCTCCAGCCCATGTCCTAGCAACCCACTGCTCCAGCCCATGTCCTTGCAACCCACTACTGCAGCCAGTGTCCTAGCAACCCACTACTCCCGCCCATGACCAAGCAACCCAATACACCAGCACGTGTCCTAGCAACCCATTACTCCAGCCCATGACTTAGCAACCCACTGCTCCAGCCATTTCCTAGCAACCCACTATTCTAGCTGTTTCCTAGCAACCCACTTACTCCAGCCTGGGTCCTAGCAACCCACAACTCCCGCCCGTGGCCTCGCAACCCACTACACCCACCGTTTCCTAGAAACCCACTACTCCAGCCCATGTCCAAGCAACTCACTACTCCAGCCCGGGTCCTAGCAACCCACTACTCCAGTCGTGTCCTAGCAACCCGCTACTCCAGCCTGGGTCCCAGCAACCCACTATTCCAGCCCATGTCCTAGCAACCCACTACTCCAGCCCGTGTCATAGCAACCCGCAACTCCAGCCATGTCCTAGCAACCCGCTACTCCAGCCATGTCCTAACAACCCAATACTGCAGCCCGCGTCCTAACAACCCACTACTCCAGCCCTATCCTAGCGACCAACTACTCCAGCCATGTCCTAGCAACCCACTACTTCAGCCCGTGTCCTTGCAATCCACTACTCCAGCCATGTCCTAGCAACCCACTACTCCAGCCCTATCCTAGCCACCAACTACTCCAGCCATGTCCTAGCAACCCACTACTACAGCCATGTCCTAGCAACCTACTAATCAAGCCGTGTCCTAGCAATCCACTACTCCAGCCCGTGTCCTAGCAACCCACTACTCCAGCCCGTGTCCTAGCAACTCACTTCTCCAGCCCATGACCTAGCAACCCACAATTCCAGCCCTTGTCCTAGCAACACATTAATCCACCCCTTGACCTAGCAACCCACTACACCAGCCCGTGTCCGAGGAACCCACTACTCCAGCACGTGTCCTAGCAACCCACTATTCCAGCCCATGTCCTAGCAAAGCCACTACTGCAGCCCTTGTCCTAGCAACCCAATTCTCCAGCCCATGTCCGAGCAACCCACTACTCCAGCCCATGTCCTTGCAACCCACTAATCCAGCCCGTGTCCTAGCAACCCACTGCTCCAGCCCATGTCCTAGCAACCCCCTGCTCTAGCCCATGTCCTTGCAACCCACTACTCCAGCCAGTGTCCTAGCAACCCACTGCTCCAGCCCATGACCAAGCAACCCAATACACCAGCACGTGTCCTAGCAACCCACTAGTCCAGCCCATGACTGAGCAACCCACTACTCCAGCCTTTTCCTAGGAACCCACTTCTAGCTGTTTCCTAGCAACCCACTTACTCCAGCCCGGGTCATAGCAACCCAGTACTCCCGCCCGTGGCCTAGCAACCCACTACTCCCGCCGTTTCCTGGAAACCCACTACTCCAGCCCATGTCCAAGCAACTCACTACTCCAGCCCGGGTCCTAGCAACCAACTATTCCAGCCCATGTCCTAGCAACCCGCTACTCCAGCCGTGTCCTAACAACCCAATACTGCAGCCCGCGTCCTAACAACCCACTATTCCAGCCCTATCCTAGCAACCGACTACTCCAGCCATGTCCTAGCAGCCCACTACTACAGCCGTGTCCTAGCAACCTACTACTCCAGCCGTGTCCTAGCAACCCACTACTCCAGCCCATGTCCTAGCAACCCACTACTCCAGCCCGTTTCCTGGCAACTCACTACACCAGCCCATGTCCTAGCAACCCACTACTCCAGCCCATGACCTAGCAACTCACTACTCCAGCCCATGACCTATCAACCCACAATTTCAGCCCTTGTCCTAGCAACACATTAATCCAGCCCTTGACCTAGCAACCCACTACACCAGCCCGTTTCCTAGAAACCCTCTACTCCAGTCCATGTCCTAGCAACCACTACTCCAGCCCATGTCCTAACAACCCACTACTCCAGCCGTGTCCTAACAAACCATTACTGCAGCCCGTGTCCTAGCAACCCACTATTCCAGCCTGTATCCGAGCAACCCACTAATCCAGTCATGTCCTAGCAACCCACTAATCCAGTGATGTCCTAGCAACCCACTACTCCAGCCGTCTCCTAACAACCCACTACTCCAGCCCATGTCCTAGCAAACCCACTACTTCAGCCCGTGTCCTAGCAACCCACTACTCCAGCCCATGTCCGAGCAACCCACTACTCCTGCCCATGCCCTAGCAACCCACTAATCCAGCCCGTGTCCTAGCAACCCACTGCTCCAGCGCATTCCTAGCAACCCACTACTCCAGCCCATGTCCTAGCAACCCACTGCTCAAGCCCATGTCCTAGCAACCCACTGCTCCAGCCCATGTCCTTGCAACCCACTGCTGCAGCCAGTGTACTAGCAACCCACTGCTCCAGCCCATGTCATAGCAACCCACTGCTCCAGCCCGTGTCCTAGCAACCCACTGCTCCAGCCCATGTCCTAGCAAACCCACTACTGCAGCCCGTGTCCTATCAACCCACTAATCCAGCCCATGTCCTTGCAACCCAATACACCAGCACGTGTCCTAGCAACCCATTACTCCAGCCCATGACTGAGCAACCCACCGCTCCAGCCATTTCCTAGCAACCCACTATTCTAGCTGTTTCCTAGCAACCCACTTCCTCCAGCCCGGGTCCTAGCAACACAGTACTCCCGCCCGTGGCCTCGCAACCCACTACTTCCGCCGTTTCCTAGAAACCCACTACTCCAGCTCATGTCCAAGCAACTCACTACTCCAGCCCGGGTCCTAGCAACCCACTACTCCAGTCGTGTCCTAGCAACCCGCTACTCCAGCCGTGTCCCAGCAACCCACTATTCCAGCCCATGTCCTAGCAACCCACTACTCCAGCCCGTGTCCTAGCAACCCGCAACTCCAGCCATGTCCTAGCAACCCGCTACTCCAGCCGTGTCCTAACAACCCAATACTGCAGCCCGCGTCCTAACAACCCACTACTCCAGCTCTATCCTAGCGACCAACTTCTCCAGCCATGTCCTAGCAACCCACTACTTCAGCCCGTGTCTTTGCAATCCGCTACTCCAGCCATGTCCTAGCAACCAACGACTCCTGCCATGTCCTAGCAACCCACTACTCCAGCCCTATCCTAGCAACCAACTACTCCAGCCATGTCCTAGCAACCCACTACTACAGCCGTGTCCTAGCAACCTACTACTCCTGCCGTGTCCTAGCAACCCACTACTCCAGCCCGTGTCCTAGCAACCCACTACTCCAGCCCGTGTCCTAGCAACTCACTTCTCCAGCCCATGACCTAGCGACGCACAATTCCAGCCCTTGTCCTAGCAACACATTAATCCAGCCCTTGACCTAGCAACCCACTACACCAGCCCGTGTCCTAGGAACCCACTACTCCAGCCCGTTTCCTAGCAACCCACTACTCCAGCCCATGTCCTAACAACCCACTACTCCAGCCGTGTCCCAACAACCCACTACTGCAGCCCGTGTCCTAGCAACCCACTATTCCAGCCTGTATCCTAGCAACCCACTAATCCAGTCATGTCCTAGCAACCCACTAATCCAGTCATGTCCTATCAACCCACTACTCCAGCCGTCTCCTATCAACCCACTACTCCAGCCCATGTCCTAGCAAACCCACTACTGCAGCCCGTGTCCTAGCAACCCACTACTCCAGCCCATGACCAAGCAACCCAATACACCAGCACGTGTCCTAGCAACCCACTACTCCAGCCCATGACTGAGCAACCCACTACTCCAGCCTTTTCCTAGGAACCCACTTCTAGCTGTTTCCTAGCAACCCATTTACACCAGCCCGGGTCCTAGCAACCCACTACTCCCGCCCGTGGCCTAGCAACCCACTACTCCCACCATTTCCTAGAAACCCACTACTCCAGCCCATGTCCAAGCAACTCACTACCCCAGCCCGGGTCCTAGCAACCCACTACTCCAGTCGTGTCCTAGCAATCCGCTACTCCCGCCCGTGTCCCAGCAACCCACTATTCCAGCCCATGTCCTAGCAACCCACTACTCCAGCCCATGACCTAGCAACCCACTACTGCAGCCCATGACCTAGCAACCCACTATTCCAGCCGTGTCCTTGAAACCCACCGCTCCAGCCTGTGTCCTAGCAACCCACTACTCCAGCCCATAACCTAGCAACCCACTACTCCAGCCTGTGTCCTATCAACCCATTACTCCAGCATGTCTCCTAACAACCCACTAATCCAGCCCGTGTCCTAGCAACCCACTACACGAGCCCATGTCCTAGCAACCCACTACTCCAGCCCGTGTCCTAGCAACCCACTACTCCAGCTCATGACCAAGCAACCCAATACACCAGCACGTGTCCTAGCAACCCACTACACCGGCCCGTGTCCTAGCAACCCACTACTCCAGCCTTTTCCTAGCAACCCACTCTTCCAGCTGTTTCCTAGCAACCCGCTACTCCAGCCCATTTCCTAACAAACGACTACTCCAGCCATGTCCTAACAACCCACTACTGCAGCCCGTGTCCTAGCAACCCACTACTCCAGCCCGTATCCTATCAACCCACTAATTCAGGCATGTCCTAGCAACCCATTAATCCAGTCATGTCCTAGCAACCCACTACTCCAGCCGTCTCCTAGCAACCCACTACTCCAGCCCATGTCCTTGCAAACCCACTACTGCAGCCCGTGTCCTAGCAACCCACTACTCCAGCCAATGACTTAGCAACCCACTACTCCAGCCTTTTCCAAGCAACCCACTATTCTAGCTGTTTCCTAGCAACCCACTGACTCCAGCCCGGGTCCTAGCAACCCACTACTCCAGCCCATGTCCGAGCAACCCACTGCTCCAGCCCATGTTCTAGCAACCCACTGCTCCAGCCCGTTTCCTAGCAACCCACTACTCCAGCACGTCACCTAACAACCCACTACTCCAGCCCTTGTCCTAGCAACCCACTACTCCAGCCAATGACTTAGCAACCCACTACTCCAGCCTTTTCCAAGCAACCCACTATTCTAGCTGTTTCCTAGCAACCCACTTACTCCAGCCCGGGTCCTAGCAACCCACTACTCCCGCCCGTGGCCTAGCAACCCACTACTCCCGCCGTTTCCTAGCAACCCACTAATCCAGTCATGTCCTAGCAACCCACTAATCCAGTCATGTCCTAGCAACCCACTACTCCAGCCGTCTCCTATCAACCCACTACTCCAGCCCATGTCCTAGCAAACCCACTACTGCAGCCCGTGTCCTAGCAACCCACTACTCCAGCCCATGACCAAGCAACCCAATACACCAGCATGTGTCCTAGCAACCCACTGCTCCAGCCCATGACTGAGCAACCCAATACTCCAGCCTTTTCCTAGGAACCCACTTCTAGCTGTTTCCTAGCAACCCACTTACACCAGCCCGGGTCCAAGCAACTCACTACTCCAGCCCGGTCCTAGCAACCCACTACTCCAGTCGTGTCCTAGCAACCCGCTATTCCAGCCGTGTCCCAGCAACCCACTATTCCAGCCTATGTCCTAGCAACCCGCTACTCCAGCCGTGTCCTAACAACCCAATACTGCAGCCCATGTCCTAACAACCCACTACTCCAGCCCTATCCTAGCAACCAACTACTCCAGCCACGTCCTAGCAACCCACTAGTACAGCCGAGTCCTAGCAACCTACTACTCCAGCCCATGTCCTAGCAACCCACTACTCCAGCCCATGTCCTAGCAACCCACTACTCCAGCCCATGTCCTAGCAACCCACTACACCAGCCCATGTCCTAGCAACCCACTACTCCAGCCCATGACCTAGCAACTCACTACTCCAGCCCATGACCTATCAACCCACAATTTCAGCCCTTGTCCTAGCAACACATTAATCCAGACCTTGAACTTGCAACCCACTACACCAGCCCATTTCCTAGAAACCCACTACTCCAGCCCATGTCCTAGCAACCACTACTCTAGCCCATGTCCTAACAACCCACTACTCCAGCCGTGTCCTAACAACCCACTACTGCAGCCCGTGTCCTAGCAACCCACTACTCCAGCCGTGTCCTAACAACCCACTACTCCAGACCGTGTCCTAGCAACCCACTACTCCAGCCCGTATCCTAACAACCCACTAATCCAGTCATGTCCTAGCAAGCCACTAATCCAGTCATGTCCTAGCAACCCACTACTCCAGCCCGTGTCCTAGTAACCCCTACTCCAGCCCGTGTCCTAGCAACCCACTACTCCAGCCCATTTCCTAGCAACCCACTATTCCAACTCGTGTCCTAGCAACCCATTAATCCGGCCCGTTTCCTCGCAACCCACTACTCCAGCCCATGTCCTAGCAACCCACTATTCCAGCCCGTGTCCTAGCAAGCCACTAATCCAGACCGTATCCTTGCAACCCACTACTCCAGCCCGTCTTCTAACATCCCACTACGCCAGCCCGTGTCCTAGCAACCCACTACTCCAGCCCGTGTCCTAGCAATCCATTAATCCGGCCCCTGTTCTAGCAACCCACTACTCCAGCCCATGACCTAGCAACCCACTACTGCAGCCCATGACCTAGCAACCCACTATTCCAGCCGTGTCCTTGAAACCCACCGCTCCAGCCTGTGTCCTAGCAACCCACTACTCCAGCCCATAACCTAGCAACCCACTACTCCAGCCTGTGTCCTATCAACCCATTACTCCAGCACGTCTCCTAACAACCCACTAATCCAGCCCGTGTCCTAGCAACCCACTACACGAGCCCATGTCCTAGCAACCCACTACTCTAGCCCGTGTCCTAGCAACCCACTACTCCAGCTCATGACCAAGCAACCCAATACACCAGCACGTGTCCTAGCAACCCACTACTCTGGCCCGTGTCCTAGCAACCAACTACTCCAGCCTTTTCCTAGCAACCCACTATTCCAGCTGTTTCCTAGCAACCCACTACTCCAGCCCATTTCCTAACAAACCACTACTCCAGCCATGTCCTAACAACCCACTACTGCAGCCCGTGTCCTAGCAACCCACTACTCCAGCCCGTATCCTATCAACCCACTAATTCAGTCATGTCCTAGCAACCCATTAATCCAGTCATGTCCTAGCAACCCACTACTCCAGCCTATGTCCTTGCAAACCCACTACTGCAGCCCGTGTCCTAGCAACCCACTACTCCAGCCCATGTCCGAGCAACCCACTGCTCCAGCCCATGTCCTAGCAACCCACTGCTCCAGCCCGTGTCCTAGCAACCCACTACTCCAGCACGTCACCTAACAACCCTCTACTCCAGCCCGTGTCCTAGCAACCCAATATACCAGCACATGTCCTAGCAACCCACTAGTCCAGCCAATGACTTAGCAACCCACTACTCCAGCCTTTTCCAAGCAACCCACTATTCTAGCTGTTTCCTAGCAACCCACTTACTCCAGCCCGGGACCTAGCAACCCACTACTCCCGCGCGTGGCGTAGCAACCCACTACTCCCGCCGTTTCCTAGAAACCCACTACTCCAGCCCATGTCCAAGCAACTCACTACTCCAGCCCGGGTCTTAGCAACCCACTACTCCAGTCATGTCCTAGCAACCCGCTACTCCAGCCGTGTCCCAGCAACCCACTATTCCAGCCCATGTCCTAGCAACCCACTACTCCAGCCCGTGTCCTAGCAACCCGCTACTCCAGGCATGTCCTAGCAACCCGCTACTCCAGCCATGTCCTAACAACCCAATACTGCAGCCCGCGTCCTAACAACGCACTACTCCAGCCCTATCCGAGCAACCAACTACTCCAGCCATGTCCTAGCAACGCACTACTACAGCCGTGTCCTCGCAACCCACTACTCCAGCCCATGTCCTAGCAAACCCACTATTGCAGCCCGTGTCCTAGCAACCCAATACTCCAGCTCACGTCCGAGCATTCCACTACTCCAGCCAATGTCCTTGCAACCCACTAATCCAGCCCGTGTCCTAGCAACACAATGCTCCAGCCCATGTCATAGCAACCCACTGCTCCAGCCCATGTCCTTGCATCCCACTGCTCCAGCCAGTGTCCTAGCAACCCAGTGCTCCTGCCCATGTCCTAGCAACCCACTGCTCCAGCCCATGTCCTTGCAACCCACTACTCCAGCCAGTGTCCTAGCAACACACTACTCCAGCCCATGACCAAGCAACCCAATACACCAGCACGTGTCCTAGCAACCCACTACTCCAGCCCATGACTGAGCAACCCACTACTCCAGCCTTTTCCTAGGAACCCACTTCTAGCTGTTTCCTAGCAACCCACTTACTCCAGCCCGGGTCCTAGCAACCCACTACTCCTGCCCGTGGCCTAGCCACCCACTACTCCCGCCATTTCCTAGAAACCCACTACTCCAGCCCATGTTCAAGCAACTCACTACTCCAGCCTGGGTCCTAGCAACCCACTACTCCAGTCGTGTCCTAGCAACCCGCTACTCCAGCCGTGTCCCAGCAACCCACTATTCCAGCCCATGTCCTAACAACCCAATACTGCAGCCCGCGTCCTAACAACCCACTACTCCAGCCCTCTCCTAGCAACCAACTACTCCAGCCATGTCCTAGCAACCCACTACTACAGCCGTGTCCTAGCAACCTACTACTCCAGCCGTGTCCTAGCAACCCACTGCTCCAGCCCATGTCCTAGCAACCCACTACTCCAGACCGTTTCCTAGCAACCCACTACACCAGCCCATGTCCTAGCAACTCACTACTCCAGCCCATGACCTATCAACCCACAATTTCAGCCCTTGTCCTAGCAACACATTAATCCAGCCCTTGACCTAGCAACCCACTACACCAGCCCGTTTGCTAGAAACCCACTACACCAGCCCATGTCCTAGCAACCACTACTGCAGCCTGTGTCCTAACAACCCACTACTGCAGCCCATGTCCTAGCAACCCACGACTCCAGCCCGTATCCTAACAACCCACTAATCCAGTCATGTCCTAGCAAGCCACTAATCCAGTCATGTCCTGGCAACCCACTACTCCAGCCCGTGTCCTAGCAACCACTACTCCAGCCCGTGTCCTAGCAACCACTACTCCAGCCCGTGTCCTAGCAACCACTACTCCAGCCCGTGTCCTAGCAACCACTACTCCAGCCCGTGTCCTAGCAACCACTACTCCAGCCCGTGTCCTAGCAACCACTACTCCAGCCCGTGTCCTAGCAACCACTACTCCAGCCCGTGTCCTAGCAACCACTACTCCAGCCCGTGTCCTAGCAACCCACTACTCCAGCCCGTTTCCTAGCAACCTACTATTCCAACTCGTGTCCTAGCAACCCATTAATCCGGCCCGTTTCCTAGCCACCCACTACTCCAGCCCGTGTCCTAGCAACCCACTATTCCAGCCCGTGTCCTAGCAAGCCGCTAATCCAGACCGTATCCTAGCAACCCACTACTCCAGCCCGTCTCCTAACATCCCACTACGCCAGCCCGTGTCCTAGCAACCCACTACTCCAGCCCATGTCCTAGCAACCCATTAATCCGGCCCATGTTCTAGCAACCCACTACTCCAGCCCATGACCTAGCAACCCACTACTGCAGCCCATGACCTAGCAACCCACTATTCCAGCCGTGTCCTTGAAACCCACCACTCCAGCCTGTGTCCTAGCAACCCACTACTCCAGCCCATAACCTAGCAACCCACTACTCCAGCCTGTGTCCTATCAACCCATTACTCCAGCACGTCTCCTAACAACCCACTAATCCAGCCCGTGTCCTAGCAACCCACTACTCCAGCCCGTGTCCTAGCAACCCACTACTCCAGCTCATGACCAAGCAACCCAATACACCAGCACGTGTCCTAGCAACCCACTACACCGGCCCGTGTCCTAGCAACCCACTACTCCAGCCTTTTCCTAGCAACCCACTCTTCCAGCTGTTTCCTAGCAACCCACTACTCCAGCCCATTTCCTAACAAACCACTACTCCAGCCATGTCCTAACAACCCACTGCTGCAGCCCGTGTCCTAGCAACCCACTACACCAGCCCGTATCCTATCAACCCACTAATTCAGTCATGTCCTAGCAACCCATTAATCCAGTCATGTCCTAGCAACCCACTACTCCAGCCGTCTCCTAGCAACCCACTACTCCAGCCCATGTCCTTGCAAACCCACTACTGCAGCCCGTGTCCTAGCAACCCACTACTCCAGCCAATGACTTAGCAACCCACTACTCCAGCCTTTTCCAAGCAACCCACTATTCTAGCTGTTTCCTAGCAACCCACTTACTCCAGCCCGGGTCCTAGCAACCCACTACTCCCGCCCGTGGCCTAGCAACCCACTACTCCCGCCGTTTCCTAGAATCCCACTACTCCAGCCCATGTCCAAGCAACTCACTACTCCAGCCCGGGTCCTAGCAACCCACTACTCCAGTCGTGTCCTATCAACCCGCTACTCCATCCGTGTCCCAGCAACCCACTATTCCAGCCAATGTCCTAGCAACCCACTACTCCAGCCCGTGTCCTAGCAACCCAGTACTACAGCCGTGTCCTAGCAACCCACTACTCCAGCCCATGTCCTAGCACACCCACTAGTGCAGCCCGTGTCCTAGCAACCCAATACTCCAGCCCACGTCCGAGCATTCCACTACTCCAGCCCATGTCCTTGCAACCCACTAATCCAGCCCGTGTCCTAGCAACCCACTGCTCCAGCCCATGTCCTAGCAACCCACTGCTCCAGCCCATGTCCTTGCAACCCACTGCTCCAGCCCGTGTCCTAGCAACCCACTGCTCCAGCCCATGTCCTAGCAACCCACTGCTCCAGCCCATGTCCTTGCAACCCACTACTCCAGCCAGTGTCCTAGCAACACACTACTCCAGCCCATGACTTAGCAACCCAATACACCAGCACGTGTCCTAGCAACCCACTACTCCAGCCCATGACTGAGCAACCCACTACTCCAGCCTTTTCCTAGGAACCCACTTCTAGCTGTTTCCTAGCAACCCACTTACTCCAGCCCAGGTCCTAGCAACCCACTACTCCCGCCCGTGGCCTAGCAACCCACTACTCCCGCCATTTCCTAGAAACCCACTACTCCAGCCCATGTCCAAGCAACTCACTACTCCAGCCTAGGTCCTAGCAACCCACTACTCCAGTCGTGTCCTAGCAACCCGCTACTCCAGCCGTGTCCCAGCAACCCACTATTCCAGCCCATGCCCTAGCAACCCGCTACTCCAGCCGTGTCCTAACAACCCAATACTGCAGCCCGTGTCCTAACAACCCACTATTCCAGCCCTATCCTAGCAACCAACTACTCCAGCCATGTCCTAGCAACCCACTACTACAGCCGTGTCCTAGCAACCGACTACTCCAGCCGTGTCCTAGCAACCCATTACTCCAGCCCATGTCCTAGCAACCCACTACTCCAGCCCGTTTCCTAGCAACCCACTACACCAGCCCATGTCCTAGCAACCCACTACTCCAACCCATGACCTAGCAACTCACTACTGCAGCCCATGACCTATCAACCCACAATTTCAGCCCTTGTCCTAGCAACACATTAATCCAGCCCTTGACCTAGCAACCCACTACACCAGCCCATTTCCTAGAAACCCAATACTCCAGCCCATGTCCTAGCAACCACTACTGCAGCCCGTGTCCTAGCAACCCACTATTCCAGCCTGTATCCCAGCAACCCACTAATCCAGTCATGTCCTAGCAACCCACTAATCCAGTGATGTCCTAGCAACCCACTACTCCAGCCGTCTCCTAACAACCCACTACTCCAGCCCATGTCCTAGCAAACCCACTACTGCAGCCCGTGTCCTTGCAACCCACTTCTCCAGCCCATGTCCGAGCAACCCACTACTCCTGACCATGCCCTAGCAACCCACTAATCCAGCCCGTGTCCTAGCAACCCACTACTCCAGCCCATGTCCTAGCAACCCACTAATCCAGTCATGTCCTAGCAACCCACTATTCCAACCCGTGTCCTAGCAACCCATTAATCCGGCCCGTTTCCTAGCAACCCACTACTCCAGCCCGTGTCCTAGCAACCCACTGTTCCAGCCCGTGTCCTAGCAAGCCACTAATCCAGACCGCATCCTAGCAACCCACTACTCCAGCCCGTCTCCTAACAGCCCACTACGCCAGCCCGTGTCCTAGCAACCCACTACTCCAGCCCGTGTCCTAGCAACCCATTAATCCGGCCCAAGTTCTAGCAACCCACTACTCCAGCCCATGACCTAGCAACCCACTATTCCAGCCGTGTCCTTGAAACCCACCGCTCCAGCCTGTGTCCTAGCAACACATTAATCCGGCCCAAGTTCTAGCAACCCACTACTCCAGCCCATAACCTAGCAACCCACTACTCCAGCCTGTGTCCTATCAACCCATTACTCCAGCACGTCTCCTAACAACCCACTAATCCAGCCCGTGTCCTAGCATCCCACTACTCCAGCTCATGACCAAGCAACCCAATACACCAGCACGTGTCCTAGCAACCCACTACTCCGGCCCGTGTCCTAGCAACCCACTACTCCAGCCTTTTCCTAGCAACCCACTCTTCCAGCTGTTTCCTAGCAACCCACTACTCCTGCCCATGTCCTAACAAACCACTACTCCAGCCATGTCCTAAGAACCCACTACTGCAGCCCGTGTCCTAGCAACCCACTACTCCAGCCCGTATCCTATCAAGCCACTAATCCAGTCATGTCCTAGCAACCCATTAATCCAGTCATGTTCTAGCAACCCACTACTCCAGCCGTCTCCTAACAACCCACTACTCCAGCCCATGTCCGAGCAACCCACTACTCCAGCCCATGTCCTAGCAACCCACTACTGCAGCCCGTGTCCTAGCAACCCACTGCTCCAGCCCGTGTCCTAGCAACCCACTACTCCAGCACGTCACCTAACAACCCGCTACTCCAGCCCGTGTCCTAGCAACCCAATACACCAGCACATGTCCTAGCAACCCACTACTCCAGCCAATGACTTAGCAACCCACTACTCCAGCCTTTTCCAAGCAACCCACTATTCTAGCTGGTTCCTAGCAACACACTTACTCCAGCCCGGGTCCGAGCAACCCACTACTCCTGCCCGTGGCCTAGCAACCCGCTACTCCAGCCGTCTCCTAGCAACCCACTACTCCAGCCCATGTCCTTGCAAACCCACTACTGCAGCCCGTGTCCTAGCAACCCGCTACTCCAGCCCGTGTCCTCGCAACCCGCTACTCCAGCCGTGTCCTAACAACCCAATACTGCAGCCCGCGTCCAAGCAACCTACTACTCCAGCCCTATCCGAGCAACCAACTACTCCAGCCATGTCCTAGCAACCCACTACTACAGCCGTGTCCTAGCAACCTACTACACCAGCCGTGTCCTAGCAACCCACTACTCCAGCCGTCTGCTAACAACCCACTACTCCAGCCCATGTCCTAGCAAACCCACTACTGCAGCCCGTGTCCTAGCAACCCACTACTCCAGCCGTCTCCTAACAACCCACTACTCCAGCCCATGTCCTAGCAACCCACTACTCCAGCCTTTTCCAAGCAACCCACTATTCTAGCTGTTTCCTAGCAACCCACTTACTCCAGCCCGGGTCCTAGCAACCCACTACTCCCGCCCGTGGCCTAGCAACCCACTACTCCCGCCGTTTCCTAGAATCCCACTACTCCAGCCCATGTCCAAGCAACTCACTACTCCAGCCCGGGTCCTAGCAACCCACTACTCCAGTCGTGTCCTATCAACCCGCTACTCCAGCCGTGTCCCAGCAACCCACTATTCCAGCCCATGTCCTAGCAACCCACTACTCCAGCCCGTGTCCTAGCAACCCGCTACTCCAGCCCGTGTCCTCGCAACCCGCTACTCCAGCCGTGTCCTAACAACCCAATACTGCAGCCCGCGTCCAAGCAACCTACTACTCCAGCCCTATCCGAGCAACCAACTACTCCAGCCATGTCCTAGCAACCCACTACTACAGCCGTGTCCTAGCAACCTACTACACCAGCCGTGTCCTAGCAACCCACTACTCCAGCCGTCTGCTAACAACCCACTACTCCAGCCCATGTCCTAGCAAACCCACTACTGCAGCCCGTGTCCTAGCAACCCACTACTCCAGCCGTCTCCTAACAACCCACTACTCCAGCCCATGTCCTAGCAACCCACTACTGCAGCCGTGTCCAAGCTACCTACTACTCCTGCCGTGTCCTAGCAACCCACTACACCAGCCCATGTCCAAGCAACTCACTACTCCAGCCCATGACCTAGCAACCCACAATTTCATCCCTTGTCCTAGCAACACATTAATCCAGCCCTTGACCTAGTAACCCATCTACACCCGCCCATTTCCTTGCAACCCACTACTCCAGCCCATGTCCTAGCAACCACTACTCCAGCCCTTGTCCTAACAACCCACTACTCCAGCCGTGTCCTAGCAACCCACTACTCCAGCGCGTATCCTAGCAACCCACTAATCCAGTCATGTCCTAGCAACCCACTATTCTAGCTGTTTCCTAGCAACCCACTTACTCCAGCCCGGGTCCTAGCAACCCACTACTCCCGCCCGTGGCCTAGCAACCCACTACTCCCGCCGTTTCCTAGAAACCCACTACTCCAGCCCATGTCCAAGCAACTCACTACTCCAGCCCGGGTCCTAGCAACCCACTACTCCAGTCGTGTCTTGGCAACCCGCTACTCCAGCCGTGTCCCAGCAACCCACTATTCCAGCCCATGTACTAGCAACCCACTACTCCAGCCCGTGTGCTAGCAACCACTACTCCAGCCATGTCCTAGCAACCCACTACACCAGCCCATGTCCTAGCAACCCACTACTCCAGCCCATGAGCTAGCAACTCACTACTCCAGCCCATGACCTAGCAGCCCACAATTTCAGCCCTTGTCCTAGCAACAACTTAATCCAGCCCTTGACCTAGTAACCCACTACACCAGCCGGTTTCCTAGCAACCCACTACTCCAGCCCATGTCCTAGCAACCACTACTCCAGCCCATGTCCTAACAATCCACTACTCCAGCCCATGTCCTAGCAACCACTACTACAGCCCATGTCCTAACAATCCACTACTCCAGCCATGTCCTAACAACCCACTACTGCAGCCCGTGTCCTAGCAACCCACTAATCCAGTCATGTCCTAGCAAACCACTAATCCAGTCATGTGCTAGCAACCCACTACTCCAGCCGTCTCCTAACAACCCACTACTCCAGCCCATGTCCTAGCAAACCCAATACTGCAGCCCGTGTCCTAGCAACCCACTACTCCAGCCCATGACCAAGGAACCCAATACACCAGCACGTGTCCTAGCAACCCGCTACTCCAGCCCATGACTTAGCAACCCAGTACTCCAGCCTTTTCCTAGCAACCCGCTATTCTAGCTGTTTCCTAGCAACCCACTTACTCCAGCCCGGGTCCTAGCAACACACTACTATCGCCCGTGGCCTAGCAACCCACTACTCCCGCCGTTTCCTAGAAAACAACTACACCAGCCCATGTCCAAGCAACTCACTACTCCAGCCCGGGTCCTAGCAACCCACTACTCCAGTCGTGTCCTAGCAACCCGCTCCTCCAGCCGTGTCCCAGCAACCCACTATTCCAGCCCATGTCCTAGGAACCCACTACTCCAGCCCGTGTCCTAACAACCACTACTCCAGCCCATGTCCTAGCAACCCTCTACTCCAGCCCATGTCCTAGCAACCAACTACTCCAGCCCATGTCCTAGCAAACCCACTACTGCAGCCCGTGTCCTAGGAACCCACTATTCTAGCCCATGACCTAGCAACCCACTATTCCAGCCCGTGTCCAAGCAACCCACTATTCCAGCTCGTGTCCTAGCAACCCATTAATCCAGCCCGTGTCCCAGCAACCCACTACTCAAGCCCATGTCCTACCATCCCACTACCCCAGCCCATTTCCGAGCACCCCACTACTCCAGACCATGTCCTAGCAACCCACTACTCCAGCCCATGTCCTAGCAACCCACTACACCAGCCCATGTCCTAGCAACCCACTACTCCAGCCCATGACATAGCAACTCACTACTCCAGCCCATGACCTAGCAACCCACAATTTCAGCCCCTGTCCTAGCAACCCACTGCTCCAGCCCATGTCCTAGCAACCCACTACTCCAGCCCATGTCCTAGCAACTACTACTCCAGCCCATGTCCTAACAATACACTACTCCAGCCATGTCCTAGCAACGCACTAACCCACCCGTGTCCTAGCAACCTGTTAGTCAAGCTGTGTCCTAGCAAACCACTATTCCAGCCGTGTCCTCGCAACCCACTACTCCAGCAGTGTGCTAGCAACCCACTACTCCAGCCCGTGTCCTAGCAACCCACTGATCCGGCCCGTGTCCTAGAAACCCATTAATCCGGCCCATGTCCTAGCAGCCAACTACTCCAGCCCATGACCTAGCAACCCACTACTCCAGCCCATGTCCTAGCAACCCACTACTCCAGCACGTCTCCTAACAACCCACTAATCCAGCTCGTGTCCTAGCAACCCACTACACGAGCCCATGTCCTAGCAACCCACTATTCCAGCCCGTGTCCTAGCAACCCACTACTCCAGCCCATGAACAAACAACCCAATACACCAGCACGTGTCCTAGCAACCCACTACTCCAGCCCGTGTCCTAGCAACCCACTAATCCAGCCTTTCCCTTGCAACCCACTATTCCAGCTGTTTCCTAGCAACCCACTTACTCCAGCCCGGGTCCTAGCCACCCACTACTCCAGCCGTTTCCTAGAAACCCACTACTGCAGCCATGTCCTAGCAACCCACTTACTGCAGCCCGGGTCCTAGCAACCCACTACTCCAGCCGTTTCCTAGAAACCCACTACTCCAGCCCGGGTCCTAGCAACCCGCTACTCCAGCCGTGTCCCAGAAAACCACTATTCCAGCCCATGTCCTAGCAACCCACTACTCCAGCCATGTCCTAGCAAACCACTACTCCAGTCGTGTCCTAACAACCCACTAATCCAGCCCATGTCCTAGCAACCCACTACTGCAGCCCATGTCCTAGCCACCCACTACTCCAGCCGTGTCCTAGAAACCTGCTAATCCAGCCGTGTCCTAACAACCCACAACTCCAGCCGTGTCCTTGCAACCCGCTAGTCGAGCTGTGTCCTAGCCAACCACCACTCCAGCCCATGACCTAGCAACCCACTACTCCATCCCGTGTCCTAGCAAATCACTAATCCAGCCCATGACCCAGCAACCCACTACTCCAAGCTGTGTCCTAGCAACTCACTACTCCAGCCCATGACCTAGCAACCCACAATTCCAGTCCTTATCCTAGCAACACATTAATCCAGCTCTTGACCTAGCAAACCACAACACCAGCCCAAGTCCTAGCAACCAACTACTCCAGCCATGTCCTGGCAACCCACTACTACAGCCGTGTACTAGCAACCTACTACTCCAGCCGTGTCCTAGCAACCCACTACACCAGCCCATGTCCTAGCAACCAACTACTCCAGCCCATGTCCTAGCAAACCCACTACTGCAGCCCCTGTCCTAGCAACCCACTAATCCAGCCCATGACCTTGCAACCCACTACTCCAGCCCATGTCCTAGCAACCCATTAATCCGCCCGTGTCCTAGCAACCGACTACTCAAGCCTGTGTCCTACCAACCCACTACTCCAGCCCATGTCCGAGCAACCCACTGCTCCAGCCCATGTCCTAGCAACCCACTGCTCCAGCCCGTATCCTAGCAACCCACTACTCCAGCACGTCACCTAACAATCCACTACTCCAGCACGTCACCTAACAACCCGCTACACCATCCCATGTCCTAGCATCCCACTACTCCAGCCCGTGTCCTAGCAACCCACTACTCCAGCCCATGACCAAGCAACTCACTACTCCAACCCGTGTCTTAGCAACCCACTAATCCAGCCGTGTCCCAGCAACCCACTACTCCAGCCATCTCCTAACAACCCACTACTCCAGCCCATGTCCTAGCCAACCCAATACTGCAGCCCGTGTCCTAGCAACCCACTAATCCAGCCCATGACCTAGCAACCCACTATTCCAGCCCGTGTCGTAGCAACCCATTAATCCAGCCCGTGGCCTAGCAACCCACTACTCCAGCCCATGTCCTAGCAACCCACTACACCAGCCCATGTTCTAGCAACCCACTACTCCAGCCCGTGTCCTAGCAACCCACTACACCAGCCCATGTCCTAGCAACCCACTACTCCAGCCCGTGTCCTAGCAACCCACTACTCTAGCCCATGACCAAGCAACCCAATGTACCAGCACGTGTCCTAGCAACCCGCTACTCCGGCCCTTGTCCTAGCAACCCACTACTGCGGCCCATGAATTAGCAACCCACTACTCGAGCCTTTTCCTAGAAACCCACTATTCTAGCCGTTTCCTAGAAACCCACTACTCCAGCCCGGGTCCTAGCAACCCGCTACTCCAGCCGTGTCCCAGCATCCCACTATTCCAGCCCATGTCCTAGCAACCCACTACTCCAGCCATGACCTAGCAACGTAATACTCCAGCCGTGTACTAACAACCCACTACTCCAGCCCATGTCCTAGCACCCCACAACTCCAGTCCATGTCCTAGCAACCCACTACTCCAGCCATGTCCTAGAAACCCGCTAATCCAGCCGTGTCCTAACAACCCACAACTCCAGCCCGTGTCCTAGCAACCCGCTACTCCAGCCCGTGTCCTAGCAACCCACTAATCCAGCCCGTGTCCTTGCAACCCACTGCTCCAGCCGCGTCCTAGAAACCCACTACATTAGCCGTGTCCTAGCAACACACTACTCCAGCCGTGTCCAAGCAACCTAGTACTCCAGCCGTGTCCCAGCAACCCACTACTCCAGCCCATGTCCTAGCAACCCACTACTCCAGCCCATGTCCTAGCAACCCACTACTACATCCCATGTACTAGCAACCCACTACTACAGCCCATGTCCTAGCAACCCACTACACCAGCCTGTGTCCTAGCAACCCACTACTCCAGCCCATGTCCCAGCAACCCACTACTCCAGCCGGTCTCCAGGCAACCCAGTGCTCCAGCCCGTGTCCTAGCAACCCACTACTCCAGCCCATGTCCTAGCATCCCACTACTCCAGCCGGTCACCTAGCAACCCAGTTCTCCAGCCCCTATCCTAACAACCCAAAACTCCAGCCCATGTCCTAGCAACCCACTACTCCAGCCCGTGTCTTAGCAACCCACTAATCCAGCCGTGTCCTAGCAACCCAGTACTCCAGTCATGTCCTAGCAACCCACTACTCCAGCCGTCTCCTAACAACCCACTACTGCAGCCCGTGTCCTAGCAACCCACTAATCCAGCCCATGACCTAGCAACCCATTAATCCAGCCCGTGTCCTAAAACCCAATACTCAAGCCCGTGTCCGAGCAACCCACTACTCCAGCCCATGTCCGAGCAACCCACTACTCCAGCCCATGTCCGAGCAACCCACTACTCCAGCCCATGTCCTAGCATCCCACTAATCCAGCCCGTGTCCTAGCAACCCACTGCTCCAGCCCATGTCCTAGCAACCCACTGCTCCAGCCCGTGTCCTAGCAACCCACTACTCCAGCACGTCACCTAACAAACCACTAATCCAGCCCATGTCCTAGCAACCCACTGCTCCAGCCCATGTCCTAGCAACCCACTACACCATCCCATGTCCTAGCAACCCACTACTCCAGCCCGTGTCCTAGCAACCCACTACTCCAGCCCATGACCAAGAAACCCAATACACCAGCAGGTGTCCAAGCAACCCAGTACTCCGGCCCATTTCCTAGCAACCCACTACTCCAGCCTTTTCCTAGCAACCCACTATTCCAGCTGTTTCCTAGCATCCCACTTACTCCAGCCCGGGACCTAGCAACCCACTACTCCCACCCATGTCCAAGCAACCCACTACTGCAGTCGTGTCCTAGCAACCCACTACTCCCGCCGTTTCCTTGAAACCCACTACTCCAGCCCATGTCCTAGCAACCCACTTACTGCAGCCCGGGTGCTATCAACCCAGTACTCCAGCCGTTTCCTAGAAACCCACTACTCCAGCCCGGGTCCTAGCAACAAGCTACTCCAGCCGTGTCCCAGCAACCCACTATTCCAGCTCATGTCCTAGCAACCCACTACTCCAGCCATGTCCTAGCAACCCACTACTCCAGCCCATGTCCAAGCAACCCACTAGTCCAGCCAAGTCCTAGAAAGCCGCTAATCCAGCTGTGTCCTAACAACCCACAACTCGAGCCATGTCCTAGCAACCCGCTAATCCAGAACGTGTCCTAGCAACCCGCTACTCCAGCCGTGTCCAAGCAACCCAGTACTCCAGCCGTGTCCTAGCAACCCACTACTCCAGCCCATGACCTAGCAACCCACTACTCCAGCCCATGTCCTAGCAACCCACTACTCCAGCCCATGTCCTAGCAACCCACTACTCCAGCCCGTGTCCTAGCAACCCACTACTCCAGCCCGTGTCCTAGCAACCCACTACTCCAGCCGGTCTCCTAGCAACCCAGTGCTCCAGCCCGTGTCCTAGCAACCCACTACTCCAGCCCGTGTCCTAGCAACCCACTACTCCAGCCCATGACCAAGCAACCCAATACACCAGCACGTGTCCAAGTAACCCATTACTCCGGCCCATGTCCTAGCAACCCACTACTCCAGCCTTTTCCTAGCAACCCACTATTCCAGCTGTTTCCTAGCATCCCACTTACTCCAGCCCGGGACCTAGCAACCCACTAATCCCGCCCATGTCCAAGCAACCCACTACTCCAGCCCATGACCAAGCAACCCAATACACCAGCACGTGTCCAAGCAACCCATTACTCCGGCCCATGTCCTAGCAACCCACTACTCCAGCCTTTTCCTAGCAACCCACTATTCCAGCTGTTTCCTAGCATCCCACTTACTCCAGCCCGGGACCTAGCAACCCACTACTCCCGCCCATGTCCAAGCAACCCACTACTCCAGTCGTGTCCTAGCAACCCACTACTACCTCCGTTTCCTTGAAACCCACTACTCCAGCCCATGTCCTAGCCACCCACTACTCCAGCCGTTTCCTAGAAACCCACTACTCCAGCCATGTCCTAGCAACCCACTTACTGCAGCCCGGGTCCTATCAACCCACTACTCCAGCCGTTTCCTAGAAACCCGCTACTCCAGCCCGGGTCCTAGCAACCCGCTACTCCAGCCGTGTCCCAGCAACCCACTATTCCAGCCCATGTCCTAGCAACCCACTACTCCAGCCATGTCCTAGCAACCCACTACTCCAGCCGTGTCCTAGAAACCCACTACTCCAGGCCATGTCCTAGCAACCCACTACTTCAGCCCATGTCCTAGCAACCCACTACTCCAGCCGTGTCCTAGAAACCCGCTAATCCAGCCGTGTCCTAACAACCCACAACTCGAGCCGTGTCCTAGCAACCCGCTAGTCGAGCTGTGTCCTAGCAAACCACTACTCTTTCCCATGTCCAAGCAACCCGCTAATCCAGAACGTGTCCTAGCAACCCTCTACTCCAGCCGTGTCCAAGCAACCCAGTACTCCAGCCGTGTCCTAGCAACCCACTACTCCAGCCAATGACCTAGCAACCCACTAATCCAGCCCATGTCCTAGCAACCCACTACTCCAGCCCATGTCCTAGCAACCCACTACTCCAGCCGTGTCCTAGAAACCCGCTAATCCAGCCGTGTCCTAACAACCCACAACTCAAGCCGTGTCCTAGCAACCCGCTAGTCGAGCTGTGTCCTAGCAAACCACTACTCTTTCCCATGTCCAAGCAACCCGCTAATCCAGAACTTGTCCTAGCAACCCTCTACTCCAGCCGTGTCTAAGCAACCCAGTACTCCAGCCGTGTCCTAGCAACCCACTACTCCAGCCCATGACCTAGCAACCCACTAATCCAGCCCATGTCCTAGCAACCCACTACTCCAGCCCATGTCCTAGCAACCCACTACTCCAGCCCATATCCTAGCAACCCACTACTCCAGCCGGTCTCCTAGCAACCCAGTGCTCCAGCCCGTGTCCTAGCAACCAACTACTCCAGGCCATGTCCTAGCAACCCACTACTCCAGCCGGTCTGCTAGCAACCCAGTGCTCCAGCCCGTGTCCTAACAACCCAAAACTCCAGCCCATGACCTAGCAACCCATTAATCCAGCCCTTGACCTAGCAACCGACTACTCAAGCCCGTGTCCTACCAACCCACTACTCCGGCCCATGTCCGAGCAACCCACTGCTCCAGCCCATATCCTAGCAACCCACTACTCCAGCACGTCACCTATAAACCCACTAATCCAGCCCGTCTCCTAGCAACCCACTACACCAGCCCATGTCCTAGCAACCCACTACTCCAGCCCGTGTCCTAGCAACCCACTACACCAGCCATGTCCTAGCAACCCACTACTCCAGCCCGTATCCTAGCAACCCACTACTCCAGCACGTCACCTATAAACCCACTAATCCAGCCCGTTTCCTAGCATCCCACTACACCAGCCCATGTCCTGGCAACCCACTACACAAGCCCATGTCCTAGCAACCCACTACTCCAGCCCGTGTCCTAGCAACCCACTACTCCAGCCCATGACCAAGCAACCCAATATACCAGCACGTGTCCTAGCAACCCACTATTCCAGCCCGTGTCCTAGCAACCCACTACTCCAGCCAGTCTCCTAGCAACCCAGTGCTCCAGCCCGTGTCCTAGCAACCCACTACTCCAGCCCGTTTCCTAGCAACCCACTACTCCAGCCCGTGTCCTGGCAAATCACTACTCCAGCCCATGACCTAGCAACCCCCTAATCCAGCCCGTGTCCTAGCAACTCACTACTCCAGCCCATGACCTAGCAACCCACAATTCCAGCCCTTGTCCTAGCAACACATTAATCCAGCCCTTGACCTAGCAACCCACTACTCCAGCCCGTGTCCTCACAACCCACGACTCCAGTCCATGTCCTAGCTACCACTACTCCAGCCGTGTCCTAACAACCCACTACTGCAGCCCGTGTCCGAGCAGCCCACTACTGCAGCCCATGTCCTAGCAACCCACTACTCCAGCCTTCTCCTAACAACCCACTACTCCAGCCCATGTCCTAGCAAACCCACTACTGCAGCCCGTGTCCTAGCAACCCACTACACCAGCCCATGTCCTAGCAACCCACTACTCCTGCCCGTGTCCTAGCAACCCACTACACCAGCCCATGTCGTAGAAACCCACTACTCCAGCCCGTGTCCTAGCAACCCACTACTCCAGCCCATGACCAAGCAACCCAATATACCAGCACGTGTCCTAGCAACCCGCTACTCCGGCCCTTTTCCTAGCAACCCAATACTGCAGCCCATGACTTAGCAACCCACTACTCCAGCCTTTTCCTAGCAACCCACTATTCTAGCCGTTTCCTATAAACCCACTACTCCAGCCCGGGTCCTAGCAACCCGCTACTCCAGCCATGTCCCAGCATCCCACTATTCCAGCCCATGTCCTAGCAACCCACTACTCCAGCCATGTCCTAGCAATCCGCTACTCCAGCCCATGTCCTAGCAACCAACTACTCCAGCCCATGTCCTGCCAAACCCACTACTGCAGCCCGTGTCCTAGCAACCCACTAATCCAGCCCCTGACCTAGCAACCCACTATTCCAGCCCGTGTCCTAGCAACCCATTAATCCAGCCCGTGTCCTAGCAACCCACTACTCCAGCCCATTTCCGAGCAACCCACTACTCCAGACCATGTCCTACCATCCCACTACTCCAGCCCATTTCCGAGCAACCCACTACTCCAGACCATGTCCTAGCAACCCACTACTCCAGCCCATGTCCTAGCAACCCACTACTCCAGCCCGTGTCCTAGCAACCCAATACACCAGCCCATGTCCTAGCAACCCACTACTCCAGCCCATGACATAGCAACTCACTACTCCAGCCCATGACCTAGCAACCCACAATTTCAGCCCCTGTCCTAGCAACCCACTACTCCAGCCCATGTCCTAGCAACCACTACTCCAGCCCATGTCCTAACAACACACTACTCCAGCCATGTCCTAGCAACGCACTAACCCACCCGTGTCCTAGCAACCTGTTAGTCGAGCTGTGTCCTAGCAAACCACTATTCCAGCCGTGTCCTCGCAACCCACTACTCCAGCAGTGTCCTAGCAACCCACTACTCCAGCCCGTGTCCTAGCAACCCACTGATCCAGCCTTGTCCTAGCAACCCAGTGCTGCAGCCGCGTCCTAGAAACCCACTACTTTAGCCGTGTCCTAGCAATACACTACTCCAGCCGTGTCCAAGCAACCCAGTACTCCAGCCGTGTCCTAGCAACCCACTACTCCAGCCGTCTCCTAGCAACCCACTGCTCCAGCACGTGTCCTCGCAACCCACTACACCAGGTCATGTCCTAGCAACCCACTACACCAGCCGTTTCCTAGCTACCCACCTTTAGAGCCTTTTAACAGCAACCCGCAACTCCAGCCATGTCCGAGAAACACGCCACTCCAGCTATGTCCTAGCGACCCACTACTCCAGCCTTGTCTTAGCAACCCATTATTCCGGCCCGTGACCTAGCAACCCACTACACCAGCCCGTGTCCTAGCAACCCCTACTCCAGCCCGTGTCCCAGCAACCCACTCCTCCAGCCCGTATCCTAGCAACGCACTATTCCAACCCCTGTCCTAGCAACCCATTAATCCGGCACGTTTCCTAGCAAACCACTACTCCAGCCCGTGGCCTAGCAACGCACTATTCCAGCCCGTGTCCTAGCAATCCACTAATCCAGACCGTGTCCTAGCAACCGACTACTCCAGCCAGTCTCCTAACATCCCACTACGCCAGCCCGTGTCCTAGCAACCCACTACTCCAGCCCGTGTCCGAGCAACCCACTATTCCAGCCCGTGTCCTAGCAACCCATTAATCCGGCCCATGTCCTAGCAGCCCACTACTCCAGCCCATGACCTAGCAAGCCACTACTCCAGCCCGTGTCCTATCAACCCACTACTCCAGCACGTCTCCTAACAACCCACTAATCCAGCCTGTGTCCTAGCAATCCACTACACGAGCCCATGTCCTAGCAACCCAGTATTCCAGCCCGTGTCCTAGCAACCCACTACTCCAACCCATGAACAAGCAACCCAATACACCAGCACATGTCCTAGCAACCCACTACTCCGGCCCATGTCCTAGCAACCCACTAAT